>NW_008239324.1:896631-945699 GCF_000691975.1 Corvus brachyrhynchos | reverse complement strand
GGAGCGTCACTGGAGACGTGCAGGGATAATTTGTGGATGAGCAGGTAGAGCTTGTTCTTGCCCATCAACCTCCAAATGCTCCCTTGTGAAAATCCTCTCTCCCAGCTCCATATCTGACGTATTTAAGTGATCTAAAATGGAAATGGGGGCTAATATATTCTAGGAAAGGGACATATTTAACTGCTACTGGATGAACTTCAGGTTTTGGACACTGTTAGTAAGAAAGCAAGAACACAGTGAGTCCTATGACTTATCTGGAGATCAAAAGAATTATTATATACACATGGGATAAAGGCAGAGTGGACTGAAAAATGAAGAAAGAAACAGTTTAGCTGCTGGGTTTGTGTAATTAATTGAAAGCTGGCACAGGTATTCAGTGCTAATGGAAAATGAGTGAGCAGGCCACAACTTCCTGACAAAACTGGGCCAGTTCAAAATTACCTTAACCCCTCCACCAGCTCCATGATCGACGCATCTAGTGTGCATTTGGACTGTTTAAGAGATGGATGGGTGCCAAGGCCAAAACAAACTCCTTGTTAATAGTCCCAGAGCAAAAAGGACATAACGGACCCAGAGGAAAAAGGACATAATAGATCCTAAGGCATGGTGACCTTTTAAGATGGCTTAGTCAGATGCTTTCAGCAGTGATGAAAGGCAGAAATCTTTCCTCTTGTGGCAGCCTCAGAGACAGCTGGATAAAGCAAAATTATTCTCAGTGCAGATTGCTGGAAGGAAAACAGTTTGTTTTCATGTATAAGGTATGCATCCTTCCTCTCAACGGTAGGGTGGTGGCTCTCCCTGTCGGGATGGGATGGTGTTTCTGTGGGAGTTAGCAAAAAGCATCTCCAAGCCTCTGCCAGGACATGTCAGTCCTGGAGTTTGATGCCACTTTAAAAAGGAAGCTGCCAGTACTGCAGAAAGTCTGAGCTGGGGAGGAAAATGAGCGAGTAACCCGATCACTGCAATTCAGGTGTCTGGCTTTAGGTTTGCGAAGTTGTTAGGCTGAGTGAGCAGACTCCTTGTGGGATGCATCATTAAATCTGAACCTACAAGTTGTGGTACAATATATGTATTGTACATATGCATCTATTTTACATATGCACTGTACGCTCCACTTTGAAAGGCCATTATAAACTCACAGGAGTGAAAAAACAGAGTCCATGTGCTAAATCACTTGGAATCACACACCCCCGAAGGACTCTCGACCTCTGCTTCTGAAGGAAGCTGAGCACAGGCTCGTTGCCCCTCTGGCTTCTGTTGTCCTCCTAGATACTGCTATGAATATTGGCATAAAGAATTCTTGCAAGTGTAGCTGGGAAAGTCTGAAATCTCTTTTCTTTTTCCCCCTGTGTTTATTGCTCTGAAATAATTCCAGCCCCCTGACTGCATTCGCGTCTGAGAAGCAAGAGGCAAATAACTGCTCTAATTTAGATGGGATGGCTTTGTAATCCGATGCCTGCAGAACGAGCTGCTCTCCTCCTGCAGCAAAAAGCCGTGCAGAGATGGAGCTCCTTCCCAATTACCTGCTGAGTGTCTTTTGCCCGAGTTCATTTATTTTATCCGCAGGCACCAAAGGGAGATCTAACACGTATGCTCGCATTAATTCCCATTTAATGGCCTTTTGCTCAGGACGTCTCTGCATTAAATTAGGAGATTTGGAACATCCCTGCCTCCGGGGCTGCAGGGAATAAAGCTGGGTGGGAGTCTGAGGAGCTCGGAGTGCGGAGCGTCTTGGGAGAGTTTCTGTGGCTTTTGTGCTGTGGTCGGTCACTGCCGGGCGCACAAAGGGGGACACCACAGAAAGCTGGGCCTCGCCACGGCTGCGAGAGGGTTGGGAATGTGGGGTGGGTCTGATCCCCTCACTTTCAGTGAGCTGGAGGGCTGGGAAGGAAAATGGTTTTGCTCCCTGTGTCAGAGCTGTGTCCATGGGTTTTGCAGACTGACATGGATTTGCTCGGTCACTGCTCAGTCCAAAGCTGAGCTGGCGAGCTCGGGGCAGCTCTGGGCTGCTGCTGGAATCTGGTTTGCTGAGAGTGCTTCATGATAAGCTGTTCTGGGAGGCCTGGGCTGTGAGCTCAGTGGGATGAGGTCATGTTTGCCTCACTGAGATAGTGGACACGCACCAAGTCCAGGAGACACTGCATTTTCCTGTTGTCTTATCTAGGGATGCAGAGTCCTTCCTCATCCCAGCTGTAACTGCCCGAGACTGTGTCCAGATACTCACTCAGAATGGTTTTTAAACGTGTTTGAGAGCCTGGGTGCCCTGCAGCCCTCCAGTCTCTGACAGGTCCTTTGAAATGTTTGAGATCAGAAATTGCTTTTCTTCTGGAGAAGACAGGACTTGGAAAGAGCAGCTGGTTGTGATGGTAAATGTCCAGAGAGGACAGTCTCATGCTGGCACGTGGATGGGCTGGATGCACATTACAAGACCTCTCTTCTCTTTGGTTTTATTTGTAGGAATGTGTGGTACTATTTTTTTTATCCAGTGAATTATCCTCTAAAGGCTGCTCTGAATAGAGCAGCTGTCAGTAATTACACAATGAATTCAGAGCACTGGCTGCTGGGCCCAGTAAGTCTGGACTTTAGAACAAATACTCTCCTGGGCAGCAGAGCCAGCAGAGCTGCTTTCCTGTTTGCCTTTGTGTCATGTTGGAGCTCTCCTTTGGCTCACAACTGGGTGATATTCGATGAGGAGTGATCTCACCCCAGCATCCTGCCCTCAGTGGGAACAGAAATGGGATTTGTCACTTCTAACGTGATGCCTGCTTCAGTGAGAGTGGAAAAAGCTTAAAAACCCTGGGACTTTGCCACCTCTGATGTACTTGACTGGATCCGCCGGTGGACTCTCAGTTATTCTGAAAGGAGAAGGGGAGGTGAGACTGGGAGCCTCAGACCCACACTCCTTGATTGAAAGGTTGGACCAAAGATCTCCAGCTGTGTGGTGGTGGAGGTAGTGGAGCTCTCCACTCCAACAGCTCTCCACTGCTGGAGTTCCCCTTGATGGGAAAGCCTGGAGATACCCCAACAGGAAGGACAACGGATGAAAAATCATGCTGAAATACATCAAAGCACTGACTGTTTGCTAGAATGCTTGCAGGACTCAGAAATATGTGTCATGTTGGAGATCATGGGATCTCCAACCTCGAGTTTTAAGTTTTAATTTTTTTAAAACATATTAGAAAAACAACTGCCAAGAATATCTTCTGGTTTAGGGTGGTTGGTCTAGATGTGTTCTTGAGGTCTTCCCACGTGGGTTTGTGTGTTTTCTGATGACCTGAGTGAAGCATTTCCTCAGAAGCATGGCATCACCTGGGGAAAATCATAGATCCTTTAGTGCCCTGGACTTTCATGGCAGGGGAACTTGTTGAAAAACGTGATTTTAGCGCAGAAATGTGCTGGCTTCACCGGGACAGGCTGGACATGGGGGGCGATCTGTACCTTAGTCTTTCTCCACTAACTGCTGTTGGTTTAATCTCTCGATCTAGTAAGTCTGAGATGAAAAACTGACCTGTTCTTTTCTCTCCCCACACCCTGAAGACCTGGGATGAGGAGCTGGAACGGTCAGCGCACGCTTGGGCTCAGGAGTGCATCTGGGACCACGGGCCCAGTGACCTCATCAGGTCAATTGGGCAGAACCTGGCGGTTCACTGGGGCAGGTAAGACTTGGGGTGCCACAGGATCATTGCAAAGGGCAGTTTATGGGTCCTCCTTTAGAGACAGCTGGAAAGCTTTGCTCTGATGCTTGGTGGAGCACTGGGGAGATGGGAGAAGAGCTGGGGGTCATTAATTGTGATGGCTTCAGTGGGACGGTTATGGTGGTAGCGCCTGCAGCCACCTCCCACTGACACTCCTCAGGAAACCAGCTTTGATTTGGGCTCCTCCATCCATCTGGACCTTGGAGTAACTCCTCTGTAACATGCTTAAGGTCACTCCTCCTTAAGGAGAACAGGCACAGAAGCCTTAACCCTTGCTCCTAAATCTGCTGTTTCAAGGCGGGTTCTGGCATCGTGCAGAGAACCAGCTGAAGGCTGAAGTTTCTCAGGAGCAATGTCTGGATTCAGCTCAGAATTTGTGTCTGGATTCAGTTCAGAATTTAATTATCTCTTGCTGTGTTTTCCATAAATATTTATCTGGCTCCTGATTTTTCTTTACTGAAAACGCTTTGAAGGGGTTTTTTTTTTTCAAATTCCTAAGACAAGTTTTAAACTAGAATCATTAACCCAGTTAGGAAAGCTGACATTAAGGCTTCCAAATGGATTTTCCTCTCCATCTCAAAGTGAAATTTGTTTATTGTTAAGCCCTGTTTATAAGCTTGTTATAGGTTAAACCTGCTTTGCACAGCAAACATTTTGTCCTTGCTCAGGAGGCCTGAGTGTTTTTTGCCATTTCCTGGGTGGAAGTGCAGTTGTGTTTGTAGTTAATCAGACAGAACTTGGTGGAAAGCAAAGGAAATTTGCTGGTGTGAAATTAGCCTGATATAAAAATTGGGCCCATTTTTGTTGGCAGAATTAGCTAATGATTGGAAAGTAGAATGGTTAATTCCTTGGAAACAAAGTCAAAAGATCGTGCTGTTCTTGGCTGTCCTACCAGTGCTCAGGATGGCCATGGGCTCCTGATGGAAGAAGATCCAATCTTGCTCCCTTTGTGGTCCCTGAGAGGAAAGAAAAATCAGATTTCTCATCTTTTTCAGGAACAGGCCATAACTTGATTGCCTCCATTTCCTGTCCTGTAAAATAGGATTCGGAAAGTATTCGCGTCATGACATCATGAGATGGATGTTTTTAAAATACTTCTAATGAATGTTTTTTAATGAAAAGTTGGCTGAAAGGATCAGCTCCAGTTGGTAATGATATCATTTGGATTTCTGGCAGCTCGCTTCGTGTGAGCTGTTGAAAGCAATCAAAAGCGGTGGGTTTGGTGCAGTTTGCAGATCATTCTGTTTGCTCACTGTGTACCAAGTGAGTAAAATGTGTATGAGTTTCTGCAGGTGGTTTTGACACCATTTGTGCTCCCCAAACACAGCACAAACAGCATCAGAACTGCCACAGACCGTGGTACCTGAGGCAGAGATTACACAAAGGGCATGGGGGGCTCGGCACAGGGGGAAATTGCTGCCAAAAAAGGTAGGATAGGAGTGCAGTGCACCAGCTACTCCACACCAACTCCTGGTGGGATGTGAGTGAGGAAAAGCCCACTCACTTTCAAAGGTCTTACAGTGTTGGCTGTGAGTGAACTTCCAGATTTAGCAAATTGCCCCGTGGTAAAATAGGTACACGATGGCTTTTGGTTTAAGATGTTTGGCAAAGCCTAACTTCTGTTTACTTTCAAAACACAACTTTCCGCCAAACTAGAAGTTATTTTGTAGTTGTGTGGAAAAGTGAGAGGGCATTTCAGGTCAGCAGCATTTGAGGATTGTGTCAAACCTATAAATAATAGAGTCAGGTCTGTGAATCTGAGGGAAAAAAATTGTAGAAACACACAACAGTTTGGGTTGGAAGGGACCTCAAAACTCATCCAGTTCCAGCTACCCTGCCATGGGCAGGCACACCTTCCACTACCCCAGGTTGCTCCAAGCCCCATCCAGCCTGGCCTTGGACACTTCCAGGGATCCAGGGGCACCACAGCTTCTCTGGGCACCCGGTGCCAGGGCCTGCCCACCCTCACAGGGAACAATTCCTTCCCAATATCGAATCTTAAACCTTCACCTTTAACATTTGTGAAAAAACTGGTTTTTTGTTTTTTTTTTTTTTTAATTTGAAAACTTCTACCGGAACATCCTGATTCCAACTGCCTTTTCTCCCTCAGGTATCGATCTCCAGCGTTCCATGTTCAGTCTTGGTATGATGAAGTGAAGGATTACACATTCCCATATCCTCACGAGTGCAACCCGTGGTGCCCAGACAGGTGCACAGGTGCCATGTGCACGCATTACACCCAGGTAAAGGGGTTTGTACCCATACCCCCCACATCCCCCCACGTCTAGACTGCGGTAATTTGCTTATTTTCAATATCTGCATTTCCCTTACAGATAGTCTGGGCCACGACCAACAAGATTGGCTGTGCTGTGAACGTCTGCAAGCAGATGAATGTGTGGGGAGAGATCTGGGAGAATGCTGTCTACCTGGTCTGCAACTACTCCCCCAAGTAAGGCAGAGCAGCTGGGCTCTCTCCAGCTCTCCCAAAACTGGCAGCTTGCTTAACTAGCTCAGGATCTGGGGAAGAGATTTCAGGCAGTCTAGACTGGTGGTTGTGGCTTTAAATTTTTTCTTTAGACAGCAGCACAGGGCTGGTTCAAAGCTACTGAGCGTTGCCTGGAAAACTGAATGAGAGGCTGGGGCCAGACTGGAGCTTTGATGTTCCTGCCACAGGAAGGGAAAGGAGGAGCAGGAGATGGCCAGGATGGAGCTGGCATGTGCTGCTGAGCAAGGCTTGGTCTCTGCTGTCAGAGGGTGGGAAGGGATGGGGTGGTGGTGAATGCCAAAAAAACCCTGAAATAACTGCAGCAGTCAAGATTTCACTAGCTCCACGGTTTGATTAAATTTCAAAATGAAAATCATATTTCTTGCCTACTACATCCAGGAGAAGTTTACTACCTGGCAGTGGCAGTTAATATTTGCTGGTTTAATGGCTAATAGGAGAAACATTCTCACTCCGAGCTCTTGGCAATTTAAAACTTCAAAACAAAATGAAATAGGGAAATTGCTCTATGAAAAAGGAGTGGCTTGGGGAGCATCTGACTTCGGGGGATCACAGTGCAGAAAAATGCAAAGGAAAAGGAAGTGTGGGGCTGGAGCTGTCATGTCCCAGGCAGAGCTCCCTGGGTGGGTTCTCTAAGCCCCTCTCCCCACGTCAGATGAGCACACTTTGCTCATGGTTTGGTGGGATTTAACAACCAGCTCCTCATGAGGGATAACACCATCTCCCACAGAGCCCCCACAGCAGGCTGGGCGACTTGCACGTCATCCGTTCAGGGCTGCTGGATGGAAAAATACTCTATTTGTGCAGTTCCTGGTTAATCTTTTCTCTCTGGCATCGGTGCACATTGTCCTCATGTAGCCTTATAGGTGGAGGCAGCTGAAGGAGCATAACCCAGGAGTTTATATCCACGGCTTAACTCTGGCTCCTTCAAACTCCTTATCCCCTAAAATTTGCAGGACAGAGTGCCAAAACGGGCTTTTGTTCTGGGGACTTCCTTCAGCAAAATGCAGTAATCCATTGATTTATTTCTGTTCACATAAGATCCCGGTGTTTATATTGGAACTTAATATAAAAGTGACACGGCACGCAATTTCTTTAAATGTCATTTTAGAGGTGAAACAAGGAGGAACATCTTTCCTGCAAGGCTGGTGGCTTAGTATTTATTTAGTTGCTCTGAGCCAGGATGATATTTCTGGTTTTGGGGGCTTGGTTGGGTATTTGGGTGTCTGATGGGTGCTTGTTTCTCCTGTGCTCCCAGGGGCAACTGGATCGGAGAAGCTCCGTACAAGACTGGCCGTCCCTGCTCCGAGTGCCCGCCGAGCTATGGGGGGAGCTGCCAGAACAACCTCTGCTACAAAGGTATCTGGTGGGGGCTTGGGACACCTCTGGGGTGGGGGACAAGGCTGGAGAAAACTTGTGGAAGCTTCTAATTAGAACCAGCCACAGCTTTCTGCCCCTTTTAATTACCCATCCTCAATATTCCGACATGGGGACACGTGGGAGATCGTCAGTCAGTGAAAGCAAGAACCTCTGAGCTGCAGCAAATCTGGAGCTCAGATTCAGCACGTTTTCCTGGTGCAAACAGAGGGCTTGGATGGGGAGAAGCAGCTCTGAGCTTCCATGGGTTTGGCACAGGAACTCCAGGGGGTTTTGAGCGCTGGCAGGCTGCGGGCAGGAGCGATCCTGTCCTCGAGGGGTTTGTTTGGGAAGGGAATGTTCTCCAGGGCTTACCAGAGACATCGTGGGTGGGCAGAGCTTGGCTGCCTGCCCTGCTCCTTCAGGGGCTGGGAATGGAGCCTTTGCCTCCCTTCCCACATTGGTTTGCATGGCTGCAAAATGAATGTAGTGATCCATGTCCCTTGGAGGAGAGGAGGGGGATCCTGAAGGGTTTTTCCTGACCTGTGAAGTTTTTTTGGAAGAGAGGTCGATACAGTAAAATGTATTATTAAGGTGAGCCCTCCAGTGCAGCAATGCTACCCCCAGCATCTGGGATCTCCTGGGGTCATTTCTCTCCTCCCAAGTGTTTTGCTCCCCGGAGAACTGGGCTCTTTGAAAACAGGGAGATTCCCTGGACACTTGCCCAAAGCAGAGGCTTATTTTGCTGCAACGCTGCATTTCTCATTTTTTATCTTGTGGGGTTTGAGGGAGGACCCCAGGGTGCAGGAGGGCTGCAGCAGGGAGAAGGAAGGGGATGATGCCCTGATGGAATAGGAGCCCTTCAGAAAATTCGTGTTTTCTTCCAAAGGGAAGAGCTCAGTGGGAAACAGAGGAAGGAATATCAGCACTTTTTTTCACTAATTAGTGGGGATCCCTGCAAATCTTTATTGTAAGATCCTGTAAAAGCTGCTTCATGTACAGAGGAGCAGGAGAGGAGTGTCCTGGCAATAGCCCTGTGCTGCATCCAGTGGGTATTTTTAAACTTCCAGCTGTTGAAAAGCAGATCCTTGTCCAACTAAATCATTCCCACAAAACATGAACCTAACTTCCCCATCAATGTGAGCATGCTGTAATTATTTTTAATCCCCTCTTTTACCAAGATCACCGTTATGAAGATCCCATCGTTGCTGAGACAGATGAGACCAACGAGGTGGAGATTTCGCAGGTGGCAGAGCAGAAGCCGGTGCGGTTCCGCCCTCCGGAAAACAAGCTCAGCAAATCCACCAAGCCCAAGAAAATCATCCCAGAATCCTACATGAGTAAGACACAGCCTTTCTCTTTTTCAGCTCCTGTGAGTTTTGAAGCACCTTTCTGGGCAAAGGTGTGGAAAACAATGAGGAGGCTCTGGGGAAATATAACTGAGTAGAGGGGGAGGTGATCTGCGTGAAAATTCACTGCTAATTGTGCAGAAAGCTGCCAGAAGTGGTGAGCAAAGCTCTCAAAAGCTGCTTGTGCCTTCTGCACAGCAATCTGCAACAGTTACTTGTTTGTTAAAGTAATGTCACAGAATACCAGAATGGTTTGGTTTGGAAGGGACATTAAAGATCATCCCATCCCACCCCTGCCTTGGGCAGGAACAACTTCCACTGTCCCAGGTTGCTCCAAGCCCTGTCCAGCCTGGCCTTGGACACTTCCAGGGATCCAGGGGCACCACAGCTTCTCTGGGCACCCTGTGCCGGGGCCTGCCCACCCTCACAGGGAAGAATGTACTCCCAATATCCCATCCATCCCTGCCCTCTGGCACTGGGAAGCCATTCCCTGTGTCCTGGCCCTCCATGCCTTGTCCCCAGTCCCTCTCCAGCTCTCCTGGGGCCCCTTTAGGCCCTGGAAGGGGCTCTGAGCTCTCCCTGGAGCCTTCTCCTCTCCAGGTGAGCACCCCCAGCTCTCCCAGCCTGGCTCCAGGGCAGAGGGGCTCCAGCTCTCAGAGCATCTCTGTATCACCCTCTGACTGACTCCAGCAGTCCACGTCCTCCTTATCTCAATAAAATATCAATGTACCAAAGGTCCCCTCGATCAGCAGCAAAATTAGGAAATAATGCTTTCATTTCCCATTTAAAACACTCTACACTCAGCACTTTACCCCCTTCACAACTTTTCTGGGGTTTATAGTTTCTTTCCTCTTTATTTCTTGCTTGGGAATATTTCTGGAGTTATTTATGGAGCTGCTGGTACTTCCTTCGTTGTTTTCCAACTGCTGTTAATTAAAAGACATTTTTTGAGAAAACAAGGTGGGGCAAGCCAGCGGGTCCTTTTCAAGTTTATCTGCCAGCATCTGGAGAGTCTGTAATTAAAAGGAGAATGAGAGTTCTGACTGCAGACCTCAGGCTATAAATCAAAGCCTTCAGCTGTCAGCTGCATCTCCCTTGCTAATATTCCAAAGACACCTGTCTCAGGTGAAGGGCTAAAGAGGCACCAACTGCTCCAGGCTGGATAAAATCAGATTTTATCGTGCTGCACCAAAGACCTCCAGGAAAGATGTGTGGAGGTTGCTCATCTCTGCAGCTCGGAAGAAGGCTGAGCAATTTCCTTTTTAGAAAATGTATATATTTGATTTTTTTTTCTCTCCAGCACAAGTCATTACCTGTGAAACCAAGATGAGAGACAAGTGCAGAGGCTCAACATGCAACAGGTAGGGTTTTGTTGATGTTTTCTGGAGTGCTGAGGGAAAAAGTAATCTAAATATTACTCAGTTCTTGCAAACTCAGAACAGGCTGTACTGTGTATTTTTTGAGACTGTCTAGGTAGATCTCTTTAAGAAAACCCCCAAAACCTAACCAAAAAATCCCCCAAAATTCTCTTAATGCAAGCCTTCAGCCAAGCCTGGCAATAAGGTGGTTTGGTTGATTTTATTCAGCCACGATGACCCACAGTTTCAGGTGTCCAAAATAATTTAATAAATTTTGGCAGAGTCATTTTTTGAGCTTTTTTTAATGCATTTCACTGCTGTCCAAGCCAGACCAATAATTCAGGGCTTCCCCCCCCCCAGCCAGTCAAGAACTTCTGGTTAAGGTTTCTGCAAAGGACAGGACAGTTTATCACTTGGAGAAAAACCAAATCCACGGAATCTAAATATTGGTCGGGCTCTTAAGGAGGGTGGAGCAACTGTTTTAAAAAGTAGCTATTTTGCAATCTTGTTTTTAAAATGGGAGAGTTACATGAAATGAATGGAATGACTATTACATGAAATAGAGTCAAAGTTCTGTTTTTCTTGAATTGTTTTTCGCCACCCTCAAAGATACATATCTTTACCAGGTATTTGTGCCCAGCTGGCTGCTTGTACAGTAAGGGAAAGATCTTTGGAACATTTTATTACGAGAGTGTAAGTACCTTTTAATAGCTCGTGGATGTAATTTGTGGGAGTCAGTGGTAATGACAGAAATGGGAAATGCCAGCCATTCTGGTGTAATTTGGCTTTTCATATTCTCTGGTTGTGGTGCTGTAAAACACTGCTAATAAAGATTATCTGTATTTTCCTCATCTTGGTGTTGAAAAAAGGGAAGGACTCTGGGAAGGCAAAGTGCTTCCAGACGTGATTTTATCAGGAATTGTCCTTAATGTGGACACCCATGGAAAGTGAGGGATGGCAGCTCCTACAAAGATCTCTTTGTTCATGTGGGCAGCTGTTGTCTGAACAGAAACTTTATATAAAAAAACACTGTTAAATGTTGTAATGAAATAACATTTTGGGCTGATTTGCTTGATATTAAATTAGTAAGATAATTGAGAAATAAAGCACGGCACCATTTTCCCATCAACACTACTTTTGGGGTGAAGGAAGTTTGAGGATAAAAGGGTTTCTTTGGGTAAAATCAGGTTTTGTTTCCCTATTCCAACTGTTGGTGCGTGACTGCATCACCCATGATGTGTCTTTGCCCTGCAACTTCTGTGATTGCAGACACCATTCCCCTCCAAGTGGCGTCAGCAGAAATATTTTGGGTTTGAATATTTTGTCGAGAACTGGAAATATTTCAGACTGGTCTCTCACTTCCAATGCTGCTTTTCCTCTAAATTGTGTTTAAATGTATGGTTTTGTTATTTAAAAAAAAGCTTGCCATTCAACCAGGCAGAGCTTAAAATAATAGTAATAAAAGAATCAGGCCGTGTTGGGAGAGGAAGATTTAACAACCAGATTCCAAAGGAGTGTACTCAGCTTATTTTCCACATGGTGCTTTGGTGGTGGTTTCATTTCTTCTCCATTTTTCACGTAGCAGCTGGGCAGCTCCATGAACGAGATTTGTTTGATTTATTTCACACGCCATTAATTTATCTCTTGTCAGTCTTCCAGCATATGTCGTGCTGCAATCCATTATGGAATCCTGGACAATAAAGGAGGGCTGGTGGATATCACGAGGAAAGGAAGGACACCCGCTTTTGTGAAGTCCACCAGGAACGGTGTGGAGTCGTTCAGGTACTGCCTTCACCAAAAACTGTTGGTATTTGCTTTAAATACAAGCAGATGTTCAGTCATCTTTGTTGCTCTTCTGTAGATACAGTGATCCAAGTAATTCTACTCTGCTTGTTTTTTTAATAATTTTTTTTTGGCTTGTTTTACAGGAAAAGCAAACCTTCAAATGCATTCATGGTTTCCAAAGTCACAAGTAAGTTTTAAACGTTGAGGGGAGAAAATATTGTTGCTGGAGTTTTATGGGGTACTTGCAAACCTCATTCCTTTCAGGGCTCTTTTTCATTTTAAGAGGTTGTGTCCAATGGTTCTGTACCACAACCAAACCCTGGCTTGGTGGTGTAGGGTGATCTAGAACCTTAGAGTGACTGTCCACCCACCACGGGCAATTCCACCACCACCCACCTCATTTTCCTGTGGGAATCTGAGAGGAAAATAGAGAAATAGGTGATAATGGGCCAATTCCAGAAGCATCTCCTGCTGATGGATCATGGTGGGGTCCAGAATTCAGCTGCTCATAGTGAGGGGATGGAATTTGAGCCATCCATGTGTGAAAGCCTCAGTCAAGTGTCAGCACTTAGAAAAACTGGAAAAAAAATAGTGGCTAATATCCTAGTGCAGTAATGTAATGAAAACCACAATACACGTGAAATTAGTTTTTAACAGTGAGTCACACACTTCTGATGAGGGTATAAATAAACACTGTTCTACTTTTTAAACAATTCCCACTTTCTCAATATCTATGAAAAATTCCTCCCACGCAGAGTCATCCCTTTGATTGGATCTACTTGAGCCCCTTTCAGGGGGAGCTGTAGGCATCAGGATAATCAGGCTCCACATCTGGAGCTGTAACAAAACCACGTGTTGTGGATCAGCTGCTTATCTCTTTTGAAAGCTGTGACCTTTTTTAAGGCCAGGTTGTAGTGTGGTTGTAGGGTTGCTGCTGGAGAGCTGGCCAACCCTGTCCTGGGATCCTGCTGCTGGAGCAGCTTTGCTCTTGGTGCTCTCAGCTGGACATGGGTCTCACCAAATGCATTGTGTGGCTCTGACTTGTGTTTTCTGCAGCAGCCTGAGCTTTTGGGTCTAATAATTTGCCTTCCCACTTTTATCTTGGCAGCACAGACTCTGGATTGTTACACCACAGTAGCTGAGCTGTGCCACTTCAAAAAGCCAGCGAGCCACTGCCCAAGGTAACGCAAACCTGCTTGGTTTAAGCCCTCTGTCCTAAGGAGGGGCAGCTTAACAGAGGGGCTGAGAGCCCTGAATTTAAGGGCTGGTGGGAGAAGAGCTGATCTTACTGGTTGAACTGGAGGAGGGGGTTGGGGATGGTGTCTTTCCTCCTGCCGTCATGTTTTTCTTGGCATCACAGTAGAAAGTGCACATTATGTTTTTGGATGGCTTCAGTAATGTATCAGCCAGGCTACACAATCCTGTCCCAGCACACCCTCACGTGTGAGCATGCAACTGCACATTCTTTGTCTTTTTGCTTCTGGATTTAGTGGGGTTTGGATGTGGTTTTCCTTTCCACCTTAAAACATGGAAGAAGTTTGCTCTGGAAACTGTGCAGGAGTAAGTGACAGGGCACGGGGGCACAAACACATGCAGAGATCTATGTGCACAGAATTGAGCAAAAATACAGATACTCCACCTTGAAAGAGCCATAAAGACCAATCCCTCTTCTACTGGTCCAAATCCCTCTTTTTGCAGTTCTGCAGCAACCACCAAATGTCATCTGAGGGGAGCGAATAATCAAATTCACTGTTGCCACCTGCAGACCAGATGCAGGCACTTGAAATCTCCCAGGAATGCAGCTCGCCTTCCTGTCCAGCCCTGATCTGGGGAATAAATCTGAATACATTGTTTTCTAGGATTTATTGCCCGGCCCACTGTAAGGACGAGCCGTCGTACTGGGCACCGGTGTTTGGCACCAACGTTTACGCGGATGTGAGTACCGACGTTTCCCTGCATATCGTGACAGTCCTGCCCCAGAGCTGGGGTCACACTGGGGTTTAGGGGAGAAATTCAAACCCTCTTGTGGTTATTCCATGTGGGGATGGGCATCTGGGGGTAAGAGGTGGGGTCAACTGGCTTGGGGAGTTGCTCTCCATCTCCGATTTGTTCTGAAGGACTTGGACATGTAACGTCACAACTCCTTGACTTATGGTCAGTATTTGTTTGGGGAGCCCTTCTACTCTCCAGCACTGACTCGTTCCTAGAGATTTGGGCATGTCCCTTAACCTCCCCAAGCCTTGTGAGCTCTGGCTGTGAAATCATGGTTGCACTTGTTTACCTTTGTAAAGCGTTTTAGGATTTACAGGTGAGCACCAAAGGGCTTTTATTCCATACCATCACACTATAGAGTTGGCAAAAAAAGGCCTCCCTCCACTCTCTGGTTTCTGGGAGATTAACAGAATTTCTCAGCAGTCAGGACAGAGCTCAGAGAAGTGGAAAGAAAGTGTGTGAGCTGGTTTTATGGGTTTGTTTTTCTGAGCTCTGCTCATGGGGATGAGCAGAGGCTTGATGCTAAAACTGGGCAGAGTCATTTTCTTGAAATCTCTTAATATTAGGCCTCTAAAAACTGGGTCTCAATGTTTTTCCATTTGCGGGTGCCTGGTTATTTTGGGTTTTTTCCCTCATTTTCTTTTTTCCATTGGGAACTGTGTTCAGAAATGCCAGCTCTCTGGCTGCCCTGGAGCCTGTAGGATCATGGCTTTTGAAAGCCTAGGGGAAGCAGTCAGCAGATTGTGGACCCCCAGCTTTGGGTCACCCTGGAGCTTTGCAGATTGCTGAGAAAACCCATCCTGCAGGAATCATACAGTAATTTGGGGAAGCAATTTTGAAAGCAATTTTGAAAAGAAACCCACTATTTTTTATTTTGCTCAGGACCAATTTTTTTGAAGGTAGAGCTGCACAAACAGGTTATCCTGGACTAGCTCACAGGCAAATCCATGGAGCAGCTGCCTCCCCGCAGTCCCTGCCTCCTGCATGCTCCCACCTGCAGGAAATGGGAAATAGTTTTCTCTTTCCTACAGAGGACAAACCTCCCTCAGATCACCCCCGAACAGGGCCTGTGATTACAAGGGTATTAGGTGAGGAGCAGCACCCCAGGCTGGCATTGCACTGACGCAAAAGGATTAGTGTCCTTTAATGAACACATTTCCTACTGACCCTCCTGGGTATTGTTTCATAAACGGGGCCATGGATGGTGGCTTGGGAAAAAAGCAAAAAGTAATAATGATAAAAAAGTATTTGGCCACTTCCTAGGGGGTTTGGTTAACCTTTTTTTGGACTGTTGTGCTAACAGGGTGATGTGGAGGTGCTAGGAAAGTGTTGAGGTTGGTGGCAAAGCGGGTGAAACCAGCTGGGAGAAAGAGTTTGAGGTGACTCTGAATGGTGCTGCAAAGGGAGAGGTGGTGATGCTGGGAATGCTCAGAATGGGAAGTCAAGAAGAGAAACAGCCACACCACACAGGGAGAATTTGGGGAAAGGCTTTTCCCAGGGAGCAAGGGCTGTGCTGGGAATTAACCCAAGGCCACTGCTGAGGAATGATTAAAGCAGGCAATGAGCTGCGTGTGACAAGTGCTGGTCTTGTGAGAGGGATTTGAGAAGCCAACTTCCTGTCTGGTGTGGCACCTTCATGGCCCTTGGGAGGACTTCTGCTCCAACTGTGAAGTTATCTGAAAGAAAATGAAGCATTTAACCCCATTTCCAGTCTGCACTGTGCTGTAAAAAGCAGTTCAGGGAATTGTTCATGAGGAAGTTAGTAAGACTGTGGAACAGGGGCATAGAGGAGACTTGAATTTTGGGGTAAATGAATAAAATGCAAGAAATATGCAATGGTAAAAGTGGACAGGCCTGGTTCTGGGGTGGTCATAGAACCATGGAATTGTTTGGGTTGGAAGGGACTTCAAAGCTCATCCAGTTCCACCCCCTGCCACGGGCAGGGACACCTCCCACAGACCAGGTTGCTCCAAACCCTGTCCAACCTGGCCTTGATGCTGGAGCTGCGGAAACACCCGAGGACCTTTATGAAGGTTGTGAAAGAGCTTTTATGTTTCATGAGACTCTGTCATTTGTCACTCTGCCTGGCTCCTGGTGTGACATAATCCTGCAAGGGAAACCCATCCCCATCCCTGCTCAGGAGCCCTGTGGAGCCAGGAAAGAGAACAACTTCCCCACTTTTGAGATAAGGTTTTTATCCTCAGTTGTGCAGTGATTGCTTGGAGGAGGATGGATGGATGACCTGTATGGAGGCAGGAGTTTGTCACCAGAGCAAACCAAACTGGGAGTCAGCTCTCAGGAAATATGAATTTAATGATTAAACCAGTCACACTAATGAGGAAATTCTGGGTGGTCAGAGAATATTGTTAATGACCTATTCTCAAGTGTATTGTCATTTTATGGTGTGTTCCCTGGAGCTCTTTTAATCAGGAATTGGTCTCAGAGCATCCCCAGGGGCTTCACCATGGAGAGCTCTTGTATTGTCCATAGTGCTGTACCCCTGAACTTGAAAGGGAAGGCCTTATTCTTGTAATACCTCACCTTCTAAAAGCTCTGCAATCAATTCATCAAAGCACAGCCCGGCCTGGGACATGAGAGGGCTGTAATCCAACAGAGTGATAAGAGGAGGTTTGGGTAAGGCAATAAAAAGTCTGTTGGTCAAAGCTTTGAATAAGCGGCGGAACAGCAAGTCCTGGAAAAAAACATAACAGGAATGCTTTGAAAAGAACATTGTTTAGGATGTCTCCCAGTGGAGAGTGTTGCAAATTGATCCAGGACAGTTTAATTTTATGAGGCAGTTTTAGATTTACAGATTTCCCACCGCATATTTGGGCGAATTCACTGCATATCTTCCAAACACAGCATTCCCTTGCTCCCTTGACCATATATAGAAGCAAAACACCAAACTGGCACTCAAAACTCAGAGAGCTGCCAAGAGATAGGCCATCCAAAGTGATAAATATATAGGGTGCAAGGCAAAGCTGCCATATATGGTTGTGAGAAGGCAGCAGCATGGGCCATGCTGTACATATGCAATGGGAACAGTTGCACTTGGAACTGGTTACTTGGATTTTTAGCAGTCAGAAGTCAGGGCATTTCTGGGGTTGGGATTTTCACCTGCAACAGTTCCTTCTGCAAAGCTGGTTTTTCCTTTCTGTTCTTCCAGCTTGCTGTATGTAAACCCTGCAGAGAACTGATGGCCAAGTTTATTCTATCCCTCAGCCTTCTCTGCTTTTGCTTCCTTTTCCTGGATGCTTTGGGGGCTTAGTCATCAGTTGCTACTGTTTTGTGTTCCTCCAGCTCTACTAGAGCTCTTCTGGTACGTGCAAGAGAGAAACCTTAGTCTTTCCAGAAGCATTAATCTCCCTCCACACTTGGTGCTGTCTTAGGGGGTAATGCACGTCCAAAAACTACAACGGTGCAAACTCAGTGGGTGCAGCCCTTCTGTCCTTCCTAGAAAGAGGGATGTGAACTCTCTCACATAATTGTGGTCATTTACCTTAATTCAGGAGAAGCATTTCCTTTCCAAGCAGTGGTGTGAATAACATTTGCTGAGGTCACTAGCACAGAGTTTCACCTTAGAGGTTTCTCTGGTGCAGTCCCAAGAGGCACTGGCTGGGAAGTTGTCCTTAATTCAGTCTTGGCCCTGGATAAGATGAAGAAGTGTGGGTTTAGACTGGATATTGGGAAGAAATCCTTCCCTGTGAGGGTCTGGAGGCCCTGGCACAGGTTACTCAGAGAAGCTGTGGCTGCCCCTGGATCTCTGGAAGTGTCCAAGGCCAGGTTGAATGGGGCTAGGAGCAACCTGGGGTAGTGGAAGTTGTCCCTGCTCAGGGTGGGGGTGGAAGTGGATGAGCTTTAAGGTCCTTTCTGACCCAAACCATTCCATGATTCTATGATGATCTCACAGGTGCAGCTCCACCTCAGAATGATGGAAACACTGTTTGCTTGTCCTCTGTGGTGGTTGTGGATTTTCTTTCACCCAGGCATTATGACACACCTGCAAGATCTCGTCCCTTGTATGTCCAAAAGAGGGATAAATTTGTTTCATAACCATTTCTTTTTCTGTTCCCTGCTTCTCTTGGTGTTTATGGAATTGACAAATCTTCGTATATAAAATACAGACAGTGTGTAAATCAAAATACTGAATATTTTTCAGAGCTCCAGTATCTGCAAAACTGCAGTGCACGCAGGGGTCATTTCGGATGAAAGAGGCGGCTTTGTGGACGTGATGCCTGTAGAAAAGAAGAAAGCTTACATTGGCTCCCTAAAGAACGGCGTCCAGTCAGAGAGGTGGGAATTTTTTGCTTTGTGCTTTCCTCTTCTTTTCCACGGCGGGTTCAGCTGCCTGTGAAAGTCGGCACATATCAGCTCGACAGGCTGGTGGCTTGGACAGACGTGGCTCCCCAGTGTCACTGTGAATTGTGACACCCCAACAAATAGAGCGTGTTGTCCTGCTCTTACCTCCCCCCAGGCAGGAGCTGCGTTCAGGTTCCTGTGGAAGGTGGGAGATGTTGTTAAGCCTTGCTTGGTTTTGTTACAGCACAAGGCCATATTAATACGTTTTGCTGTGTGTTTGACACATCAGGAGATGAGCACAGGTATTTTCAGTTTTCAGCCTGGGTCATGATTTGGGGTTTCTGATTTGGATTTCCATTCAATCCTGGGGTGTGGGATTAAGTTGTATTGGGGGATTCATGTCCCCTATTCTCTTTGAAAGAAGTATGAGAAAATTAACCTCTTGAGACATGATCAAACACTTTTTGAAGATGAATTTGCCGCCCTTGTAGTTTTTTTGTAGTCTCACTTGGGCAAAATTTGCACATTTCAGTGACCAGTTGCACATCTGTGCTTCCGAAATCCTGTACCTCCTCATGGTCAAAACAGTCCAGTCACAGCTCATCCAATCCTTTCTAATTTGAAACTTCACTTTCAATCTGTTACGTATTTTTTTCAGATATTGGTGTGACGGCACTGATTTCTCAGAGCTATCCTTTCAAATATAGAATTTCCCACAGTTAGGGGGGGTTTGGTCACTACTAACTCTGTCTGCTCTGTGTAGTTCTTCTTTTATGAAGATCGTAAGAAGTTCTATCAAGTTTGCTGGTTTTATTCTAGTAATGGAAATTCCAGAATGCTTTAGAGTATCTCAGGAAATAAAAACAGGGTAACACAGGAAAGCTATAGGTGTTAAATATGGCAGGTTTGGAATAGATTATCATGGTCAGCATTTTCCAACTTGAGAAATTGGATTTAGGTGAAAAACCTCCTGTTCCTTTGAATTTTTTTTCTCTCTCAGTCTTGCTTTCACTTATCTTTTATACTCAAAGGCGACTTTTTACTGGGATGGCAAACTGTGCCCTAGCTAAGAATAAATCCCACCACTCTCAGGGACGTGCAATATGAGCAGCCAGTGCTGATCTGGGAGGTGAGGGAAACCAGAGACATTCTCACAGCAGGGATGAAGATTTGGAAAGTGTTATTTACACTTGGCAATAAGGAACAACTTCATGCTGTGAGATCCACCAGACAGTGAAATAGCTTTTCCAAGATTAAGGTGAACACTTACCCTTTAGGACACTGGAAATAGCCCTGGGTAAAGACACACACCCAGACAGGGATGGGAAAGGATTCCCTTTAGGATTTACTGAGTCCTTACCCTTGTTGCAATGTTTATTTTGTGGGAATATGAAATTTTGTATTTTTCCTGGGTTTTTTCAGCGCAGTAGGACCTGGGAATAGAAATACCCCCTCTCCCCATGCACAGAGCCATCCCCAGCAGCTTGGAGTCTCAGCATCTGGGGACACCTCTGGAAACTGAAGATGAATATCCATATTTATTGTCATTTAATGTGAGCTGATCTGGCTATTCCTACTGCCAGCACTAGCAGCCAAGCCAGGACCTGCCTGCCTATTTGACAACTGTTTTTTAAGGAAAACATGTTCCTCTTTATGCCTGAATCTTCGCACAAGGAAGCACAGTGTTCCCTGGATAAAAGCTAGGGCTGTAAGAGAGTCTGTTGTCTTCCAGCTCCTTTTGTTGGCATTAGCACTACAGACTTGGATTGAAAACATAAAAAAAAAAAGAGGTGAAACCATGGATTCGTGCCACTTCTATTTCATCCGCTATCTTTCTCCTGCTCCTGGTAGGAAAGAGATAAGAGAAATTCAGAGTTGCCTGTTTGGGTCCTGTGGTGTCTTCATTTGGTTCATTCCATGTTTGTTTTCTTTTCCTTTTCTTTGTCTCCAGCTTGAAGAATCCTTCAGATGGGAATGCCTTCCGAATCTTTGCTGTGAAGCAGTAAACCCCCAGGGAAGGTGCAGGTTTCTTTGGGAGAGCACTCTGTTGATCTCCGGAGACGCCAAAGCTCCTCTGAACAGCATCAGCTCTGCCCATACCCTCCTTGCCAATCTCCTTCAGGGAACTCCAAAAGAAAAGGGAAAAAAGAACCCCAAAAAAGACCCCAGGTTCTGACTCAGCTGTTGGCATCTCATCGCACCTGTGCAGCGTTGTATCTTTTCGTCTCGTGTTTTTGTTTCTCTAGGGGCATTCAGCGACCATAAACTGTTCTAAGTTTCATTTTACCAGAGGTGTTGCTACACAGAACAGCGGTGGCTCCGTGTGCAGCAGATGCAGGGATCTCAGCCTGGCCCTGGATGGTGTTTTTAGGGTGTGAAGCTTCTCCTGGGATGGGTGTGAGGATGAGCGTGGCCAAGCGGACTTGGGAGTGAGTGGTTGTCCAGGCGCTGGACACTTTGAAATGAGAAACTCATTGAGAAGTTGCATCGTTTGGGGAGAGGATGGGCTTGGATATAGTGGTTTTGTGTATGTTGGATGGTTTCTGTGCAAAAGAGGATAAAATGTGGTGTTTTCCCACCGAGGTGGCGTGCAGCAGCACCGCTGTGTGAGGCTGCTGTGGCACCATGGCAGGGTACCTCGAATGAGGGTGGTTGGGGTTGTTCTTGGCAGCCAAAATCGAGGTTTTATGGGCCTGGAGCAGGGTGTAAAATGGTGGCAGAGATCCTCACTGCAGAAAATGAGGCCACCAGATAATCCAAAGAGCAGGTTTAGTGTTTGCTGGTCAAACACTCCCAGGTATTTTGCAAGTCTGGCAACCTCTGAGAAGTCAGAGAATTTGGGCTCCTGTGCTGGCACATCTCATCCTATACTCCACACCATAACTTCAGTTAAATGCAGTGTATTGGTTTATACAGCAGTGCTGGTTGTTTTATAGTAGTTAAGTAGTGATAAAATTAATCTTATTTCTGCTAGGAATGGTTGCATCTGTAGGAAGCAGGGTCACTTTTCCTTTGTGAAGCTCCTTGTGGTGTGTGCAGTTTTGAGACTTTAAAGATATGACATAAATTGGGGTAGATTAATTTTTCCTGTCCAGTTTGTGAAGCCAACAGATGCCCACTTTCAGTGTAAATGCTGTACCCGTGAGCATTTGCTATCCAGGATGGTGGGTTTTGCAAAACTCATAGGTGTTGTAATGATGATATTCCATATTTTGATATTTCTGTCATGACGTGCACCCAAATGCATTTCAAAGTGAAGAGAAGGGCCTAGCATGGCCTGCTTTCTTAAGGCAGAAGAATGTTCTCTGCTTCACATTGGAAATTAATTTTTAGGATTGGTCTAAACACAAATCTGGTGAGTTTTTTTACACAAACGTCCAGTAACTTCATCAGTCATGAGAAGACAAGGTCAAGAGTAGTTCTTCAGTTCTTGTAAATGCACAGTTCTTCTGCTCAATAACTGAATTGTAATATTGGATAACAAGTTGGGGGAGTATTTCCCTCTATCTGGCAGATGTCTCACAGCTGCTCTTACACCCAGAACATATTTGGTTTAATCTAGGCAGATACAAGAGCCATCTCATCAAGCTCTTTCAAAACAGAGACCAAAAGCATTTATATGATTACACACTTCTTTAATTCTGTAAACACCATGAAATCAGCAAGGAAATGACATTTAAATGGCATTTGTCACTCAGTTTGTCTCACCACTGGGGATTATTTCTCCGTAAAATCTGAATTTGAAAAGAGACCTTTCGTAAAATCTGAAATTGGAGCTGTTTTGCATTGTCTCAAAAAATACTGCACAGAAAACCTACTTTTGGGTTGGATAGAGAGAAGTGACTCTTTGTGTCGTCTTTGTTTATGTAGTATCGTCTTCCAAGGTGTACAGTATTGACTTTAGATAGGAAAGCCGACCTATTTCTTTTTCTTACTAAGTAAATCGATGTTAAAAACAGCTGGAACATATCCTAGAAAAGCTGCTGGTTGGGAGTGTTCGAGATGTTGGCAGTGAGGAAAAGCTTCCCTGTTTCTGCCCACTGTGAAACATGTGCATGGTCTGGTTCAAGCCCATCCAACACTGCAGCAAGGATCTGGGACATCCTGGGCCAAATGGGCTATGAATTGAATTGGAGAGAGTGAGAGATGCAGTCAGGTTCATGGGGACTGCAAAAGCACATAAAACACCTCGATGTTAATGTAGAATCCATGAAAATTACGGATGGAAGGTGATGGAAAGAAATGTGAGGGCTCTTGGAGTAAAACCCAGGGGATTACTGTGAGCACATAAAAATCCAAACAGCTGGGGATGTACCTAGGTGACGAAGAGGGGACAAGGGAAGGGTTATTATTCCAACAGAAATATCCTAAAATCCTTAATTCAAGTTACAATTGCGTATTTTTGTCTTCAGCCAACTGGTTTGGATTTCTAGAAACCGATGTTAATTTAAGTCTGTATCTGTTTATTTTTATACTTGTTGTACAAAAGAGAAATTGTGACTTTACTACACAAATATTATTCAAGGTCCTGGGTGCTATTAATTTAAACATACCTCCACCAGAATTAGGGGCGATCAGGTCCTCCAAGGCAGTCATGACCTATCAATGACTTGCAATCACGTGTGCTAGCTATTCATAAATAGGTGGGACAGTACCAGTTTTTAGCCAAATATTCACAGATTTTATTTCTGATACCAAAACACTTCTCATCCTGCTATATTTCAGTGCAGCTTCATGATGCATCACGTCCGTGTCTCACCAGGCCCGTTCCTCCTCAGCCCCAGCTCAGCAGATTTGTAGGCACCTGAAGCATCCAGGTGTAGCCTGCTTAAACCCTCGGCAAAGCTGATGCTGCCTGGTTGTTCTTTTCCAATCATTTGGGATTTGGAAGCAATGACATTGTCATTGCAGAACGTCTGGCTCAGCCAAATCTCCAGGAAACACAACCAGGCTGAAATCTTTCCTTGTTTCAAAGACCTTCAGCCAACATCTGGTTGAGGAGACTCCAGCTGGTCACTTGTGCAGTCTAAATATTTAGGGCCAGTTCATAGAATTGCTTTTTTTTTTCTATGAAAAATGATGTATTTTACTTCCTATGTATAAAAGTTACATGTAAATTTTTGTGTGCCTTTGCATGTTTATCAAGGGGCCGTGGTTGTTTATAAACTAGATTTTTTTTTTTTTTCTAAATACCGAATTGTAAAATATCTTTCCTCCCTACCCCTCCATTTTCTTTTGATTTATGAATTATTTGTGAAATAAAACCTTCCCAAAATGAATGCCTCCCTTGTCCTTAATGCTCAGCCAGAGTTGGGTTTCTGTTTAGAAAAGATATATGGGATTACTTCTGGGAACTAGACCATCCCCTGGAGACCCCAAATGAGATTGGGATGTGCAAAGCCTGCTCCACAAATAAATAAACTGCCCAGTACTCAGGCATTAAAAGTTAATCTTTACCCCATCGAAATAAGATGAAGCCTTAGTGAAACATACTGAGAGTAAGGGAAAATCACTGGCTGTCTTTAAATCCCTGCAACATAAGGGATGGAGTAGATTAATGGATTGGAAACAGTGTTTAATGAATTAGTGCTGCAAAATACAAGTGAGATGATCTCCTCCCCACCTGAACAGGCTGGTGTGAATTGTGCCCTTATTTTTTGAAAGGAAAAGTATTCAGATTTTGTAATTCCCCTTGAAATTTTCTCCAGGCTCATCCTTGCTGACAGCACCACAAATCAAACCAAGTTGTTTCCTGGTAATCCAACCCCATTTTGGTTATAGGAGCAACACAGGGAGGTCCCTAACTCAGCCTCCAGGCAATGAGCACCAGATGGGTTTTGACCAAAAATGTGGGCTGGGCCATGGGATGGGGTCCTGATTGACAAGGCCATGAAATTTTGTGTTTTCCATTACCTATGCAACAAGATAAACATTAAATCCAGAGAGGTTTGCATTACTCCGAGGTTGGGCTGATGCAGTTATGGTGAAACAATATTTCCCTGTAAATCCCAGCCTAGGAGTGATGAATTAACACCATCATTGCACTGTCAGTGGTTTCTCAAGAAGGGAAGTTCCATGGCTCCTGCATGCTCTGCAATTCAAAACTGCCCCTTTGAATTTACTTTGTGCTTTCATTCCCCCATTCCTACTGCTGCAGAAATATCTCCTTCGCTGAAAGTATTCGGGAAGATTTTCATAAGCAGAGCTTAAAGGTAAGCAGAGAGGGGAATTCAGGCTAATGGTTAGTGTGAGGCTGATTAGAGCATCCTGTTAATGACAACAGTTGTTTGATATCCTATTTGGTGGTGCTACAGAATGTCCCGCTCTGTGATTTGGAGCAGGGTGATCTTTAAGGTCCCTTCCAACCAAATCCACTCTGTGATTCCTTGAATTCTGTGCTAAAATTCAGGTCCTGGTTGGCCTAGAGAGCAAAATAGCGTAACACTCAAGATTTAGGGCTGAAACCAACCCATCCTTTGGGTCAGCCTCCCCTCCTTTGACACTGTCTCTGGTTTTGTCTCCTCCTGCTCGAGCCATGTGCTTTGTCCTCTTCTCATCCACCAGAAACTGGTGTTATCACCAGTGCTTCGTCAGAGCACCATGGCAAACAAAGCTGTGCCTTCTTCCTGTACAACAGGTGTGAAAAGCAGGTAAGTGAAGGCTTGGGGCGAAACACAGAGGCAGGAGAAAGATTTATTCTTTTTTTCCCACATGGGGTGGGATTCAGATTCTGCTTTAGCTGAGAAGGCATAAAAACTGGAAGGTTGAAGGAAAGTAGAGGGGAAGGTAAAGAGAAACCCAAAGAGAAAGAGAAAGTGGAACTGAGTGAGGGTGGCTGATCTGATAGCCCTGAATTCCCGCATTGCTGGGAACCCTTGGGGATCAACAAGGAGCCGGGCTCTCCCTGCTTGCCGCCTCAGGGAGAAATAGCTTGTTGCTGGTTGTTTTGCCTTCTGCTGGCTGCTCCTCAGCCCGTGCTGAGCTCATCAGAGCCTATGTATAGCACGGGCATACCTTGGGGTGGGTGTCCTTCCAAAAACCCACAGTCATTTATAGGATGCGCCCCCGGCGATGTTTTCAAAGCCATTTTGCAAACGATGGGGTTGGCTCTCATTTATACTAAGGACCTACTTTAAGGCACTTAGGAGGCATTTATGCCACTTTAGGGTGTGGAGAGAGCAGTGTAAAGAAGCCTCAGTGTAAACAGAAGCCACCCTTCTATCTTGTTGACAGTGGTTAAAATTGGGTTACAGAGTTAAGTCAACAGACAAGGTCTGCCTTATGCAGCTCCCTCTGCTCCTCACCCTCTGTGCCACGGCAGCAGGGAGGGCTGTCCACACTGTCCCTCAGCCACTGCACAACCCAGCACATGGCAGGGAGATTAAGTGTCGAAAGGAATACAAGGATATTTATAGCGGTGGAAAAGTCAGGAGGCTCAGGTGGAACATGAGAGCTGAAAGCAGAAGGGAGCAAAATAAATTCAGAGCTTTGGGATGTCTTACAAGGGCTGCTTCTGTCAGGTTTGGGCTCCTGTGGTTTAGGGAATGTGGGTGACCATGACCCCAGGGGGGGACCTGCCAACACATACAACTGTCCTCAGAAGTTCTTGACTGATATCCTGAAGTTTTCATTTCAGTAGCTGCCTCGAGGCTTATTTCTGCACGTCTCTCTTTTGCACAAGTGGAAGCTGAGAAAACACCACCTCTGAACTAAATCCAGAGGAGAAGTTTGTCAGAAACAAATCTCAAAAGCAGCCTAATTTCCCTGTTCATCGGCTGAGCAGGCTTTGTAAGTTTGAAAAAAGAGAGTAAAATCCAGTACAGATGGACTGTAGGAGGGGTATTCACACCATCTTATTTGATGTGCTTGTAATGAAAATATGGTTTATATCAATGCAGGGAGCTCTAAAACTGCATCAGTACCTGTGCTGGAAGAAACAGTCTGGAAAAATCATAAGACACTTGGAAGAGTACAAGGAATAATAAAAGATGGAGACCAACTGGTAGGGAATAGCTCAACCCAACCAAGATAAATTAGAATCGAAAGCATCACATTACCAAGGAGATAAAAGTCATATCAAGTGTGAAAGGAGGGGCACGATCAGCAAGGCAGGTGAGAAAACTTTCAGCTTTGCTTGGTCTGTTCAGGTCTCTGGTGCAAAATGACAATGTCTGGGTTTGTACTGTTACTGCCTGGAAAATACTCAACTGGCTGTGGGAAGTCCAGGAGGAAGCAAAGAGAGACCTGAGAGCTAAAACAATTCCTGAGAAAGCAGGAGAGATCTCTGAGGATGAAAAAGGTGAGGAAGAGGATGCCTGAAGTGTGTAAAGGTACAGTAAAGGGAGAGAGGGCATTTGTTCTTCATGCCCCAAGGGGCCCCACTGGGAAGGGATGGTCTTAAATGTAGTAGGAAACACTGAGACCATTGATAAAGACTCTGACTGGAGAAGATTATCTGTGTGGTCTTTTCAAGCCATATGGGTTTTAAGAATATTCTGGATGGCAGCTCCTAAAATGAGATCCTGCTCTGAGTAGAGGATGGACTAAAAAATGTCTTGATGGTCTTCCCAGGTGGTTTTTTGCTATAATTTTCAAGGGTGAAGGAAACATTCCATCACTGTTGGGCCAGGATGGTGCACAAGCAGGGACTGTCATTTTTCCATGGGCGACACAGACAGAGATGACCTGGTGGAAGTGGCCTAAGTAAAGGTGTGCAGTGTCATGGCATCATGGACTGAGATGATAAAAAATAGTCAATTTTCTCTTAATTCTTTGTTGCTCAGGTTTTTCAGTTGGGTTTTTGGGTTTTTTAGGTCTTTTGGCAGTGAAATTATTTTTGAGGTGTGTTTGACCAGTGGCCATCATGTCTGAGGTAAAATACTGGGGACAACCCTCCAAAAATGCTGCTCTGAGATGCTGGCAAGGGGTGATTTAGGGCATCCCCTGGAGGTCACTGTGCAGAGTAACCCAGACTGAGTGCTGGCTGCTGCAGAGCAGCACAGACAGAGAAGGCTTCTCCTCCCAGTGCCAGGCGTGCAGCCACCATCTGAGGACAGGCTTCGGGTGGGGAGAAGGGAGACCATGGAAATTTTCTCATCTGCAGAGTCAAGAAACCATCTCAGGCGTCTGAGGGCAGCTGGCCAGCTCAGCAGGCTGTGTGTGCCTTTCCAAAGACACGAGGGAAGTCAAGCTGTCCCAAACCCTTACAGCAAAACAGATGCAGGGATCTGAGTAGCCCAGTGCTGGACAATGCTTTCCTTGGGAACAGCTTCATTATCAGCAAACAATGATCTCTGCAAATCCAAAGCATTAAATGGGGATTTGTTTGGATACCGACCACTTTAACGAGGGCAATAAAATTAAGAAAACACCCAAGTTTTCATGAGCTCCAAAGTTTCGAGTCTAGACCAAGAAAAGGACTTTAGGAGCCAACTCTAGTTGATGTTGTGGACAGCTCTGGATGCAGTTCCAGAAAATGCTTGTGATCCACTTTTAAGGAGAGTTACTGGAAAAGAGGTCAAGCCCTGTCCCCTTGGCCATGGGCACGGTGTGGCACAACGGGGGGGCTTGGAGTGGAGGGTCCCTCCTGCCCCGGGTGTCCTGCACTGACGCAGGAGAAAGTTGTGTGAGGTCTCTGCTCTTCTCTTATATAATCCATGACTTCAGATAAAGTTAATGCCAAGTACCCAAAAAAGGGATTGTGTGTGTGCTCTCTCGCAGCCTCTTCCCGTAATCTGAACACAACGTTCGACTGTGACAGTTTTGCCAGTAAAATCGAGGTTTTTCCTTTGCCATGAGATCCAGATTTAAAATTAGCTGTGTCCCAGCAGGGCCATCCCTGCCAGCCTCAGTGCTCAGC
The DNA here is from genome assembly GCF_000691975.1 of Corvus brachyrhynchos. NCBI lineage: Eukaryota > Metazoa > Chordata > Aves > Passeriformes > Corvidae > Corvus > Corvus brachyrhynchos. The sequence continues at coordinate 917,503 of NW_008239324.1, read as the reverse complement.
ACTGGAGGGTCAGGGCCTCAAAAGAGCCCAGCAGCCCAGTTTAAACAGTGACCAGAAAAGTTTGTTCAGGGAGGGCTCCCTGGCTGTTAACAACAGGAGCCTCCGTTAGCTCCTACTTCGAGAAAACAGTCAAACTTTATAAAAATACCTCCTAAAGTAAATATTAGTGAGTCACAGATACTAATTACTAATAATTCATACATTGGGAACAGAAATATCGGCAGGACCTGTCAGGTAGGCCTTTTTAATGAGCAATAGCACAAAATTAGGTAAGTGTTCCTCTGGTTTTTTTCTTTTTCTTTGTGTGTGCCAACCTTTCCCATTTGAGACCCAGGCTTGGAGCTGCTCCGAGGCCTTGGGTCAGTGAAACCAGCTGGAGTCTCAGTCCCACGAGGGGAGCAACTTCCCTGGAAGGGACCCAAGCTGGGAGGGCGTTGAGCAGCGCTCCTCATCTGAGGGTCAGTAGTGGGGCACTCCTGGGGAATTGGAGGGTCTGACTCTGTAATTGCAAATTACAGATAAATTGAGGTTTTTTTTCATTGACTGACCTTTAGAAAGAAAAAAAAAAATCAACCCCAAACCAACCACATTATTTAAATTTCATGCAACTACCCAAACCCCCAAAGCACTTTTGTTTCATTAAGGATCAAAATGGAGTGAAAGCCAATCCTCATTTTTGTTGTGAGGCAGTTTAAACTGAAAAGTGGTTTTGGTCAAAATATATTAAAAAAAAAATTTGAAAATATGCAGAGTTTTAAAAAGTGAAATTGCAGTTATTTCAGTAATTTCTTTTCATGTTTGAAAGTGTGGCTTCTTAAAAGCTTGTTGGCACTGCAAAGCATTAATGAAAAATTTAAATTAATTTTTTGCTTGGTTTTTTTTAATTTTCCCATGGTGTTTCACTGGCATTTGCTGGCTCATGCAGCGACTGAGATGCTGTCTGGGTGAAGAGAGGAGCAATCTCTTTTGCTGAAATTGAAAAGGAGTGTCAGCTGAAAAAACCTAAGAAGTTCCAGGCAGAACTGCAAAGGAGAAAGGCTTTTCTTGAGGAATGGAGCTAAAGGAGGAGTGAAGAGCAAAGAGCCAAGACAAGGACTCAGCCTGGAGCCTAACACCTTATTTTTGTGAAATCTGAGGGGAGTTCTGCTGTGCACTTTGAATGAAAGCCAATCCCCAAAATCCAGAGGGGTGAGCGGAAGACAGAGTGTGAGGTGATCCTGGTGCTTTGAAGCCCCTCAAACTAATTTTCCTTTTCTTCCCCAAAAGAAAAGTGTTTCATTCTGGCAGTTATGAAAGGCTCCGTTTCATCACCGGTAACTCCACGATGCCTTGTCCTGGCTCTGCAGCCCATCCTGCCAAGCCTGCTGCCACTTAGGTGGTCCCAAATTACTTCTTGCTTCCAGTTCCTCAGCTCCTTTAAGCCAAACCTCGGCTTTGGAAGGACTCTGTGAGAGCTTTTAGCTCTGAGCAGTTGATTCATCAATTAGCACACACATTAGCTCGAAGGGTTGTAGCTTTTTGGTCCCACACGGCCGTGCAGGTGGAGGTTCTTTTCCAGGAACAGGGAATGGAGTCTCCTCTTCACATTTTGCTTTTTAACCCTGAAGTTGATCCAATGGAAAGAGAAAAGGGACACTGTGGTTGTAGGGACAACGCTCCCTCCTGAGCTGTGTTGGCACAGAGATGCCAGCAAGGACACATGGAGCCAGTTTTCCTTTCCTCTTAGCCCGAGGGTCTCAGGGTTGTCAGACATAAGTCCATGAACTGCAACTCTGCTCCAGACAGATTCTCATGTGGTGCTGAAATTATCCAGAAATGCTGAGGACACATTTTTCCCTTCCCCTGAAAGCACCTGGAAAGAGTTTGGCTATTGGCTCTGCCTTCTTCCAGGAAAGCCATCTCCTGTGGGATACCAGAGGGTGTCATTCTTCCAGCTCAATGCAATGTAAAGGAAATTTTCTCACTAGGAAAAGACAGCCACAAGCAGCCTCGCTTTTCCTGAGCTAACGTTTGGGTTTTCTGGAAATTATGTGCACCTTTCCAGCTCGGTGGCTGGGCAGACAACACAGCCGTTGTTTTCTACCTCTTCATATCAACGGCTTCCCCGCGGACTTTCCTCAGGGAAAATTGATGGAACAGCTCACTCAGCTGGTCAAACAGCACAGGCAGCCTGGAAAACTGCCAAGGATGACAAGCCTGGATAAAAATCCAACTCCTGTTGTTACGGCAGCGATAGACACCATTGGATTTGTGCTTGGTCACTGACGAGTAGAAGGGTCCCTTGCAGCTGCTCCATTTGTAGAGCCAGCTTGAACAGCCCTGTGCTGAGGGGTGCCTTGCTGGGTGCAGCGAGATTTTGTGTCTGGATAATCTGCATCCTGTCTGTGGGAGCATCTCTGGTTTGGTGGATGGGTAAAGGAGTCATTCCCAGAGCTGGGGGCATGCAAAGCAGAGGGAAATCCTATTCCCACCAACACCTCTGACCCACCAGCCCTCTGGGCATGGTGATTTTGGCAGATGTGAGTTTCTCATCAAAGCCACATTTTAAGCTGAGCTCTCCTGTACCTTCTCATTATCTTCTGTGATCTCTATCTTTAATTAAAGGCAGACCTGAGACCCCTGGGACTTGCACACCACCCCCCCTTTTCGTTTCCCCTTCCTTCCCTGGTGGCAGAGAAGGCAGGAAAGGGCTGTGCTGCTCACAGGGGATAGTGGTGGCAGCAGTTGTGGGCACAGACTGAGCTCAGGGAACCCCCTCACACTGATGGTGGGGAAGGTTTTTCCTGGGAGAGGAGGGAGACAAGAAAATTATTGGAAGAGGAAGCAAAAATGAACCACAGACTGTTTTTTAATGAGTGTACTGAGAATTACTCTAGATTTCAACATCTGTTTTGACTGGACAGGAAGAGAGTTTTGCAAAGGGTGCAAGGATACAGATCCCCTGTGAAGAGAAAGGCTCACAAAGCCCTCTCAGGATCTCCTTTATGGAACCATTAACAGGGGCCTGAGCTGGTCATTGCAGGTCTGCTCATAGTTTGCATGCGAACCTCAGTTCTGCACAAATCAGAGGCTCCAAACCAGCCATGCAGGGAAATGTAGATTTTCTGGAGTGGTGACATCTTTGAGAGGATATGTTTACAGACGAGTGATTTCCACCATGGCAGAAGAGGACAGGAGATGGCATCAGACCATGCCTCTTGTTGCTGCTGGCTGTGCTGTCCCCTCTGGCACTAAGAAAAAGGTGTGGCAACGCTGCTGTGGGAATCCATGGGGCTGTGGGAAGCGGGTTGTAATACTGGCTCACCAATTTTCTAATTAAAGGTCATGAGTGGTCCTCACGATCTGTTAAAGGATATTGCACAGAAATTAAAAAACAGGCAAATGTGTCACAGGAAGCCCAAAGACTGGAACCACAGCTGCGTAATTCTTCCTCTGGAAACTGCGCTGTGGACTCGAATCATGATGCACCGCTTGGTCACAGCCACTCACTGAGCTGAAAGTGTCCCACTGCTCTTTTCCTTCCTGATTTTATTGAGCTCTGCTTCAGGCCCATTGTTGAAATCGCTGCAGAGTGTTGGTGGGCTAATGTGGAGCAATGTCTGGGCGGTGTCACTATTGAATGAAGTGTCTGGCACAGACGATGCCCTCCAGGCACGGCAGCACCTCTTTCCGAACATAATCACCCTCATTTAGCCCCATTAGTGCCAGCTGAGTCGGCGGTGATGGACGGTGTCACACCTTCTGCTGCAGCCTCATGCCACGGTGTAACACGAGCTTTTGGTGTCTGGACCTGTTTTATGGCAGGAGCAGGATTTATGGGGCAGGAAAGGCGTTTCCCATTCCAAATCCAGAACCAAGGCATCGTGAGATGAGGCCTGTGATGCACAGCAGAAGCGAGAAGGACATTTCCAAGTAAGTCTTGACTTTGGGGAACGGGATATGACAGTGATGGGGCTGATGGGTTGCATCCTCTTATCTTTTTAGTCACTCTTCTGCCCACACCAGCTGGAACAGTTGTGCACAAAGCTGTCATTGTGACAGGGCTTAGAATTAGTGCTTTAAGGACATGTACTCCTCAGTACTGCGTATCTGGTAACAAGGCAGGAGGGGATAAAATGAACTTTCATGAGGAGAGACCACATTTTCGTAAAATATATATCAGAAAAGCGAGAAAGGCTCAAGGGAACAAAACAGAGCTACTGCAGTTCTTGACTGTGTCTAGAGCAGATGTGAAGGTCTTCATGGTGTGCCAGGAGGTGAAATCAGCCACCAAGAAATGCCTGTCAGCAGGACAGTGTTGCTCCAGGTCAGTGAGTTATGGATTCTGGACAGGAGGGCTGGGAAGAAGAAAGTTTGCTCGTCTCCTTATTAGTAAGGCCAACTGTTCCCTTCCAGCAGCAGGGAAGGCAGATGTGGAACATCTTTCCAATAACATCAGGGATGTCATTGCATTGTTTGCAGCCCCGTTTGGCTGAGTCAAGATTTCCAGTGCTTGTGCCTCATCCAAATAAAAGCAGGAGCTGCTCACATCCTTGTCCACCCAGAGGAACCAACCTTAACCAGGAGCTTTTGGAGCCAAAGTAAGGAACTGTGGCCACGTCCTGAGCCACAGGAAAGGCAGCCACGTGTTGAAGCTTGCTGGATTTTCCTTCATTGTGCTTTTGCTCATGTTGGATCCCTGTGCACAGCCTGACTCATGGCTTTGGGAAAGAGAGAAGTCAGCGTTGCCCACTCAGAAATCCAACTGCTTTCAATTCACCCAAACCACCAGCTGGACGCTGAAGTTCCTTGTGGGGATGATTTCCAACTAAAATTTCCCATCTGTAGTCATCAAAGGATGCAAGCAACAAACAGTTCCACATTTCACTTCGCTGCTCTTGTACTCTGCTTTACCCCTATCTTGTCCTCTTTGGCATAATGTCCACTTGCATCAATCTGAGGTTTATTTTTGGAATGAACATGAGTTTGCCTGGCACCTCTCCAAAAAGCTCATTAACTCAGGTCACTCTTTTGATCATGGAGCAGATAAACATAATTCTGTTCTCGCCTTTATTCTCCCCGAGAAAGTAACTGGGTTTTTGTCCATGGACAGTAGAGCTTGCAGTATTTCTTTGGGTAGCCAGGAACAGGGATGCCCAGGACATTTGACGGGTTTTGGTGCCTGCTTTAGCAATATTGGTCTGAGGTGTGGTCGTTTTCTGATCAAACCTTTTTTTGGTGGGAAAGTTGAACTTCTGACATCTGAATTTTGTGGCATTTCAAGCTGGGAGTTGACTTTTCCTCTGGAAAGTTTTAGTTCTCTCGTGGGAAAATGAGAGCATGGCCAATCTAAATACAAAATAAAGTCACATATTACTTGAAACACTTTTTCTGTGCTCAGGGAAGTGGTCAGTTACTCTGTGTTGCTCTGTTGCTTTACAGAAAATCCCTCCACCCTGCCCTGTAGATGTGTCATCCTGAGTTTTGATGTTACGTGGTCTGGATTTGAGCAGCAGGAGAGACAGGCCTTGCATTGTGCTCTGAATATTGGGGTACTCCTGATTTTAGAAGAATGTCCTTACACACACAATTTCTCTGCCTTGTGGTAAATCTTTTAATCTCTTTTGATGTCTCAGAGAATCTTGTCCCGGGTATCTGGGAAATACAATTTGTAACCCAACTTCTCGGCCAAATGAATGAGAATCTTGAGGAAAGTTTCATCCCAGAAATTTCTTTTTCCCTAATGAAAGCAAACTGATATTCTGTGCTGGGTTTGTAACCTGGGAGCATGTGGCTCAGGCTGGGTTGTCTGGGAGGCTGAAACTGTAAACGGCTTTCCCAGGGTGTGAATGGGACACTCAGTTCTTCAGGCACAGTAAACCCTCATCAGAAATACCCGAGGGGGTGTAAATTGGCACAACCTCACTGCTGCTGCTGGACCTACTTCACACCTTGGCTGCAGCCCTCCAAAGCCCCACACTGGTGATACCAACAGAGTGATATGGGGCAAGTCAAACATGCTCAAGCTATTCCCAAATTCAGGGGCAGTTGGACTGGGGACAAGCCCACCACTGACCAAGCTTCGGAACAATTCTTGGAGGGGCTTGCAGGTCTCAGCTGTGAATTATGACATTGCTGAGGGTGGTTTCCTGTTCCAGTTGGAAATACTGCATGGATTCGGGCAGAGCTGCCTTCTCCCAGGGAATCACGTGGGCCTAGAAACAGAAATAAACTTCCCATGGCATTTCTTTGATGTGCCTGCTTGCTCCTCTGAGGTATAGGGTGTATCCAGAGGCCAGCGTCAGCAAATGCATCACTCCTCCCTTACTGCAGTGTTATTTCTAGACCCTTGCTTGGTTTACAATGGACAAAAATCTGATCAAATGCCTGGATGAAGCACAGGACAAATTCAGCTGTTCTACAGATGTGAAAGGATAGAGAGCCTTTTGGTTCTGTCCCTTTTTAAAACAAACCAGCTCCTCCACTTCTTCAGCCTCTTAAGCACTGTCACAGCCTGTCCCCCCCAGGGATAAGAACAAATACCCTCCCCATCTTTCCCGGCTGGAAACCCATCTGCCAGAGATGTGTTCGAGTTATTTTTCATATTGTTCGAATTATTTTTCATAGTCTCAGGGCTCTCTGTGGGTAAAATAATGTGAGTAAAGCAATTTTGACGAACATCACAGTTGTCAATAAAACGAGGAACAATGTTTAATAAGAACAACTTAACGGTGAACTTGACTTTGTTGCTGTTAATCTGTTTTCTCAAGCTGAATTTCTGTGGAGAGGTTGCCAAAGAAGTTCAAGGATTTCCTACGTGCCTTTGTCCATCGGATGAACTCAGCTCTTCTCTTGGCCTTCAGATTTCTTCACTTTTCCTGATGTGCCCAACTGGAATTGCAGGTAAATTGCATGAGAGACTTTCTTCAGGTGTTCTGATGGAAAAATTGCACCTGTCTCATTTTTTCAGTGCATTTAAAGCTGAAACAAAATTGTCATTTATCCTTTTTTCCTGTTGCAAGGTTTTATGGAAATACACTCTATTTTCTCCTCTGTTCTGCTCTCCATGTTGTGATACGCTGGAAGATATTAAACAACAAAACAGCAAAGAGGATATGTTTTTTATTATTTTGTTTGTAAGAACACTCTGGACTGGTAAATAGCTACACCCTTCATAAATGTTTTCAATTTTCCCTTTGAAATAAGAAACAAGTAATGCTTTCAGCAAGCAGCTCTTCTTGGTCAAGGGTTTTTCTCTTTTTCTCATTTTAGGGTACATACATAATTTGCAAATCAAAATGTTTCCAGAAAACATGTTTGGGGCATGTGGGGTTTTTTATGTTTTGTTGTTGGTTTTACTTTTGGTTTTTTAGAGCTATGTGAAATCCAAGCTGTGGCTATAAAGACATGGCTGTTCATGATGCTGAGGGCTTTGTGCTGAGTAGAATATCTTTCAGTATGAGAACCTGCAAGGGATCTGTAAAAACCATAGCAATCCCATAAAGTCACTTGCAGGAGAGACTTCACTCGATTTATTTCTTATTAATTTCAGCAAAAAGCCTCTTGTATAACTAACCAAACCTTCAGACACAAGTCAGTGGCCTGGATTAAGATCATTCCTTGGAAACAAATGGCCAGGCCGTGGTGTTTCTGTTCTCCTGCTTTGTTGCTCCCAACAGTATGGAATGACCTCAAAAATCTCTTTTTTTCCCAGGCCGTGCTTTTTCCCTGAAGGATTCCTGAGGGCATGCCAGGTACTTGGTCCCAATTCCCAAGCTGGGCACAGGCATGGGATCCTCCTTGACTTCACCATGAGAGAGCTTGAACAATTAGGTCCAAAGTGAGATGGCCTAGACCCATCTCATTCTAGGTTGGCCTTACATCCTCCCTAAAGGCTTTTGGTCTTGCTCTGGCTGGGATGGTTTTCTCTGAATGTGCTGTATCGTTCTGGACTTCCAGAGAGTGTTTGTGCAACCCAGTTTGAGGTCACCTTGAGAGTGGCTGGGCTTGGCAGAGCTGATTTCTGGGCCCAGGCCTTGCTGTTGATGTCGAGCTTTTGACTGATTACACAAAACATTTTATAGATTAAGTTTGAATGAACCCTTCAATTAAGGTCATAGTAAATAAGATTCTAAGGTTAAAGCACTTTATGGCAAGCAGACTTTTGGGAACTGGTTGTATTAAGAGGAATGGTTTGATTAGAGAATGAGAAACAGGACTGGGGAGACAGGAACCTGACCTCAGCAATAAAATGCACAGAGTTGCTTTTTTTTCTCCTTCTTGGAATCTGGTGTACAAAGGTACAGTTAAACAACATGGCCAACATTTCAGCAGGCCAAGGCAAACCATCTGTGCTTTTCCTGACTCTGGGCATCTGCACAGGGTTTTGCTTTGCTTTGCTTTAAAATTCTGGGCCAAATCTGCTTCTTAGCATGCAGCAGGAAGAGGTTGCAAGGTGGGAGCCGGAGTGGGACCCTCGGGAGGCTGGAGGTGCCCCTGGAGCTGAACTGACCACACTGAAATCCAGAGCTCTTGGGCTCCTCCAACTCAGAATCAGCTTCTGGACACCACCAATCAGTACAAGCTGAATTTAAGGATATCTGCAGGCAGGATGTAATTTGGAAGAGCTACCAGGGCAGATAGTCTGGGTCACATTGTTGGAGTCAGCTCAAGTTGGAATAGCAGGGAGGCGGAGGGGATAACAGAGAAGCAGCCAAACACCCACACGACCCCAGTGCCAACCTTCATTGCTTTTGCAGTGTTTGATTTGTTGTTTCCTTAGAAAACCAGGCTGAGCTCCCAGCAGCAGATCATTTTCAATCTCTATGTCTGAGTTAGAACGAAAAGGCTTTGTCCCGAAAGTGGGTATTTCCAGTATCACTGGAAATGCTGAGTGGGGTTTTCATTCCTCTTATTCTTCCTTATCTTTCTGCAGGAGGAAGCCTGTCCTGGGAGCAGGGCTCAGACACTTGGATGCTGCTGCTGAGGTGAGAATCAGATGGCCCCTGGTTTGCTCATAAGCCAAGAGGGCTGGGAGAGAAAAGGATGGACACAGGGAGGATGAATCAGCATTTATGCCTGGTAGCCTTTAACCAAGTTTGGGTGTCCTGCTCTACAGGATGAATGTGATTGTCCCAGTTCATATGGGAATTGCAAGGTAAGACCCGCTGAGCCAGCAAATATTTCCATTTACTTCACTCAACCCCTTCATCTGAGTATTGAAGCCCTGCACTGGAGGTAACACAAGTTGAAGAGACTCAGACAAAATTTAAACATGTGCTTTTTCACAGGCAAACACTGAGTAAAGATTGCACTGGCTCAGGAGAAATGCCCTGGTCTGAAGGCAACACTTTTCAGCTCCAAATCAGCTCGTGTTTGGGGAAGTTTGATGCCATTTTGCAAAGTTTACTTTCTCAAACGAGAAAGAAACAGCCAAAATATTATTATTTCTAGAAAAAAACAAGCTGGAATAGGCCAAATAAAATGACAATCTCCATTTGGCAGGGAGAAGAGGTGATGCAATTAGCTGGTTTTTATGAAGAAATGAGTAGGAAGTTGGGAATTTGATACATAACCCTTTTCTGGCGAGAAATACCACAGCAAGGAGAGCAGAAAAGATAAACAGCTAAATGCTTTAGCAAAGATGACCAGTGTCTATAATCAGATAATGCTCGAATATAACACTAAAGAAATGAAATAATAGGCTAAAATAAATCTCCTTAATTTATTTTCCTCCTCTGTTCTGCCAGTTTCAAGTTTCCTTCAAATCCCTCCCATTTGCTGAATTTTTCTCTGGCAGAAATTTGGCCCGGCCTTTTGCAAACCAGAGCAAAGGGAATGCTTTCAAATATCCCAGACAGATAATTTTCTCTTTGCAGTTCTCTTGATGGTGTTAGAAAACACAAGCTGTTTGTGTGAGACCTCTGCTGCTGTCACCATGTAGGAAGAAACATCCAGGAGATGACATATACAATTCAGAATGAGTAAAAATAAAAAAAAATATAATCTGCTGATGCTTTGAGAAAACCCTGTGTCTCTACATAAACCTCTGGATTTGGGGTTTGGGGTTTGTTTTCGCTGTTCCCATGGGGATCCATGAGATCATAGGTACCTTAAAGCACCTAATGAGAAGCAAGAGAATCTTGCTGAGCATCTGGGTTGCCTCTGCATCCCTGGAGAACAACAAACATCCCTGGGGACCCCACAAATCTTCTATTGATGGCTGAAAGACCGGAGAAGGAGGTCAGCTCTTAATTGAGGTAAGGAAGTTCTGTGTTATGGGAGGAACAAGGAGGTTAACCCAGTCTAAACTGGTGCTGAGGGCAGCTACCCCTGAGGTTATGGTGTTGGGCTTGGCTGTGTGAGAAGCACCAAGGGTCAGAGAGAGGGTTTGGAGGGATCCCACAGATCCCTCCAGGTCCTGTCATCCCCTCTGAAAAGTGGGATTTGATATCTCCAGGTGTCAACATTGCTGCTCTTTCTCACCCTCCAAACCCTATAGCTGTCCTGCCTTTATTAGAGAAGTGTGGGTTTAATTACGTGTCTCTATGGCCATTTTTCAGGCCGTGGTTGACAAATCATCGTGTGTGGCTGACCCAGCAAAGCTCCACCTCTCTCCATAACTGTGTTTTCCATGGGAGCACATCTGTTCTGGCTGCTCCACCTATTTTTGAAGGTATATCAACAAACTCCCTCTGGCTCTGACCTCCCAGCAGGCCAACAGTACAACCCTCACCTCTCTCATTAATCAGCCTTACATCATTAGCTCAATTTAGTGGCAGTTTTATCCTTTTTCTCTCTTTCACTGGTGGAGAAATGTCTGCAAAATATTTGGGTTACCTGTGGCAAAGCATGAAATGTCACTCGGGATGGAGCCCAAGCCGGCAATGCTCTGCTGCTTCAGAGGTCTTTGGAATGCAGTCCCTCCTATAAAAACCAGAGTTCTCTGAGGTTACATCACCAGAGGTGACCCTGAGAGTTGTCTTATGTTGAGGCAGCTTCTTGCTTTTATTTTGGGGTTTTTTTGGGTGTCTCTGGGACTATTTCTGGTGGTGTTGCACTGGCGTCTCCTCAGAGCAGAGGTGCTGGATGAAAAGCTGCCTCTGGTGGCACTGCTGGGGCTCAGTGTGTGGCTGCAGAGCTGTGCTGACAGAGGAACTTTGAAAATCTTGCTTGAAAGTATTTTTCCCACTTGGCAGCTGAACAGAGCAAACACACACAAAACATCATTCTCGTGAAGGTTAGAGCTGATCCATCCACCACAGGCTGTGAGAAATGAGAATAAGCCCATTGTCCTGAATGTTTCTTTGTCTTAAGCCTGGTAGAATTTATTTCCCAATATCATTTCTTGACCAAACGCTGCTCTGCACTAGATTTTATCATTTCCTCATACAATAATAACCAAATCTTTTCAATTAGAGGACATTCTCCTACCGGTGCAGCCGACATCCTGTTTTGCCTTCCGTGCTGCAGCTGCGCATGGAGTATAAAAGCTTCAGGAATATTTCCTAAATCTCCAGTGTAATGTTCTAGCTGCAGCCCCTGTCAGCTCTTACAGCCCCTCCCATCTGGATCATGGGATGGATTGCTCCAGGAAACATTGCCCAGCGTGGTTATACGTCACAGAGTAAAACCTTGATTATTTGCATCCTATTTAGGACAGCAGAGCTTGGAATGTCCCCCGGGGTTTGCCTGGCACTGCAGGAGTGCAGGTGCTGCAGGAATTTTGCTCCCACAAAGCTCAAACAGAGCAGGAGACAAAAATGAGTGGTTTTGGGTGAGATTTGTGCCTTGCACAAAGGATGCACTGGAGGCTGTTGAGGGCGCTGGTGGGGCTTTGGGGGAATTTCAGCTTGTGCCTCAGTGATTTAATTTTCTGCCATTCAGTTACTGAGGGTGCAAAGGTCACCCTAATGCCACTGTGTTCCTCAAGGGCAGTAGCAGGATGTGCTACAGGACAGCAGGTGAAGGAAAAGACAGTGGGCATCTGTTGATGTAAATGGTGCTGGATCCTCCCCCTTTTCTTTTAATTGTCTTAAAATCCTGAGGCAAATTAAACCCATATTTTAAAAGAAGTCTGATTGTGAAGCGTAGTTTAGTGCTGCTTGGTGCATTTGGACCTCATGTTCTGCAATAACAGCAGCCTTGCATGTCGATGGCAGAAAGCTCAGCGTGTGACTCACTGCTCCTGCTGGTCCCAGGGGTTCAGGTGTCATCATTTTTATGGGCTTAGTGCAAAAATTGTGGTGAAAACAGAGTCCTTGTGGCAAAATCAACCATGTTTGTGTGCCAAATTGAAGTTTTCCCAGGGTTTCTACGACTAAGACGTGTTGTTCATATATATTTGTATATTTATTTGTTTTATATATATATATATATATTTAGTGCTGCCTTCAGGTTGTTTCACGCCAAGAAGGGAAAAAGAAATCCCAACAAACAGCGAGTTCATAGAGTCCTTAAATCTGAAGACATGTTCAAGGTATTTGTTGCAAATAATGCCAAAGGTCTCATGTGCTCCTTGGAGCATTCCTGGAGAGCTGCTGGCTGCCTTTTCCTAGATAATGATCTTTATGTGTTTAGCTGTGAACACACATTTCCCATCTCCTGTTGCTGCTTTTCTAGGTTAGACAAAAAATTCTTGTTCATGCATGGTGTTCTCCAAAATTGGTTTGGATTTTTTTCCCCAGCTGTTCTCTTCTGCCTCCCTTTGAGTTTATTGCCATCACCTTTCCAATCTTCACATCCCCTCCAGCCCCTGTTCCCAGCCCCCCCACTCACACCTGGTTTTCCCTTTCTTTCTTTGCTCTTCTTTGTGCAATTTGATGATTTTCATTTCAGCAGTTTTCCAAGAATATTTGGAATTTAATCTTGGCCTGTAAACCCTTCCTACTGCAACACAAGCTCAGCCTTTTGAAAGTTCTCTCCTTGTTCCTTTGTCTAAGTCCTGAGCACAAACACCACCCAGAGCAGACTTATGGGTCTACCCAAAGACCTGGCTCTGAACTGATAAAGCAGAGCAGAGTGTTTTAATTAGCTCCAGATTCATTTTAAAGGGGTTTTGTCTCCACCACACTCCCCCTGTTACTGATCTGAACACCACGCAGAGTCACAGCCAGATTCCTAGGATATAAATCTCCAAAACTTTGTCTCTGCTCCAGGCTCACTGGTGCCCTGCTAGGAGCACTATCTAGCTCTTAGCTAAGGAATGCCACATTTTTTCACCTCTCTTGATAAAAACGATGCTCTCAGCCCAGCCCTTTTGCCTTCACAATGCTGGTTCTGTGCTTCCCCCTACATTCCTCTTCCCAACAAACCCCTGGTTTTGCTCTACTTAACACAGGGCTCCACAGAGAGAGTGAATCCCTCTGCTTTTGTCAAGGAGAGAGAGATGAGAAGCCTCAGCAAAACAGGAAGCAATGACAAGATGTGGGTTTATTGGGTTATTAGCCCTGGGGCACAAAGACTGCATGAGATGGTATTTTTAAAGCAGCAGCATCCAAAGGTCACTGAAAGTGTCAGGCCTGAGATACAGGATGGTGATTTCTTGAAGTCCAGGTGCCTGATCACAGGGTTTGTTGGGAGCCATATGTTGGGTTATCCACATGGATTATGTTGGCCTGAATTGCAGGATTTGGTTGGGAGTTTGTTCTTGTTAAGCAGAATTTACTGTGCAGTTTTCTTTGGTAATTCAGCACCTTGTTGCCAGTCTGTGAACTTTTATGTGGAGGAAAGCTATGGAGACGGACTGTAAAGGCTTGGATTTATATTTTCTGGGGTAGAAATCTCTACCTGGGCAAGAGCTGCTAAAATGGGATCTGCACTTGAGGTGCTGTACAATTAAACAGGATCAGAGCTCATGCAAAGAGAGGTTCAGCTGCAGCACTGCAGAGTCAAACTCTGGATGAAGGGAATTAATTTTCTGGTCCACAGATGTAGCAGTTAGAGAGGTTATTCTCTTTATTCTGCTTCACTGGGCCTTGTATTCCCTCTTATCGCAGGAATCTACTCTCAGAAATACCTGACATATTCGAATTCTGCTCAATTTGGGCTAGAAATGTCTCGATTAAGTCGCAAAATGAAAGAACTCCCAGTTTATACTTCCATTTCTTAATTACGTTTTATTATATAAATGTGATTACACTTCATAGCGATGGAACACAACGTACCAAACATCCAGGGAAAAAAAAGAGATTGGAAAGAAAACAAGCTTCATCCTTGAGCTGAATTTGGACCCTTTGCCTTTTAAATAAAACCATCTGTATTTATATTTTAAAAGTTTGTCAGGGCCAGATGTTGACAAACCCTACTATTTCCTAATCAGTAACCTGGAGGGTGACCCCTTTGTACAGCCAGGCATGTCCTGAGCCTTCCTATACAAAATAGGGTGTGAGAAGCCAGAGATGGAAATTATTTGCCAAAAATCTTTAGGAAAAAGAAAGAAAAATGAAGGGTTGTATACTACTGGGATTGGAGCCTTGGGAAAAACAATCATTCATCCTTATGGCAATCAGGTAGGCTCAGATAAAATAAAAATGAGGTAGAATAATATTCCGTAGACTAAGAAACTCTTCTCACCAAACTGAAATATTTTTTTCCTTGATTTCAAGCACAAAATTTAGATCGGAGCATGGGCTTTCCTTAAGCCTGGAGTGTGTTTGGATCCTTGGCTTGGTTCATGCCTACATCCCGATTCTGGTTTAATTTAAGGCAGCAAGAGAAAGATATGTTTTTAGTGCCAGTTAACCAATTCATATTAATTAACTCTAATGAAAATAAGGATAAAGAGAAAGAAGGAAAACCAACATAGGTTCTTAATAAATTCAGCAATTTTAATTCAGCCCCAACCTAAACCCAAATCACCTCTGGGCTCTTACTTTGACCTGAAGGAGCTGGGGTGCCCACACAGCAGGTTTAAATCAGCTGAGGAGCAGTAATTTGTCCCACAGTCCATCCACCAACCCAGGAGCTCACTTTTGTGGGATATTGTGGAGGCTCAGCTGTTGCATGAAGGGTTGGCCCACGAGAGGCTCATAAATATGTCCATGTTGGGACCTGTGACTTCAAACCTTCCTAAAGCTGGGGGTTTCTGAGGGCTGCATATGGTGTGGGAATTAGTCACAGCTTCCTATGCTTGGGTGTTCCTCCCTGAGCACATGGGGACCTTTGATGTGACCCAGTCCACCCCTGTCCTGTTCCCGTAGTCTTTTCACCTCTATTTTAGCCCAGGTTAGCTCATGGGCCTTGGCCAAACTGAAATGGAAACTTTTTTTTTCTTTTCAATGTAGACATAACATCAGGCATCCTTGTTCAAACAAAATCCTCTTGGAGTGACTGCAATTAAACCGAGAAAGGACATGGGCCTGGTCTTTATTTTTGAGCTCTTGCCTCTACAGTGATTCAGATTGGCTTGGATAATAAAAATAAATCCCTCTTCCTCTTGCCATGCATCAGCATGTTCTGGCTTTTGTCCCCAGGAAGAGCCTGTCTGTTCTCTTGCCAGTGTTATTCCCAGTTCTTTGTCCCAGTTCTAGGACTGGATTATCTTCAGGGACAGGCTGTTGCCTCATGGTCACTCTAACAGCTTTCAGAGGAGTGGGGAGATCTTTGTGAGTCATCTCCTTCTTGTCTCTTCTCTAACCAAACTGTCCTCAACACCAGCTGAGCTGCAGAAGGGTTTGTGTTCTGGACATTTGGCATTTTTTGCCCAAATTTACTGAAATGTGGGATGGATGGGACACGTGGAGCAGAAGATGGGGCAGGTGATATCCTTTGGTGCAGAAACACCACCAGTGCTGCGTGTGCATTGATGCCCAGGCCACCCAACCACCACCCTCTGGTTCCCTCTCCCTTTTTAAATCCTTCTCCATGTCCCTGCTCCCTTTCCCTCAGCCTCCATCCCTCCCCAGCACTCAATGTCTTAAGATTTCATCCCTCTTAAAGGCCTTCTTTTGCTAAAGATACTACAGGTAATATTTCCCTCTGGAAACTCAGTGTTGGGACACCAAGGAGGCTCATTCCAAATTTCTATCAAAATGATGCATATTAGAATAAGCAAATGCGGGGTTTGCTGTTGCCAAAAATTGGAAGCCAGGTGTATAAGACTTCAGGTTCTTCCTCTGTGAGAAGGGTGTTTTTCCTTTGGCTTTTTTTTTTTTTCCCTGTTGGATGTCATCTGTCTGAAGGCTTTAGAAAGAATCCACAGGAGTTGCACAATTTCAGCAATTGGTGCAATAAATTAAATAAAGAAGGTGTGTGGTTTTGATAGGGAGAAAACAAGTATGAGCATAACAGCCTCACTGGTAAATAGAGGACTTAAGGAGCTCATGCAGAGAAATCTGTAAAAAAAAAAACAAATTAATTTCCAGACCAGGCTTGGAGTTGCATCAAATATAATTGAAAAATTTCTTGGTTTTACTCCATGGCTTTCTCAACAAGTTCCCCACTAATGCTACATTTCAAGAATGCACATAAATGCAAGTTTCACTACAGTTAACTTCAAAACAATGTGAAAAATTATTTAAAGTCCCACCAAAATCACACAGGATATTTGAGGTTGGGCGGAATCTCTGCTTAAATCAGGGTCTACAAGAGCAGGTTCCTCAGGAGCAATTTAGGTGCTGATTTTATTTAATAATTTTTTTCCTGAATGATGACTTCAGTTTTTCTATTGTATTTCTCAGGTCAGTGGGACACCAGGGAAATTGTGTTTTGTGTTTTTGAGTTGCCAGGTCTGTGTCTAATGCAGTTGCAGTTCAGATGATTTTCAGGCTTTCTGCTTTTTTTTGAGATGACAGCAGCCCTGACACTGCAGCAATATTGGACAGTGAGTCACCATGAGAAAAACCAGCATATTCCTGACTTCTGAATACTTTGAATCCATCAATAAAGGCTTCATTTCAAATTTCAGTTAATTCTGTCCCCCTAAGAATAGTGCCCAGTGCTGATGTTCCATGTAATGTAACTGTCTAGTGGGAGTAAGAATCTGCAGGAGCTGATGTTGCTGGGCCCATGAAGGAGTCAGCACTGAGAGGAGCCGCTCAAAAACTGCTCAAATGCTGGACCAAAGCCTTGGAGACTCTGTGAAATCCCCTTTTTTGGAGATTTTCAAAGCTTGGCTGGATGAGGTCGTGAGTAACCTGATGTAATTCCTTCTCACAGAAGGTGTCCCTGCCCATGGAAGGGGGTTGGATCTAGATGATCTCCTTCCAACCCAAACCATTCTGTGAGTCCATGAATTTAGAAGTTAGCCCTGTTTCAGTTGGTCCCACCAGAGCCCCCCTGGAGCCCACAGTGACTCCTGACTTTTGCAACCAGGGCTTGGAGGGTCTTATCACCCTCATGGTCTCACACTCCCTCATCAGTCTAAGATTGCCTAAAACCTGATTTTTTTCCCAGGATTCCTTTGCTTTTTGAAAGGATCTGCTGGCATTTATCTCCCCAGCTCTCTCGGAGCGAAGGCAGGCGGGCTGGCAGACGCAGGTGGCTGAAGGAGTGCAGCATAAACTCCAGATGATTGTCTGGACTGGCTCAAAGTGCCATCAGGTGTGAGGCTTGGATGGAGATTTGTGGAGTTTGATGCCTTGCCCAGACAGAGCTGGAGTTCAATCACTTGAAGGCACGTCCGGCCAGACACAGCCATTGTGTCGGATCCTGGAACGGGAATATCCTGAGATTTCTATCGGAGCCGCAGAAGTGTTTGGCTTCACAGGTCACTTCACTTCTTCCTGGCCCCTGCTGATGATAAATAGCTCCATCTCCTGTGCTTGCAGAGCTGTTTGCTTGGTGCCTGTAGGCATTAAGATCTACCTGAGATGATTTTTGCCTTTTGGCCGAGGTGGTTCAGCCCCCGGGCTGGAAAGCTGTGCTCTGTGAGCTTGGCATGAGCCAGATTTATTGGAGTCTTCTCTCCCACTCATTAGAAAAAGCCTGAGGTGCAGACGGTGTATCTTAGTAATGGTATCAAGGGGATTTATTTGGAGACAGGTTGAGATTTAGAGTGTCACTTTGGATTGTTATAAATTGAGCTGTTTCCTATTTGCCCAATTGTTTATGCTGCGATAATATTGCAGCTGTAAAATCCACTGCTCTGGCAGGATCAGCCCCTGATCCCACTGCTGGAGGGCCGTGGCCAAAGCTCCTCCATCACAGATGCTCTGTGCCCAGAGCTGTCACTGCAGTGTCCCTTCTTTAATCTTTACACCACAGCAAGAGCCACCATCAGGATTGCAGTGACCAGACAGCCCAGGGTGACTCCCAGAACGGTGATGCCAAAAATACTCAGATTATTTTATCCGTGCCAAATCCCAGACTGATCCATCATCCCCCAGAGAGCAGTGAGACCACCCCAACAGCTGAGGGACAGCACCCACCCTCTTCCTACAGCACATCTGAGGGGGCTGGTGGCCTCCTGCCTGCTGCAGAGCTGTCTCTGTCAGGAAAGTGGCATGGGTAGCAAAGTACGCCCATTTTTAAAGGCCTGGAGAGGTAAGAATAATCCAACCTCAGGCTTGGCAAGGCACAGCATTGCAGCACATTCCTTCAGCAGTGTAACTGCAGGCTGGGGCTGCACAGACAGACGACACTGGCAAGGCAGCAGGAGTTGAGTTTATGTTTTTTGGTGGGGGGAAAAAGATTAATGCACTGACTCTAAACTCAGGGTGGGGGAATTTCAGGAGAGCAAAAAAAATGTCCTGACTCCGAGTTGTGCCAGAAATTAATATCCCAGTTCTTGTAAGAAATACAGTATTGCCTTTCCAGTATAGCCAGGGCTGAATAGCTCCTTCTCATCTGAAAAGAATAATATCTCTCAGGCAGCATATCCAACCAGACTTGGATGGCTTTGCTTTTAGGTACAGGTGTCCTGACTCTGTTCCTCAATCCACAGGGTGGAAGGAGTCCAGGGCTGAACGGAGCATCATTCCCCAGCAGCTCGGACCAGCTGCTGGAGAAATGATCAGGAATGAGAGGCAGCGTTCCCTGGGACAACGGTATCGAGGTATTTCCTAGGGTTCAGTTTCATTTCTGGAAAGCTTGAGTGGGTCCTGTGTGTTGGTTTTGAATGGATTTTCACTTCATTCCGAGGGAAACAGGTGGACACCTGGCTGGCTCTGATTAATTAAAATGAAGGGGATGTCAACATTAAAACCAAAAAGTGTGTGTGCAGGGGAAGGAAAAGAGGGGTGGTAATGCTGAGTCCTCTGTTTTCTGCCTGTCAATCGCTGACCTGTCAATCACAGCTGTGTCTGTGCAGGCTTTGGCAGTGATTGCAGGGGACACTGCAGCAGTTCTCCCTCACAGCTCCTTTTCACCAGCACCACCACAGTTTCAGGTAAATGCCTTATTTTTCTAAAGCTGTCTTGCTTTCCGTGATCCTTCCAAAATAATTTTTCTGCTGATCTTCACCTGGTGATTAGAACTTTGTGGTGGCTTTTTGTGGGCTCAGATTTGCAAGGTGCTTCTGGTCCCATCAGTCATTCAAACCAACCAAAAATGTTTGGGAGAATCTTGGGTAGAATTTCCTTAGGTCTGGATAAGTGTGCCATGACTACCCTTAAACATAACTGGTTTAAGTGTCTCCAAACCAGAATAATCCTGGCTGCAGCACCTCCCCAGGATACGGAGGAGGAATGTATCGACTGTGAGTTAAGAACCCAAAAATGTCCTACTGAATTCTCTATTGCGATTCAGTTACCATAAACAGCAATTAAAACATTTCTTGGGCTCTCCACTGGCATGAGGAACATTGCATACTGTTATGTTTTCCACAGGCAAACAGCCAAGCTCGGGCCAGAGTCAGTCTTGATGTCTTTTATTTCATGCAAAAGGAATCACAAACCTGGGGCTTTCCCTCAAAGCCCTGCAAAGAGCTCTCCCAAGGAATTCCTGACCCAGAACTGGGATGCCTCCAGCTCTGGAGCATTCAGGAGGATCCACATGTGGTGGGGCAGAGTGAGGCAGACAAGTGACAGCCCACCCAGTCCTTGGGACACGTCTTTGTAACCTGGTTCATATCCAGCAAAGCCTACTTAAAAGTTTACTTAAATATTTCTTACTTAAAACATTTACTTAAATTTTTCTCTTCTGTTACCTGTGCAGGGAGGGCTGTTCCCGTGCAAATGCCCTGCTAGCCAACCTGATTCAGACCTGCTGGTCTGCTAAAGAGACCTCAGGAGCTTTGGGTTGAGAAAGAAGGACAAAAAAGGTGACCAAGCTCTGCAATGCCCCTTTGGAAGAAGGGAGCTGAAGTCATTTATCCTCTACTGTGAATTTTCTGAGCCTCAGTTTCCACCTTTAAGGGTAACAAGAGCATCACCAGCCCCCAAATGAACAGTTTAAAAAGTAATGCATTTTTAAAATCTAACAACTTCTATGTTCTAGCTGGATGTTTTCTCCCTGGGGATCTATTCTTTCCCCTCCTTTCATGCTTTTGTTTTAAAGTCAAGAAAGAACCTTTGCAAAGGAATAAAGCCCCAAAATCAAAACAGCAAATGACAACTGATTTGTTCCCAGAACGTGGGGCTACACCCACGTAGGAGAGGTCCCAAAGTACCTGGAAAGCTCAGGAGAAGTGGTGCCAGGGGAGCTTCTTGCTCCTCTTTTTCTCCAGTGGATTTTCTTCCCTGTTGCAGATGAAGGGCTCTGGGATGTTCCCTGTGCCACAGCCACTGAATTTATAGCGCTGTTAAGGGTGAGGAGGGGCTGGACTGAAAAGATTTTGCTCTCATGGGGGCACCTGAAAATTATTTTGGATCTCAACCTTTTCAAAATCTGGGTGTAAAGTGCTGAGATACCTCCCACCTCTTAGCTAGGCCTCCTCCAGAGCAGGTCAAACACTTACAGAAGTGGTGGGCAGTCCTGAACCCAGCAAAATCCAGCCTTGAGAATATTCAGGGAC
>NW_008239324.1:892187-896589 GCF_000691975.1 Corvus brachyrhynchos | reverse complement strand
GGAAAGGAGCCCAAACTCTTCTCTAGCTGCTGCATCTGTTGGTGAGCACAGCTACAAGGTTTGCATGCAAAGGTTCCTAGAAATGAGATAGAGAGCCTTGATTAAAATCACCCAGCAGGCTCTGCTGGGTAAGAGTTTCCACCCTGAACAACTGTCTGAGCATTCAGCTCCCATAAATCTCAGCTCCATGTTCAGCCCCATCCCAGCTGGCGCAGGCTGGTTGTTCATTCCAGCAGATTGCTAGAGAAGAGCTTGTTGAAAAAAAAAAAAACCCAAAAGAAATAGGCAAAAGTACAAAAAGAAAAAAAAAGGAAAAAAGCAGAAGATGCAGCCAAGACTTCAGTGATAAAATGGAGCAGATGAGGCTTGGACTGCGGCGCAGGACATGGTGTGCTGGAATCAGGAGTTGCTCCACACAGATCAATATTTGTTGCCCTTATGGCCCAAATGTCAAAACACTGTGTCACCAAGGGGCAGAAATCCATCCTGGGGAGCGAGTGCTGGGGTGGGACGTGCAGGCAGCAGGGGACAGTGCAAGGAGCCTGGAAAAGGAGATCCATAGACCTTCACTTGGATATTTGGTGCCTTTTGGTTTTGCCTTTGGCTCTGCCTTCCATTTGTGTTCCTGTCTTTGTCTTCCATGTTTCACCCTCACTTTATCCTAGGGTTTCCTGGGCCTTGCAAGCGGAATTGGCACTCTGGGTGGTCCTACCAGCCTCTTTCTAGGGCCTGCTGAGAGTCACCTCTTGTACCAAGCAAGGGATTATGGATCCACTTGTCTCTTCTCTACCCAGGTTTTTTCAGCATTGTGGGAAGCAGTCACTGGGAAACTCCTTTGCTTTTCTCCCATGTGTGGCCAGAGGTGGATGAAGCCTGGCAAGCCTTTGTCTCCAATTCCACACTGAGAAGTCCATCAGTGCAGCTGAGCAGGGGGTGCAGGTAACATCTGGTCCTCTTCCCCTTGCCCAGGAGAGACCTCAGGCACCAGCATGTGACTTTTAGGGTCACACAACTATCCCTGCTTACTCAGGGGTTGCAGAGGACTTACTGCCCACCTACAAAATCCAAATTTCTGCTCTACTTATTGTACCTCTCATTAACACTAAATGTCACCTGGGCTGCCCAGTGGCAGCAGTGTCCACCTTAATCTGGAGATACACAGCAAAATTTATTTCATGTGTCACATGTGCATAAGAGGCCAGGCTTTAGCAGCTTTTGGGTTGCCTAAACACAAACATGGGTGTTTATTTTTGGCCCCAGGATGAGTTTACTCCCAGATTTTTTGTTGCCTGGTGAAGGCCTCTGTACTGCCCTCTGGCCTGTAAGCCTGGCTTTGGCAATGATGATGAGGTGACAGAAGAGGTTTCTGTTCGCTCGGGAGACGATGGCAGAGGGAGCATAACCCCATTGCTGGGATAGCAGCAGGCTGCAAGCTACAAATCAGCTGCCAGAGGAGAGAAATGCTCAAACCCAACCCAGCCCAGACTTCTCTCACAGTCTGCTGGGAACAGAGGCGAACACAGGGTTCCCCTGCAAAGCAAGCCCTGGGGAGAGCCCCAGAAGGATGGGTGAAGGTGTCAGAAGCCTGCTGCAAATCTAGGCCACATCAGCTCTTGCTAGCCATGAGTGCTGAGCCTTAGCTAAACCCTGACAGTAATTTTGGAGAGTGTGTTTGGTGTCTGGCCAAGGAACTTTTTTTCTTGCTCAAACTTTTCCACTACAACTGGCAGAGCTGCAGCTGCACATGGGGGATTGCACAATGCTGGGTCCCAGGGCTCCAAAAAACAGGGAAAAGGCACAGAGCATCCCAGATCGCAACTAGAACTCAGATGAAACAGTTTCATAATAGAAATATACAGCATGAATTAGTCCAGGTGTAAGGACTGTGGTTCGCTGCTTCCTCTTCAAGACTTATCAGAAATATCAAGAAGCTGCAGGAGATATCAGGAAAAAGATGATCCTTGGTTTGTTTTAGAAACTGCCCTTATTCTGTGTTTCTTCAGTGGCAGGAGAAGCTTTCCCCCATTGCTCTCTGCAGCCTTTTCTTGATGAATGATTAGAGATTAAGAGATCTCCTGTAGGTCTGTGCTGGGCAATTTGTTGGCTGGTTTGTAGCGCAGAGAAACTTAGATGAGATAAACCCCTGGCCCCTTGTAATTTGGAAGGATCACGACCCCCACTCCCTTGGCACAACAGTAAAACCAAAAGAACGATTTTTATTAGGATTTAGAGAGTAATTTAATGATTTAATTTTGATCATGCTTACCCATACTCACCAGGCACGGCAAAAATCAGGTAGACATCCAATTCTTCATTCTCCCCTTTATCTTCCCCATCTGGTTTTCATCTGATCACAGAAAGAGAATAATAGTCTTTTGGGAGAGGAAGAAAGAGAAACTAACACCAACAAGATAATTACAGTGGGGTCATGGAGGTCAGAAGAACATCTTAAAGTAATAAGGAGTATGGGGAGCTGCATTAGTTGAATCAACAAAACCTTTGCAGGAGAGGATAAATTCTCTGTTTCACTATTGAGCTCTATTTTCCCCCAAAGTTTAAACCAGTGGTGCTTCTTCTGTAACTCCCTTGCTGTGGCAGGCTTTGCATTGACTTTCAGACAGAGTTTTCACTGCTGAATTTACAGAAAATAAAAATGCGTGGGGTTTTTACTGCTGAGAGTCGGTGCAAGGAGAGGGAAATAAGAGAAAGGAGTTCTGTGCAAAAGCTTGCAGGGATATCCAGCTGAAGAGCATTTGATTTAAAGTTCAGACATGCAACGCTCTCCCCAGGTTACCTACCATAAATTTTAAGCTGATCTTATGGTTTTGATGATATACTTTTTATGATGCATTTCATGCCTCATTTCCAGGCAGATTTACAGCCCTTACACAATGCTGGATGAGTGACTCCACATGCTTCATGTCAACAAGTTCTTTCCCTTTATTTTTTTCCCTCCTGAAGCTCCTGCTGGTTAAAATTAAGCTATATTGCAGTCAGAGTGCATTTGCTTTTGTAATTTTTTAACTGCTTTTGGTCATCATTTGGTGAAAATGGCCCAAAGAGCTTTGACTTTACAGATAGACAGCAATAAACATGGGCTGGTATCCCTAGAAATTCCAAAATTGAACCTGGGTCTTTCTTTTTTATAGGTATATCTTTTGTTTTGACCACCTGAGTTTTGACATGATTTAAGGGCAGGATTTAATGTCCTACACCTACAAGGTGCCTTTTCCAAAATAATCTCACCCACAGAAACAGAGAGAGATCAATGTCACCTTTTACGGGCCTACAGATGTGAAAATATCTACAAAAGCAGAGCAGCCAACAACAACTTAGCACAAATCATGAGCTGTTGGAAAGAAAAATATCTTTACACTGGGCTTGGAATAAATGCTGTGGCTTGGAGATGAGCACAGATTTTGCTCAAATGTCCTGGCTGATGCTTTGCCTCTGATGGGTCCCATCACCAACCTTGTACCCCCCCAAAGCCTTCCACCTGTCAAAGCCAGCAACAATAAGCAAAACACCCTGTTTATTTATATTTAATTCTGAATAAACACAAGTATATTTATATTTACTTCCAAAACCCTCAAGAGCTGAAAGGTTTGACTAAGGCTGCTAGGACAGGGTTATCCTTTGGCATATTCATGAACAGGGGGCAGGAGGAATCTGCCAGGATGTCACATCACAGCATGATGGAAGCGCAAGGCAATTGTACCTGACTCACACAGGATGTGGCTTTTTTCGCCAGCTTGCCCTGAAATAGGGAAATTTGGGCCATTAATCCCTAAAGGGGAGTAAGTGTCTGTGTGGGGTGTTGCAAGGCTGTACCCACAGCACAAGGAAAGGAGAGGCTGAATCAGAGGAGGAAGGGATGATGCCAGGATGATCCGGGCAGGTCAGCCCACAGGGATGTGTTACAGCCTGGTGGCAGAGTGACCCATCTCCCGTCCCTCATGCAAGGGCAGACACAGGAACACTGCTGAGATAATTAATCCCTGCTGGGCCCATCAGCCCTGCAGGAGATGGTGGTTGGAAGGACACTGCCTACATTCCATCCAAATTTTACCTCGTCAGTGAGGCAGAAAGCATCCCAGGTGTGGGAAAACACCTAGTTTATCCTGGGAGCTGCTCGTGTGTCCCAAACTCAGAAGCAGTGGAGGGATACTGTAAATGGGCTGGCAGCTGCACCAAATGCCCAACACACCTGGAGCCAACATCCCTGGCCCACGGTGGGGATGCTCCCTGCTCCCACAGGAGCCCAGGAACAGCTGCTTTTCAGGGAGCTGCTTCAGGAGCAGAGATTTACGCCGTGTTTGACAGGAGCAGAGCCTGTCCCAGCAGCTCCTGCTGGCAGCTGGGGGCACGCAGGGAGGCGGGCGGCGGTCCTCCGGCGCTTTTC
>NW_008239324.1:884399-892170 GCF_000691975.1 Corvus brachyrhynchos | reverse complement strand
CCGCCGTTCCTCAGCTGCTTTTCCAGTCCCACACGTTTGGCCCTGGGGATCGAGGGCTCAAAGGGGCAGGGAAGAACCTCTGCTCAAGGACAGAACATCTTGTTAAAATATTTTCTCTCTGTTAAAATGACTTCTTTCAGGCTGTTGCCTGCCCGTTCATGAAGAAAAGCTAAGAACAAATTCCTCAAGTGCAGTGTATTTCTCTTTATAACCTGATTTTCTTTAGGCAGCACTGATTTATCTCACACCTCCCTCCACTCCCAGAAGAGGTGTGTCTTATCTTTTTTATGTCTTTAATCCTGGCCTTTCCAAATTGTTTCTCTTAGCAGCCCAGACACTGCCTGGGCATCCTCTCACTGCTTTGCGCCCAGACAATCACTGCAATTGGAGCAGTTGCTGTCTCCTGTGGTCCTCGTGTTGCTTTGGTGATGGGGCTTTGAGCAGCAAAGAAAAGCCCAGCCAGATATCCCAAAAGCTGGATTTTAGACTTTTTTTTCTCCATGTCACAAAGAACCAAGTGCTTGATCATTCCCTTTCTGCATTTTGTTTTGCTGTGGGATGTTGTGTCTTCGCATGTGTGAGTTTAGGCTGTTGTACCAAAGGTTTTATTTGCTCTGCAGGCTGTGGAGTAGCTGGAAAAGCTGCTGTGGGGACAACTCACATATTAAAATTCAAAAAGAGAGGAACCAAGATGAATTTTAAACTCCAAAGGAAAAAAAATTGGGAGAAAAACCTGGACTGTGGGTCACAAATATTACTGACCTCACTCTTCCTGGTGTCATCCTCTGCAGTTCCTCGCTGCTGCCCCCAGAAATGGCTTTGCTGGACCCCAGCACCTCTGCTCTCCTTTGTCCTCTCACCTCTCTTCACGGGATTTGCCAAATCCTTTCCCACAAAGGGTTGTCAAAACCTGGGAAAGTTCTTTTGACACAGTGTGAAAACCAAAGGTTCTTTGTTTTAATTTCTGTGTTTTCCAGCAAAGGTCCAACATCCTTTTCCACAGAGGGAAGAAATGCTTTCAGTTAATTTCCCTGACAGCTGTTATAGCTTGTATGTTCTCCATTCCTTCAAATCCTCTCTTAACACCATTAACAAATTTTCCCAGTTGTGTTCTTCCCAGGAAGTGTTTGTATTTGTTTGTACATTGTTAATTTTGTTGATTTTTTCCCCCTAATCTAGTTAAAGCCGTAAATTCTTCAGGGTGAAGAAAAGAGCTACATTTTGAGTTTCTCTTTGATAGCATTGACTTTATCTGGGTTAAATCACCAAGAATAGGGGCAGCAGAGGGGAATTGTCTGCTCCATGCAAGTTCACATTTAGAGAAATTTTGGGGTTTAATATTTTGCAATTTAAAGCAGAGGATGGTTTAAGGACAGGAGAATCTGGAGCTCCTCAGGCCTCTGCCACTCAGCTGTCTGTCACCTCCAGATGTTTTCTTGGCATTATTCCCTTGCAGCAAACAGTGGTCTCTCCCCAGCTGCCCAGAACCAGCTAAATGCCCGAAGGTGCTGAGACTCCTGTGGTTTGTCCCTCATCCAAGAAACTTTTCCAAGGCACCTGCGTGAGCTGAAAATGCAAATGCAGTGTTGATCTGGCAGCAGCCTGCACTGGTCAGGGATGAGATCTCCAGAACAGACTCACCTCTTTTCCTCTCACTGAGCCTGTCACTGCTTGTTATCCAGAAGTGATGCTCCAGAGAGCTGGCATGGCTGCAGCCTCTGAGATGTGTAGAGAAAATGGTCAAATTTGTGTGCAAAGTGTGTGCAAGTGGAAGCAAACCGAGAGTTCTGGAAACAGGCAGGTATTTCTAAAATAATGGTCTTTGCAGTGTCTCCGTCCCTGCAGAGATGGGGTTTGGCCATGGTAATGGTAGCTCTGTGTATGTTTATCAGGGTCCAAGAGCTCACATGATCCTAAACTTTAGATTTCGTGAAAATCTTTACATTTTCATTGGTTTCTATTAGCTACGCTGACAGAACAACCAATACAGAAGCCCAGCAATAATGAAAGCAAAGGTGGTGTTTATATCTAGTTCAGCTAAGAGAAATTTAAATTTATTTATTTCTAGCCGTGTTCCAGGAAAAGTGGCAACAACGACAGATGTAAAGGTAATTTTGCCTATTATTATGTGATGACAGTGTCCTTTCTTAACGTGTCACTAATATTTCAAGCCTCCCTTTCCACACAGCTCTAGAAAGATGTGACTATTTCCAACTGGAGGAATACATAAAATAACATAGAGCTGTTACACTCGATAGTGCCTCATGGCTGGTGGTCTGGCAGATGATCCATAGGAATACTTAGAGGAAAAGCATCTTGGAGAACTTTAAAAGCCTTTCTTAGAAATGGATATGTGTGTGATTCCATTCACTCCTCTGCCTCAGCCATGACAAATAAACGCTACCAGTGTCAGGAAGAGCAGCCCTGGTGAAGGGCAGCAGCAGCTCATTCAGAAAGGGATTACAGCTGAAATCTGGATGCAAAACACTGCCTGCTTTGCCCAGGGAAGATGGGAAATGTTCTCAGAGGGAGGGATGGGACAGAAAAATAAAACCCAAAGTGTTTCCTGCCCTCATGCCAAGTTTTTTTTTTTCTCTCCTAGGGAAAGTTTGACCCTTTTACCTGGGGGGATGATGTGCAACCCCATAAAGAAGCAATAGACCCCTCATCCCTTAGCCAGGTCAGGCCAGACAAAGCCTTTGCTTTGTCTATGCAGGTTTTGCCCAGGAGCAGAGGAATTGATAATTGATGAGCAGTATAATTAATTCATATTTGAATTTTTCGAATCAGCCAGTAAAGACTGTAACTAATAGTTGCATGAGTAACTGCAGGAGAAAAGAGATACATTGTGGTGTCTGCTGCAAGCTGTATTTTTCTGGAAACAATGACTAATGCAGCTTTTCCCGCAGGGGATTTGATGTTCATCCAGGCTGTGTGCATGAATCAATGCTGACAACCAACAAACTGCAACTCCTCTCGCTCCTGGAAGTCTCTGGTTTTGCTTCTGCACGGGAAGGACCTGATTTGCTTCCTCTTGTATCCATTGCATTACTGCTGCTGCTGGGAAAGGTGACACCAGAGGGCTGCTCAGGGTTCTCCCATGGTGTCACCACCCGAAGGTGTGGCAGGTGTCACCTGAACTCAGCGTTCAGGCTGATGCAGCCTTTGCTCACCTGCTGTGGTGGGGCTGTGACACATCCTGAGCACCAAACCCAGGGGGAGCACTGCCGCTGCGATGTGCTGCTAGCGCTGATCACACCCCAAAACTCTGCTCACGGGAACTGCGCTGCAATTCCAGGAAAACCATCACCCTTTATGCCTGTAATCCAGCGGATTTGAAAGGAATTATAAGGCTGTAGCAAGGAGCATGAAGGGTTTCTCCTGCAGCAGCAATCCCACCTTCTGACCAGCTCCAGGAGCAGCTGTGTTTAGCAGAATTCACCTTGCTTCAACAGCTTCCACAGCTGGGAGAGTCTGAGATTACCCAGAAATATAGAAAGGACCAGGGAAGAGGTGGGTCATGTCCAATATCTGTCCTTTCAGCACCACCTTTCCACAGGGAGAAAATGGAGGAGACTGGAGCTGCAGGAGGGTGGACACAATTAGGAGCTGGTTTTGGGAAGACATCGCCAAAAAAGCCAGAGATTTTCACCGTTAGTAATGTCAATTCAAGTGTCTTTATGTTTTCCTAAATTCTGTTTTTCAGTGTGGTGCAAAAGTCTATCAAGGACTTCAGTTTCCAGTGGTTTGTCAGTATAAAAAGTGCCATTTCCACCCAGCCTGTTGTTCCCAGTGTAAATATGTTTTTAGGCACAGAGCAATACAATCCTACAGATTTTCAGAGAAGCTGCAAACCCTCCTGGCAGTGCCTGAGGCAACATAAAGGCTCTGTTTCCATCACTCCTATTTATGGAAAACCAGAGGCCATTTATCTCCTCGATGCCCCCGAGATTTTCTATAGCTTAGTCAATAACCATGAATTACTGCTTGGCTGAGTTATTTTAGGGAAAACAGGATAGCATGGGAAGAGGATGTGCCTCAGCAAACAACCAGTGTCTCTAGCCTGGCTTCCAAATGGGGCCAGAGTGAGGCCCTCTCCCCTTGCCTAAGAACTCATTCATTTCATTGCCAAAATTAGACTTTCATTTAAAACTTCTTTGATTAGAAATGAGTTTAGAGTTTGTACCGCTGATCTCAGGCTCCTGAAAGGATTCCATCTGTATACCCCTAAACCTGGATTGTTGCCATAGGCAATTCCAGCCTGAGGTAAAGGAATTACCTGGGCTCTGCAGCAGCAGGAGGGGACCCAAATGGGATGTACAGAGGCATGGGACAGGGAGAAGATGCAGGAACCCTCCCAACCGTGGTGGCTGCTCAGTGTCCCTCAGTCCTGCCAGGGACAGGCACAATTATTTTTCCCCCCCCATAGACATTCTGTCATTGCAAAGCTTTTACTGAGCAATTCCAGCCATAAAGAAAAAAAAAAAACACAAAAAAAGGGGAATATTTAAATCTTCCTGACTGGACCAGGAGAAATTCCTTGTGGTTTAACTGGTTAGACTTCAGCTATGTGCTGGCAGAGGGCCCAGCTGGAGGAGTGCTGGGGGATACATCCATGGCACTGAGACATTTTGGAGTGTCCTGGGTGTCCCTCAAAGTGCTCCTGGATCCTCCAGGGAACATCCCATGGCTTTATACCTCAGCTGATGGCTGCTGCTGGTGTGTCACAAGATTTGCCCATCACCAGTGACACTTTGGCAGCCCCTGAGCTGTTTTTTGGTTGATGTTTACACTGCAATAAACGCCCTCCTATTTATTTCTGCCCTCAGCACCTCACCTCAGTTTGTGGGAAGCTTTATGTTTCTGAAGTGCTTTGGCAAAAGTGGAGGGCAGAGCGGAGTTATTTCAGGTTTTGTTTTAACAACACCCTGAAAGGCAGATTATTTATTTATTTTTTTATTTTATTTTATTTTATTTCTAGGAGAAGGACGTGTAAACCACTCTGCAAGATCATCCCAGGAAAGGAACTAAAGGAGCCAGAAATTAGGTACAATTCTCCCTTATTACTTTATGGTAATAATTATTTGTGGCAAATCAAGCTTCTAGATAAAGTAGTCTAGCTTTTGAGAGGATACAGTACTTCAAAATTAAGAAAAAAAAGAAGAAATTCCCTTCACTGGAAAGTTCTAAGAAGCAGGGAAAGAAAGGAAGTTCCTGATCTATTTCTTATGGAAGATTTTCCCCTACTCCATATCTGAACAGATGTTTTAAATTACGTGATGACTTTGAAAGTGTAGTAATTTCTTCTGGGAGTTCAGTAGTTCCTGGGTTTGCTGTCAAGAAGAGCTGTCTGCTCCCCCTGTAGCTTCTCTAATTAGGCCGTAAGTTGGCAAGAAAGGACTTCAGTCTCAGATTTTTCTGCTCCATCAGATGATGTCACATTTTATCAGGGCAGCAGGGGCTGCACTGTGGAGCTCTTGGGAGTCTTTTTTCCTATTTTTGCTGTCCCCACTGCATGCTTAACAGGCATCCCAAAGAAATCATACTGCCAGCCTCATCTTTGTTTCATTGGATCGTTTCTCATCCCAGTGGTTCAGTGAGTTGCTTCAGCTTTAGGATACCTGAAGTCCTTATGACAATTGTTTTGTTAAACATGGCCTGGGTTAAGAAAGAGTGAAATGATCTGGGCCAATTCTTTGTTTCCATAGCACCAAATTGGGTTTGTAGGGGATTTGCCAAGAGGAAAGGTGTGCTGGTCAGAGGTGAGATGATATTTGGTTGGCCAGATACTCTTTAATTGCTTTTTTTGAAGGTACAAATGTGGATCATTCTCTAGGCAAATTGTCTGTAGATGGATATCTCTTGTGCCCTTAGAGGTTTTGTCTTTTTAGAGATGTTTGTAACCAAAAGCAGATCAACTTTGCCTCTAATACCGAAGAAATAGAAATCATCTCCCTGAGTACAATTACTGAGGTAATTATAATAGATATTAATGTCATTATAATTCTCCCCTTGCTCAAGTTCTTGTGCTGGCTCACGCCTTTGCCCTCCAGCTCTCCCTCACACAGAATTTCTCAGATTCATTAAACGATTCCCACGGGTTCCAGGGCAATAACTGAGGTTTTGGAACTTATCTTGGGCAGTTGGTTTCTGCATGGATCTTCCTTGGTGACTCTTGTTGCTGCTGGGTGTCATTGCTGGCCTCGTGCCCCTATGAAGAGCAGAGGGCCAGGTCAATCAGCCCTTACTGTAATGGAAACTAAAGCCTGTTTGGTTCTTTTTAAAAAAGGGGTTAAATTGCTGGTCTGGTCAGGAAAGAACTGGAAGAGTGTTTGTTCCAGTGTTGGCTCCTGAAAGATTCAGTGGACAGAAAGAGACTCATGTTTGGGTTTGAATCCTCTGCACCAAGGCTGTGATAAAATCCCATTCAGATCTTAAGTGTGCACCAATCCATTTTAACAGAGCCTGAAGAGCCCTCTAAGGAGGCTTTTGCTGCTGCTCTGAGCAGTGTTAACAATCTGCTGTGGTGCCTCAACCCCAGAGACAGAAGAAATCCTGGCAATAAAAATGCTTCCTCCAATAACACCTTCACTGCTTAATGGGCTGTGAGCTCACATGGAAGCAGCTGCCTCTCACCATCACAGAGGACACATCTCCCAGTCAGTTTTAGCACATGGAAACCACAGAATAAGAAAAAAAGCAAATCAGGGCTGAAGCATGACATTTCCACCTCCACATACAGGAAATAAGAATGGTTCAGTAGTGCTGGCACGAAAGGGCCTGAACTCAGCTTTATCGTCTTGGGAAAGAAATAAACACCCATCTTTTAGCAGAGCTGGAGGTCACCTCGTTCTTCCTGCACACCCACTGTGGTTCTCTTGATCCTGTCTCCTGCCGTTCCACAGAGGAGGTGGAGTAACAAGGATGTCTTGCAGTGGATGGGAGATTGCTGAGGCATGGGACTCGTTTTGTCCATAGCACAGCAAAAAAGAGCCACTCCTTGCTCCAAAAAAGCTCCTTAAGCTTCCAAAGAAAATTCCAGAATAAAGGAATAAGGGTGGCCTAATAGATGGGGTCCAAGCACAGTGGGGGAAATGGAAGGGGAAAGTTTTAATGGAGACTTTTCTTTTTCCACACCTGGAAGAGGAAGGCTGCCTACAGAACACAGGCAGGATTTTGGTTGCAAGTGCCAATTTTCATATTCCTTAGAATGATTTGGGGTGAAAGGGACCTTAAAGGTCATCTAGCTTCGACCCTCATGTTGCCCAAATATTTCATATTTCGTATTTCACATTTCATATTTAGTATTTAGTATTTAGTATTTCATATTTCACATTTCACATTTCATATAGGACTAAATAAAGAGCAGGTATAGACCTGAGTTTTTGTTGTGGCATTCAAGCTACCAGGGTCCCAAGAGCTCAGATTTCAGCCTTAAATTTCATTGCTAAAAGGAAATATTCAATCCAAGCTATGGTCATACTGGCATGGGTTATGTGGACCTTTCGGAAGGGACCTCACCTACTGGGAATGCTCCCTGCTTTCCAACTCTCTTTTTCTTTGCCATCCCTGGAAGAAACTTGTGAGTAAAATTGTGAGAAACTTGTGAGTAAAATTTCATTCCTGGAAGACAGAAATCTTGGAGAAACATCTTCCTTTTCTCCTCAAAGGGTTGTGGTAGAGAACATGAATTGTGGTGTGTCCTGTGGCTGGGAATGTCAGAAGGGGGAATCTCTCTGGAGACAGAAATCCCAAATCCCAGGTTTCCTCC
>NW_008239324.1:825440-884345 GCF_000691975.1 Corvus brachyrhynchos | reverse complement strand
CCTGCTGAATCCAGAGACATTGTGTGCGATGGGATCGTGGGTTTGTTGTTCAACAGGGCTGGTTAACAGCAGCTCAGATTTCAGGAAAGGCAGGGCAAGAAATTCCTTGTCCTTATTGTTTGTTCTCCAGGATGGAATCCAATGTCTGACTGTCCTGCCTAACTTTATGGGTAGCTTGTTTCCTGGATGTCCTGAAACAGATGACCTGGAACAGATAGAACTTGGCTTTTTCCTCCTGCAGCTGTGAGGGACAGGAATATTGCTCTTCCATGTTATTTAATGGAATTCACACCCCTTTCTGAATTAGTTCCTCCCGGTCGATTTTTAGTTTTGAACAGGTTTAGCTTGATGCTGCCATTTCCGAGTGCTGGTCCAAACACTCCCTTCCAGAGATGGAATAACTTCAGGGGGGCATCTCCATGGGCTATCCAAATGTCTCCATACACTGTGGCCACAGACCTGATGGGATCTGGGGGAATAATCTTGTCTGATGTTCCTTCAACAAGAGGAGCCATGGCAGTGTCAGACTGTGTTGGTGGCATCTAAGAGCAGCAGCAATTCTTAATTCAGGTCTTCCCTTCAGCACAGCAGGTCCCATGTGCAGCATCTTCCTGCCCAGTCCAGCTTCTGACCTTGCTGGAAAACCAGTTTGTTCCACAGGTGTTTGATGACTGGTTTACAACAGGATGCTTCTGTCAGTAGTGACCTTTCAGAAATGTTGCTTGAAGAAAATCCTGACAAGCACCACTGAATGGTGAGGTGTGGGTGTTAACAACCCTCACTGGAAAGGACTGGAGGAACTGGGAGTGGGTTTGGGGTAAATAATTTATCCTCCTTTTCACCACTTCCTCCATATCTGCCTCGCTGGGGCCATACCTGGTGGCAGGCATGTCAGACACAGTTAGTTTGATGTGGGATTATTTTATGTCTATCCATCTGAAAACAATTGCCATGAAACACCAAAACCTTAGTATTTCCAATGTTTATTTAATATTTTGTTCTTGGCTTCTTGTCCTTAATGCAGCTACTGAAAGCAAAAGAAATATCTTGCACTTAGCTTGCACTTTCTCTTCCTGTTGACTCTTCTGTTTTAATTCAAATTTGGGGGCTTTCTCTAGAAAACAAATACGAATAAAGTACTTAATGAGAGTTCACATGGTAGTTTAACTTTTCAGGGTCCAGCACTGCTGTAGTTTATTTGCTTGCCAAGTAATTACCAGTTTGAAATTGCAGTTCTACTCCCAAGTTTTAGGACAGTCAAACAGGAAAGATCATCCTCAGGGTCAGACAGGTCTGAGAGACTTTAATGTCCTTGTTCCTGATGTGGAGAGGGCACAGACTCATCCAGGTCAGTGGGGAGTTTGTCTTTCCTTGCACCAAAGCCTCCAGCCAAGTGTGGGAGATGTGTGGAGCTCCCTGGTTTTCTGTTTGCTGCCCAGGTGATGTCATCCAAGTTACTTTTAGCTGGGGCACAACAATTAGTCCTATTTTATCCCTCCTCAAGTGGTTTAATGAAATTTTACAGCTTCCAACCCCATACTCAACTGCCAGGGAAATCTAAATTTCCTTTAATAAATGTTCTTAAACAGCTAAAAAATACCTGTGCCTGGGGTCTTAAATGTACTTAAAATGTGGCAGTGACGAGGAGATGGAAGTTTTAAACTTAGCAATAGGATCATAAGAGAAGGCTTTATCACCTGTAGACCATCTTGGAGCAGGCCTGAAGAGTGGCCTGGAGGAGGTGGGAATACAGAGGTGAGGTAATCTGGGAGATGACCCCGTGTGAGTCTTTACTCGTGTATGAAGCATTTATTGAAACAGATACGAACCCCACACCTCTGCCTTTCCCATGGTGGGTCCTTTTGTCATGGTGCTGTGCAACCTGGCTGGAGGGACCTACAGGTTTATTCAGCAGCTTCAGATGCTGAGGTTACAGAGAAATACCCCCAGTGTTCAGATACTGGGAGTATCATGGAATCACGGAATGGTTTGGGTTGGAAGGGACCTTAAAGCTCATCTCATCCCAGCCCCTGCCATGGGCAGGGACACCTTCCATTATCCCAGGTTGCTCCAATCCCCATCCAACCTGGCCTTGGACACTTCCAGGTCTGAGGAAATCTGCAGATAAAGTCATAAAAGGTGTCAAGGATCAGGCACGTGAGAGTATCACAAATTGATTATGGCTACTGCCGTGACCAGATATGAAATAATGATTTACACCTCTTTTATGGCTGGCTGATATCTCTTAGTGTTGCAAATGTACACTCTTTAATCAGTGGATTTCCGTTCACATTTTCAGTGGCCATCTGCCCAAAAAGGCCCTGAATAAGTGGTACTTTTTGAACGAAAAATGTTAAGGAGGTACCAAACCTTCAAAATAATCTGGATGTGCTCCCTGTTTTAACCAATCCAGCAAAATCATAACCTGTTACCTGCTAGATGTGGTGTTTTCTTTCCTTTGTTTTCTTCTCCCTATAGGAGCTCCATGTTGTGTTCCCACAGCCTTAGAAGGGGTTAGAAGCACGCAATGGCCACGGGGAGAGGAAGCTACTTTCCAGGCTAAATCCTCCCTGATATAAATCTGTTCCACTGGCACTGCATTTTATCAGGTCAGTGCAGCAGGCAAAGCACGAGAAGTGACACCAAAGCAGGTAAGAGATCCCCATTTGTTGTGTGCCCAAATATTCCAAGCAAAAGAGTTTACGTCAGCCATGTGTTCTTTTTCAGGGAGGAGGAGGACATCAGGAAGTCTCCTAATCCTTGCTGGGTTGCCAAACGATGGAAACGTGAAAGCTGCCAGGAAGAACAGGGATCAAAAGTGTAAGCATTCAGTTTTGGGGGGAATAAAACTAACTATCCCATGGAAAAAAATAAAAACGCCCTGCAGTTCAGTGTTGTATCTGTCTCTGAAAGGTATTTGAGTTGACAGCTTAAAATACTTCTTAAAATACTCTCTTAGTCAGTTTATGGTGGTGGTTTCTGAGTTCTTTCAAGTGTCTCCTTTGAAGTTGTATGAGGATGCATGAGACAATTCACCCAAAGGGAGCCTAGGCTGAGAAGTCAGAGAATATAACCCAGGAGGGCTTTTTCTGACCATGCTGAAGATCTTAATTTTTTTAAAAAATAGGTACATTCCTAATCAATCTGGGAAACGATACAAAGAGATCACAGCCACATGTACCTTCAGGAATGCACTTCGAACAACACGTTGTGCTCAAGTGTTTCATTTTCACTGCAAACTACTCTGAAACAGAGCTTTCCTGCAGGGTTATTTGTGCAGGCTGTGTGGTTCAGGAGCTCTGCAGAGGCTTTCAGGTGGTACCTCCTGCCTCACAGGGACTTGGGATGATGAGCTGGATCCCCCAGGCAGACAGTTAAGGCACTTAGGGCTGATGTCACAAATAGAAAGTGTTGTTTGATCATTTGTGGTTTAGCTCAGAGTGTCTCAGCCCGAAGTATAGACCCTTAATCTCCTCCTCTTTGACTTGCTGCCCAGTTAGAAAGCCCCTGAAAATCCACCTCCATTCCCACCAGGAGGTTCCTGAGGCATCAGAACGTCCCTTCTGCTGATGTTTCTGGGCAAACTGACCATCACTGCCCTCAGGGAAGGTGGAGGCAGAGACACAGATGTCCATCTCTTCATTCCCATCCTTGGATCATGGGCATCCCTTCATTGGCTTGTCTTCTCCAGAGGCCTCTGGCTACCAGGGGAGGGTGTCCCCAAGGCATTTTTAGCCATCGAGCTCAGTCTGGAGAGTTGATTGAGAGCCCAGCCAGAGTGTGGCCATTGACAGAGACCAGGGATGGCAGCAGGGCATGGGATACAAGTGGAATTCTTGGCCCAGGGATGAGGGAGATGTCTCATGCCTCAAAGGTGACTCCTCCAGCACTGAATGAGTAGGTGAGGGCTGTGATTCTCCTCAGGACTCTGCCTCAGGGCATTTATCCAGCCGTGGATGGATAACACTGAGACTGGGAGCCAGCACCCGGAGCCCCTAATTCCCTGCAAGGCTGTGCTGAAGGCATGCTTCTTCCCTTGGCATTTTCTTTTGGCCCTGATTCCCATGCCAGCTATTTTGGAGCCTGGGCCAAGTTGTCTTGCTGTCTCCACAGGCTGTAAAAGGAGCCTTGGCAGCACTGCCTGCTTTGCACTTAGGATGTCCCAGCTGCCTGGGCTCCTCAGGGATTTAACCCTGCCTGATTTGCTTGAATCTATGTGCAAGCTCTTGTTCTCAGCTGACCACAGCAGCTCAGGTCACTATTAATTCATGAGCAAGTTATCCCTGCCAGCCTTTTCACCATCACAGAAATCCATAAAGACAAGTCTTGCTGTTTTTCTCCCCACTTCTTTATCCTACTAGTTTTAAAGTTGTGGTAAAAAAGGCTGATTTAATCACCTTTCTCTTGCTGATGAACATAATAAAGCACAATAAGCTTAGTAAGGAAAAAATCTACCCTGAGTCTGAGTGATGTGTTCACAGCATCTCAGAGAACTACAAACCCAAGTAACTGCATGACTAATTTGCCACGTGTCAATAATTATGTCTTATCTCTGTGGAGAGAATGGGTTTTCCTAATAGCCCATATTAATGAAGGAACGAGTCAGGAATAAGAAAGTCAAGCAAAGAGCAAGGCCAGTGGCCAGGGAGGCACAGGGCGTGCCTTGGGATCACACTCAGTCTGGGCAATAAATCCCTGGGGGTTGTTCAAGGGCACAGGGGAACTCAGCAATTTCCTGGGGCTTTCAACACCTCATGGGATCAGAGGTTGGGGTTCTGTGTGTGTGACGAGAAGGAAAAGCATGACCTAAACACCAGTGGGCACGTAGATGCCATTTCTCCAGGAGCTTTGCCAGGCTGAATGCCCATGACCTGACTTCTCTTGAACGCCTGCATTTGTTCCCAAAATTTAATGAACCCACTTCTATTGGTTGTGTTGAGCAATTTGCCATTCTGGTGCCAAAGCAGAAGAGGAGGAATGAAGGTGATATTTAACCTTCCCACCTTTCCCACAAGGGAGAGAAAAAGGTCTGGAGAAGGTCAGTGCAGAGGGGCTGGGTTCTGCCTTCGGAGCCATGGGAAGGTTGTTCTTGAGTCTGTTGGTACTGCTGAAAGCTCTAATGTCTGTGAGGACCCTTGCAGGGTATGTGGCCTCAGTGTTGCTGTAATTTATTGAATTCACTGTTCCTGGGAGAGCTGGGGGAAGTCCCTAAACCACTGACCAGTGGTCTCTGGGAGGGTGTACTGGCAAAAGACCTTGCCCATCCCACCCCTTCCCTACCAGGAGCAGGAGCCTGGGTCGTGAGCGGGGTGAACCCTCTGCTCTGGAGCGGGAAGGCAGTTCCCACAAGCAGCAACCCAACATCTGTCAGGCACTTCAGCTGCAGCTCATAATATTTATTTTTCCCTTTGTTCTCCGCCCTTTATCCTTTGGTGACTTACCAGGCCACCCAAACCAAAGGAGATCGCTGGGTCTGCAGAACAGCGTCTCACACAGCGGAGCAATATCAGGGGGAAGAAATGCTCCCCCAATTTCTAGGGAAAAGGGCAGTAGCACTTCTCAGAAGGTTTATTTAAACATGGCTGTTTGTTTTTGCTGGAGATTGAGTTACCTTCCCTTATAAGAGTAATGTTTTTGGAATCCTCCTTGTTTCTCCTGTAATCAATCACAGTTGTCTGAAGGAAACGAGCTGGGCTCTTTGTCATTTTTCTTTGCTTTTCCTCCATTGGCAAGTGAAGGAAGTGCCCCAAAAAGAGTAATTTATTATGAACTTGGTTTTGACATTGTTGGCAAGTCCTTGGCATGCTGGCTACATAAATTACTGCCCTATCTCTGGGCAGACAGAGCACAAAGGCACAGCTCTTGTTTCTAATTGTAGGCTGGCAGGACCTCTGCTATCAGGCAACACAGACAACAAAGAGAAGAAGAAAAAAGGCTCCCAGCTGGCTCTCAGCGAGGGTGGCAGGGCTGCAGGGAGGGGACCCCAGGTCCTGTTATGACTCCAAGCCATGTTTTGTCCCAGCAGCTGCCAACAACCACACGGACAAAATCTGCTGGCTGGTTTTGTGGCTTCTCGCGGATCACGGGCTGCTCTCCTCAGTGCGGACAGGCAACAATGCAAAGTTGCACCCAGGGCTCTTTAATTCTTGTGAGGGGATGGCATTTGGGCTGAGGCACAGCACAGTGACCTCGGGGAACAGCAGACTGATGGGGAAGACTAAGACTTCAAAGAAGTTCTGAAGTGGTTCTGACTCTTCTCATCCCCCGTTCTTGTTTTTTTTTTTTTGATCAGCTTTTCATTGA
The DNA here is from genome assembly GCF_000691975.1 of Corvus brachyrhynchos. Taxonomy (NCBI): domain Eukaryota; kingdom Metazoa; phylum Chordata; class Aves; order Passeriformes; family Corvidae; genus Corvus; species Corvus brachyrhynchos. The sequence goes on along the minus strand of NW_008239324.1, from coordinate 878,042 downwards.
GATTTGCTGCTCTGGGCTAAATAGTTTGGAAGTGTTTGGCTGATAGAACAGCTGGAACTGGTAATGTCCAGCATCTAACAGGGTCTGTAATGATGTTGTTTTCCTTGTTTTTCCTCACAAAGTTCTGAAGAGCTTTTACAAAGAAGAACTAATTTTTGTGTAACTGTGGAGGTGTACATCTCGAGAAACTGAGGCTGTGTAAGTAGGACAGGAACAGATCCTGCATCAGCAAGTGGACAATGGGAGAAGGAAAAAATAGGATTAAAGTCATGGAACGCCTATAATTTTAAATGCAATTTGCTAAGGAACTGCAGTCCCCATTTCTCTGCCCCTAATCACTTCTTTATCACTTGAGACAGAAAAGTGCTGGACAATGAGACACAAATATCTGTAAGGTGGCAGAAGTGGAGGTGGTTTTTAGGAAAAAAAGGCACCTTCCCAGCACTGACCACCATTGCTGTGGTAGAAATGCCTTCATTTGGGATCCTGGCAGGCCACTCTTTGATGTATTTGAGCTAAAAAATGCTGAGTGTTCAGTTCTTTCTACTGGGTGGTTTTGTTTCAGTTGCCTCCTTTTGAGCCCTCCATATTATTTGGCTTCACGGAGTATTTGGTGTAATGGTGGTGTTCTTTGAATGACGTTGATCCATCATTTCTGAGAGTAATGTCTACTCTGCTTTTCCTGTGGTAAGCTTTGAATGCAGCCATGCTGCACAGCTGGCAATATATACCCAAGAAAATGGAAAAGGTGCAGTTATTTTAGGCTTTACAAGGTTGGAAACAGGGAAAGTTGTTTTGATTTTCAGCCTCCATCTCTCTTTAGTAGCGTTTAGGATTTACAAGGACTTGGAGGGTATACGGTTCAACACAAGCATTTCCCCAGATTAGGTGATGCTCATTCCTTGGTCTCCTTAAAAAATATTAGAAGAAATTTCATCAGATCATGGAGCTCAGAATGTCAAATCAGAGTCTTACACAAATAATCCAGGTTTTGGGAAGCTTGTCATGCTAAGTGGGTTCTTTGGCATCGACTGGTTTTATTATGGATGGAGCCACAGCAGAGCCACATTAGAAAAGGATATTGTTACCACACTTTCAGTATCAACAATGCTACTTGGAGAGGAATAATCTGTTCCAGATGACTGTTAAGAACGTCTGTCCTCTTTAGAAGGGATTTTTTTTTTGTTTAGTTGATTTATTCTGATTAGATTTGGGATCATTTAGACTCCTGTCAAAGAGTCAGTAAACATGAAGATAATGTGATTCACAGAACGGGCAGTCTGAGAGGCTACTTTCATTTAATTCAATTAGATGGGCTTTTAGATTGGATTTATTTGTTTTATCTTGAGTATTGTAGCAAATTTTTTCTCCGTGAAAGAGGAGGCAGAGTACAATTACTGCAGACATCAAAACTGCTGGGTTAATTCCAGGGCTTTTCCATGCCACTGGCAAGTGAGGGGACTGCAGTTACCTGCATAAATGACTGGGTGTGAGAGCGGGCACAGATAAAGCAGATGAGATTTTGAGGGGCTTGAAGGAAAAACTCTGTTTGTGATATACATCACACCAGCATTTCCCACCAGAGCCATGTGCAAGGCAGGCGCCAAACTGAACTCTTTGAAATTAAAGCAAAAAGATATTTTAAATTTGGCTTTGCTCAACATGGCTGAGGGGAGTCTGTGAAAAAACTAAAGTTACTGTAAACTCACAGGTTTCTTCAGTCTCTTTGTGTCCCTCCTTTGTTCTGGTCCTGGGATAATGCCCATGGTTTTTATAGCACTGATGAGGACGCTTTTGGTATCTCCTGTCCATCACTGATGTCCCTCTGTACCACATCATCCTGCACACAGGAACTGCAGGTGAGACAAGGCTGGGAACACCCCTGGATAGAGCTCAGGAGCAACAGTGCAGGAAAAATATTCCATGGCCAAGGGTATGGGCAAAGGCTGTTGTGATGTGCCTCAGTTATTTGTCTGTTCTTCTCATAACTTGCTGTATCTGGGCTCTCTCCCAGCTTCTCCCTAGGCCATTGCTTGGGTCCCTTGGATCAGGTATTCCCAGGAGCCACGGGGAGAGCAGTGGGGGCTGACTGGCTGCATCTGGATGCCTCTTCCACTGAGCAAAGTGCTTGGTGACCACCCTGACAAAGCTCAACTCTCACTCCTCTCTGCATTCCCAGCACATCCAAATCCATCTCTCCAGCCACTGAATTTTCCCTCTGAGGACTTAATTTTGGTTTTGAGTGTTTCTCCAGCAGGCATTAGTTAAGCCTGAAAGGCTTTTGAAGATGTTCCCCACAGCTGAGGGCTGCTGAGCATCCAGCAGTGGCAGAGTATGGGGAGCTTTGTTAGTCCTGGATGTGCAGATTCCTGTTTTGTATTTGAAATAGATCTGCACCCTCTTGGTTAACAAAATATTATGCTCAGGACAACTACCTGAGCCACCTCACTGAGCCAAAGGGCCCTAAGAGGGTTCCAGAAGAGCCAATATTAAATCCAGAGACATCAACATTAGTGAAGTAGGACTAAATTATCTCCAGCTGGTGCTGGCTCTCACCTGAGGCTCAGAAATAAGTAGCTCCCTGGAAAAGAAGGGAAGATGAAGGGTGCTAATGAGGACCAGAACCACGCTTGGAGCTCAGGTCACGTTCTGTTTCCAGCCCTATCAAGTGCAGTCAGAGACAATTTTTCACCTCCTGTCACTTGTGCACCAGTCAATCCATCAAAGCCAAATTCCTCTGGCAGTGAGGAAGGATCCAGTCCCACTGTTGGAGCATTGGAGGCATGGCTGCCCCTGCTTCCAAGGTCTAGGTGAGAAGCGGAGATCCCTTGAAACTTCTGTTTTCCTTCATTCAATTAACTCTTTGTAGCTGTTAATTGCATGTTAACCACGATCAGAACTCACTACCAAGGGCTTCGCTCCTCACTGACCAGTGCCATTGAGTGCAAATCTTGAAATATTTGGGGAAAATGATAGGGAAACACCAACCATTGCTCTGTGCTGAACGTGACTTAGAATAGCAACTTATGAGCAGATTAAAAATCAGCTCTCACATCACCTGGATATTCAGAGACCTTCACTGTGTGTTTCTGAGCAGTTCTTATGACTAAAGTGGTCTTAGAAGAAACAGGGATTTTCAGACATTAATTATTTACTCATGTGATAGGTAAGCTCTGCTCTCACATGTACCATACTATTATTTTTAATTAACATCTCTAGATTCTCTGGAAAACCCTACTTTCCATGTGACTCTTTATAGCTAAGCAGCGTTGAAAATACCTGTATTCCTCACTGCACCTAGAGCTGCAGAGTCAGAATGGTTTGGGTTGGAAGGAACCTTAAAAATCCTCTTGTTCCAATCCACCTCCCACTATCCCAGGTTGCTCCAAGCCCTGTCCAACCTGGCCTTGGACACTTTCAGGGACCCAGAGGCAGCCACAGCTTCTCTAGGCAAGAAGGAGATGGGTATTCATATGAGTGTGGCACTTGTGCAGCACTTTGGGGCATACTGTTGGGCAGAGACGGATATAACGAGGCATGGAAAACATAAATTCAGCTGGCTGGGATCACTGGGTGAGTAATTATCCCTGTGGAAGCCCAGCAGGTGGATTAATTACTGGGCTGCCTCTGCAATAAGCAATTAAGGGAAAACATCTGTTTCACATCACCCATCTCTCCTTTTCCAGGATACTCCTCTGGTTTGTCTCTCTGATGCTGCAACCTGGAGACAAGTCATTTCTGTGAGGAGGTTGTGCAAACATCATGTGTTCCTGTGTGGAAAGCAGAGGACACGGCCAGGAGCAACAGGACACGGTAAGGAACATCCGGAATGAACTCCCGACTCCCTTGTTTTATTTTCTATTGGGTTCTGCCTTGTTCCATTCCAGAACGAAGCTGTTTCCAGGCACTGGCAGCAGCCCTGTTAGAGGTGCAGAAAATAAACCCAGGAGCCAGCTCTGCTCGGTGACTCAATATCTCTGCTGCCATCTTGAGTAAGAGGAAAGTCTGAGCATCTGAGCAACCTTTTCCTGCTTGATTAGGGGTTTTAAAGTGGATTTTGTTAAATTAGCCAGGCCAAACTCATATCTGGTGTGCAAAGTTGGAAAGGTCCTGTCTGCACCAGGAAAGGTTCCCATGCTCACCAGTGCTCCAGGGTATCCATGGCTGATGCTGAGTGTCCTTGTGCTGCTGAAAACTGAGAGCAAGTGAAGCAAAATGGTTTTTGTATTACCAGCAGGGTTTCTTCATGCTCTGGGTAGATTTAATTGGGAGAGAATCTGCTCAAAATGATGGTAAATCCAGAACGACCCTGCTTTAGGTGAGCTGGTTTCAATACTGCTGCTGTAGGTCGACATGCACAGATGTAAGAGAATGGTTTTTCCCCCTAAATTGTGGCTATTTCTTACTGGGATAAGTTACCCAGAAGTTAAATCTGGTTGTCTATAGATTATCACAATGTCCAGGCCTCTGCCTGCTAACAGAACATAGACAGAAAAATAATTTTTGAAGGTGTGGACTTCATTATTTACTTTATCCAACTTGCCTTTAATTTATCCATCTTGCCTGAGCAAGCATTGCTTTCTCTAGAAGTCCCTTATCCTTATTGCTCTTGTCTGGGATTTATTTTTCAAGCAAGGATTAGATTAAATTTCTGTAAAAATATTTAATACGCTTGATCAGAAATGTGGGGTTTAGCAATGGATCAGTGTGTCACCTGCTGTGCACACAGCAAATGTTGGTTATTTTCTTCGTGTCTCGATCTAAAATCGTGAATATACAATTGGAACATACATTTGGTGAAGAAATGTATCCACCCTCCTTTAGAATGACATGAAAATCTCATGTTTAATTTAAAGTACAATGCAATTGCTGCTTGGCTTGAAGTGCTTAAGCAATATTAGAAACTTTTGCCTAATCTCTGTTTTGCAGATTAAAATACCAGTATTTCCAGTGCAACCAGAATTTATTAAAGCAGGCTATTGCCTAGGGAAACATGCCTTTGGATGTGTTTCTATCAACTCCCCTGGAAAAAAATTGAATATAATTAGTGTTGCATAACCATAGAGAGAAAAATGGGCCAAAACCTAAGTGCATAAAGGGAATATTGCAACTGTGGAGTGTAAATTGCTTGTGGCTTGCCAGGCTGGTTGTCATTCCTGGGGGCCAATGCCAGTCAGAAAGTCCTAACTGGAAGAAAGCAGCAAGGCTGGCGATGTCCAGGAGAAAGATGAGAGGAGCTGTTGTATAAAATTGGGAAAACAGAGTCCCAGAGTGACAGGTAATTTGTTTTATATATACCTTGTATACCCATCAGTGAAATTCAGGCCAAAATGAAATTATTCCAGTCCCTGGTGATGGAGTTTCACTCTGAGTTCATGGAGACTCCAATGGCTCGTGAGACGTTGCTAAATAATTCTCAGTAATTGTCCCATTCTTTCTCCTTCTCGTGGTGAAATCAGTTCTGTGAATCAGCTCCTCTTCCAATTAAAACAATTGGCTGATTAAACTCTCTCCATGCAGTGAGATCAGATTTGGGTGATTCTCACAATGCAGTGACTGGATTTGGTGGGGGCTATGCGCATCTGGGACTGAGCTGCTCTGGTTTCCCTCTTCACTTCTCCTCTTCACTTCTTGTCTGCTGCACTTATTATCAGCAGGGTTGTTTCTTGCAGCATTTCTGAACAGCACCAGGGCTGGAGGCTTCCATCCCCCAAGTGCTGCTGAAGTATAAATAAGAGCAATAAAGAGCCTTTTCCCTCTGCTAATAATTCATTGGTGTTTTTATGCAGAATTCTGGCCTGGAGCAAAATATAATTGGCAGGCAGCTTTTAACAGGGGAGGCCACAGTGACCTGTTTCAGCAAGGGACCACGGAATAACAACCTCATGTTGTGCTTTAAGCATCACTGAAATCAGAAATGAAGCTTGGCTTGGAGAGCTCCTCCAGGATTTAAGGCTGGTTTTCCCATTCCTTCCCTGAAATATCCGGAGGAAAAAAAACAAACAAACAAGAGACAGAGATTAGGTTATTCCATGTGTCAGGGGAGAAATAGCTGTAGTAAGTAGGTATATGGTGTAAAAATGCAGGTCTGATCTGTCCCCAGGCCTGTGACATTTGCCATACACTTGGGTTCCCCAGATTTGCTAAAAAACTCTGCCCTGAGGGAATGTCGACAGTGGCAATTCACAAATGAAAAAACAGAGGAGTGCATAATTTGCTGGTTAACTCCAATTTCTAAATGACTCATTTGATGTCACATATTCTTGAAGATATGAAATGGTTCTAATTAAAGGCAGATGTGCAAAATATAGCCTATAGGATGGATATAGGGAAAACATACTTTCCATGTGAGTGGCAAAGCCCACAGCCACAAATACCTCTCCAGTTTGGCAGCCTCAAAAATGCATCCACAAATATTATTCATCTCAGTGGTCTGCAAAGATTTATCAGGGGTTGCAGCTTCCTGAAAACATCTGTGAGGCTCAGGGGTTTGTATGTGTGTGTTTGTCACTTGGCAAACAGTCACTTGCTTTTACTATACCCTCTAAGAGAGCAGCAATTATGAGTAAGAGAGTCTGGAAGAGACTGAAGTGTTCAAAAATGGATCTTATAGGGAAAATATAGCTGGATGTTTACAATAATTTCTCCAATTTAAAGTCATGAGAAGCATCTTTCCACACGTCAGTATGTCTGCTTACTGCTTTTTTTTTTGGGGGGGGGGGATAAATCTCTTAGAAAGGAAAATGTCTGAATTTGTCCCAAATACTTTAAAAGTAACTTGTCATTTTGGATTGTGAAGGATGGTTTGGGTTGGAAGGGATTTTAAAAAAGATCATCCCATTCCATCCCCTGCCATGGGCAGGGACACCTTCCACTATCCCAGGTTGCTCCAAGCCCTGTCCAACCTGGCCTTGGACACTTCCAGGGATCCAAGAGCAGTCACAGCTTCCCTGGGCATCCTGTGCCAGGGCCTGCCCACCCTCACAGGGAAGAATTTCTTCCTAATATCCCATCTAAACCTAAATTTTTGCAGTTTAAAGGCATCACCCCTTTGTCCTATCTCCAAATGCCCTCTCCAACAGATGAACACATAATCCTGAAGCTCCAGGGGTTGAGTAAGAGGTGTCTTATTGATGAACAACCAGTGCTTCCCTTATGGACACTGTTGAATTGTTATGTTGTATCTATGATTCTACGGTTTCTCCACGGTCCCTAAGGCATTTTAAAACATATCCCTTACTAGAAATAACAGAAAAGCAAAAGTCTCCATGGGATATAGGATGGACAACCTGTTAGAGATGATTCACACACTGGAGTGTGCTAAAGACTGTAAGGGTACAAAAATGCACCCAACCAGCACCAGCATTGCTTTCCCACGTTTCCAGAGACTGGAGTGCAGTTCATGTCCCTCAGAGCCTTGGTTTGTGAAGGAGTCAGGGCATAAGCTGCTGAACACCAGTGAGGGATTAAATCTTTGCTGATGAGTCTCATTTTCTATCTCTCCACGTCCAGCTGAGATGGATATTTTTAATGACCTCTGGGTGCAGAGCTGGAGAGCAGAGACAAGCAACGAGTCCCAGAATTACTGGGGTTTCTCATCTCCTGTTTTAAAAAGAGATAAAATAGGGATTGCTCCTGTGCCTCAGTTCTCTAGAACAAGCTATTGGACCTGATGGAGCTGAACTCAATGATTCTCTTCCCTTCCAACTCAGGATATTCTGTAATTCTGTGATCTTTTCCTACAGGTTTTCTCATTTTTCTTCTTGACTTTACACTTTTGATGCTATTATGACTCATAGATGTTTTCTCCAAAGCCTCATCAATTTCAACACAATAAACATAGATAATCCATCATTAAAAAAAAAAATTTAAAAATCAATATTTACTTAGGTTTGTGCCTGTTTCAGCTTTCCAGTCCCCTGCAGAAATGGAAAGTTTTTCTCCAGAGTACTTAACATGTTGGTTGAGGATTTTTCCCTTTTACCCTTGATGCTGAACTCCAACAAAATGTTTGTGTGTGTGCAAGAGCTGCAAGGTCAGATGTGCAAATAGGTAATGGATTGTTGCAGATGAAATGGACCTAGCCTTTGAGTTTTGTTTTGGTTTTTTAAGTGGTCTGCCTCCTCTCTGAAATGTTTATATTTGCACTTAGTTTACTTAGAAGACAACACTGAAAGGAGTATTTTGGAGGAATTCCATCTTTGTCCTGAATTATTAACTTGTCTGAAGAATGGCAAAGATAGAAAATCTGGTGGACAGAAACAGAAATCAAAACTATCCAACAAAACACTGCATCATTTCCCTGGAAGGAACGTTGTTGAGTTTACTGTAAATCTGATGATGATTCCTGTTATCACAGTCAAAGGTCAACCCATTCTTGGTGATACTCTGAGATAACATCTGTTGGTTTATCTCCTATAACAAAAACACAGTGTGAAGACACTGAGGAGAATGGTTTGCAAAAAATCTTACAACCGGAAAAGGTGGCTTTTGGTGACATTTGAATCTTTCTTGTGATAAAACTGGATCCAGATTCCACCACAGAAATCTTAAAATGCAAAAGAAAAACAAGGGACAAGGTAAATTCTTTTAAACTCAGAGCTTGGCCTTTGTAAGATACAAGGCAAAATCTAAGTCCTGGGTTAATTTTTGGGAATGTGGGAGATTAGAGTTTAAGATAAATGAGTATGGCAGTGATAGAAGAATCCCTTAAAAACGGTGCTTTACGTGCTAGAAAAGGGCTTGTAACATAAAGGCATTCCCTAAAATAGAAAGCACAACACCGACATAAAACACTCATCATGGTTTCAGTGCAAGGCGAGGATTTGCACTCCTAACCTCCCACGATGGAGCTGGGCCTTGAATAGCATTTCTGTTCTCTCCTCAGCTGAGCTAATGACAGATCTGAAGAAGTGTCAACACCGCAGCCGAACAAGCTCGAGGTGTCAGGAATGCTGTTCACAGGGGACGTGGGAGTCACAGCAAATACTCTTTTCAAGGCTGGTTGCTCCTGATTAAACAGTGTTTCCAGCAGGAAAAGCCAAAAACTTGCCCAGAGGCAGTGGAGTGCTCCAGATGAGTCCCATGCCTACTCCAGCAACGGCGGGTGAGGTAATGCTCTCCCTGGCTCCTCTCTCCTCTCCTGCTGCCAGCTCTGGCTCAGGCTGGGATATTTGCTATTTGCTTGCTATTTATTTTTTATTTTTTATTTATTTGCTATTTATTTGGTATTTTTTATTTATTTGCTATTTATTTGGTATTTACTTTTTTAAAATTTATTTATTTGCTAGTTGCTTTATTCAGAGGCCGATGTCACCCACGGTGGAGGAATCCAACCTAATTCCCGATGGCTCCATGTGTCATTTTCATTCTTGGCAGGGGGAGCTTGTCTTCTGTGACTTCACCTCCCATAAAATTTGCAGGTTGAGTGGAAGTCACCTAAACTGCCCGTGAGCTCTCTTTAGGGAGGTTGGCATTGCCGTGCAGTTCCTCCGAGGTCTCTTGGACACCTGTCTGAGTTTGGGATGAATCACCCTCTGGACACAGCAGGAGAGGAAACGGCCTCAAGTTGAGCCAGGGGAGGTTGAGATTGGATAGTAGGAAAATTTTCTTCATGGAAAGGGTTATCAAGTGTTGGGACTGGCTGCCCAGGGAAGTGGTGAAGTCACCATCCCTGCAGAGATTTAAAAAACATGTGGATGTGGCACTTGGGGACATGGGTAAGTGGTGGGCTTGGCAGTGCTGGGGGCATGGTTGGACTCGATGCTCTTGGAGGTCCTTTCCAATCTTAATAATTCTATAGTTCTATGACACGCCAATTTTTCTTTAGGGGTTGAAGAGATACTGATCTTCCAATCCATGTGTGAAATCTTAGTTTGGGATGGTGAAAATTAGGAGAACGTCGTGATGGTGGTCTGGAGAAGGGGCTCTGATGCAACCTCGTAGTTCTGTGAGTGACAAAATCTGGATGAACACATGGGAACAACTCATCGCAAGGGCAGTGAGGGGAAAATGAGGGCAGAAATGGAAGTTTGATTATTTCATGGTCTTTCCCCCATGTTTTGGTTCTCTGGACAGCATATTCCAAAGCTGTTTTCCAGTTTCTATTCAGTGTTGGATATATCAACAATTTGGAGGAATTTGGGCTGCATTGCTCTGAGACAGAGCAGAGCTCAGCCCAAACTCTTGCAAATTATTTGAGTTTGGATTTTCACATGTAAGCCCAGCCCAGGAAAAAGTTTCCATCTTTGTAGGAAATAACTAGAAAAAGAACATTTGCCTGCCAGAGAGTGAAAAACTGTGCAAATCTCACCTGTGAAACGCAGTATGAGTTCGTTGAAATAAGTCCCATCTTAATTTTGGTGAGTGAGGTGAAGTTTCACAAATGTGTTGACGTTTTCACAAGTTGATGGTGCCAGATATGATCTCTACTGAATTCTTATATTTTCAGATAAAATGTGTTGTACCCACAAATTTGTCAGTTTTGCTCCCTAGGACATAACTTTCATTTTAGTTTCAGAAGGTTGCCAAGGGTCCCAAATTTGAGTCAGAAACTGGTACCATACCTAACATTTACAAACAAAAATAAGAAGCAAAATGTTTTGTTTCTGTCCTTTCAGTACTTTAAATTTTGTTCATAATTAAATACTTTAATTTCCCTCCCTTCAGCGACCTTCAAAGTTCAATTACAAATGAAACCAACAACTCTTTTTTTCTATAAAAAGAGTATTAAACGAAACTTGTTCCTGTTTTTCCATAATTTTTTCAAGTGTTGATCAGCTGATCTCTTTCCAGAAAAGAAAAGAGACAAGAAGTCCCTGAAAGGAAAAGAGACAAGAGGTCGTTGTTGATGTGAGGAAAAACATTGGGGTTTTTTTTCAAAAATATTGCAGCCATTTCTTTTTTCTGCGAATTTACTTCTGCTCATGGAAAACAAAGAAGAGAAATTCCAGCTGGTGCATGGAGGCATCAGGTGTTGGCTATGAAGCGTTTGCCAGGCAGGGACAGGTTTATAAAAGGCCTTGGACCCCACGTAGGGGAAATGAGATTTTTAATCAGATTTCACTCAGGTGTCCAAAAAAGGGGATTTATTTCTAAATCACCAGTGACCTGTGGCTCCATCTTTGCAAATCCAGTTGTTATTCCCAGCGGGAGCTCCTGTTTCTCAACAGAACTGAAATTCAGGCGGCTTCACATTTAGGAATCAAAAGGAGCCCTTTGTGCTTCTGAAAGTCTGGCCTTGGCCAAGTGTTCTGCAGCCAAGAACAAAAATTAAGTTAACTCAGAAAGAACAAGTCATCGGCCTGACCTTTGGTCATCAGAAGAATGTAAAACATCTCAGATTTATTCCCCAAATCCAAGTCAGATTTCATCTGTACTGAACATTCGGTGCAATAACTGGGAATTTCATGAATTAGCCAACGTGGAGTCACTGCTGGCAGTGGGGTCTCCAGGTGATTTGTACTTGACAGTTTGTAAAGACCAGAATCCAGCATTCCAGCCTGCTGGAAAGAGCTCTTTAAGGGTTTTTTAATTTGGTTTGGGTTTGATCTTTTGTTGTTGTGCCTTTTTTTTTTTTTTTTTTTTTTTTTTTTTTTTTTGAGGCTGTGTTGTGGTTTAGATTTTTTTTGTTTGTTTGTTTAAATTGTCCTAAAGGAATTCTTTCCAGCATAGTGATTGGAGCTTGTTTAAGTTTCTATTTACTCCAAAGGGTTGTTATGGAAGAGTGAACCTCATTGTTCTAAAGCAAAATGAGTAAATGATAAATGAATGTGTTTGGCAGCAGTAAATCAAAATAAGTTTGTCTGCAGAGACAGGAGGTGGAGGTCCTGATATTTTGCTTTTCTCCCCTCCATCCTCCTGTATGATGGGTGATGATCTCCCACGTCTATCAGGTCTGTCACAGGACTTGTGAAATTTCTTAAATGATTTTTATTTTATGAATAATCACTACACAGGCAAAATCTTTTTGGGAGATAACAGCTGGAAGAACAAGGAGCCCCTCACAGTGGAAGTTACAACATGTGGAAATGTAATGTTCATTGTAATAAGAAATACCTGAAAATGTAGAGACATTTTCCTGTTTACTGTACCATAAATATCAAACTGCACCCAGGAAAGGGGAGAATTGATTTAATAACATCTCTTCTAGATAACTTTGAAATGTCTGCCATGGTAATTACACGCTAATGATATGATTTCACACTGCTTATAATCTCAGCAGCACACTGTTTCTAATTATACATTGCCCAGAAAAAGGGCCTTGCTGCTTTCTGTCTCTAAATTATTGTTTTTATCCAGGCACCACCTGTCCAGGTAGGTAATATTATAGCTACTGTTGCTTCTGAGAACCACCTGATCATTGATGGATTTATGTTCACTGCATAAAAATCCTTTTCCTGAACCCTGCAAGTTCACAAAAAACTGTAATTAGTGCTGCATTTCAGTCAAAGAAAATTTCAAAACAGTGGTAGGGGATTTTAAATGGCTCTCTATGAATAAAAGCAGAAAACTTCTGTTCCAAAAATACAGTTAATGACTTCTGCCTCACCATTTTGCATAGCAACAAGTCCTTCATTAAGTTTTAGTCTCTCAGACACCTCTCCCCATATGCAGCATTGAGTTAATTTCCTTTAAAATCATCCTCCAAAGATGGATGTGCAGCTTCCATGGCTTGCAAACATCTTCCCCAATCACTTACCTCTCCAAGGAAATGTTATTTCTGACACCCTGCCCACAGTACTTTGTGTTCTCTCTTAATCAATCTAAGCGTCCTTATCTTTGTTGCACTTCATCTTGTCTAACAAGCGTTCCCAAAAGCACCTGAATTTTATTTCTAGGAATAAGTGTGCTGTCTTATTGGGACCATGTGTTCTTCAGAGCCTGCCCTGTGCCCTCACATAGGAGAATCCACATTGATTCATTCCCAGAGCATGAACTTTGAACACTCGTATTATTTTTATTAAACTTAACTCTGGTTCTTTCTCTGCTCTCCCCTTTCCCCTGCACCCTCCAGCTATATCCAGCCTCAGAGTCAAAACAGGGATAAATGGAAAACACATTGGAAAGAGGGTTATGTCCATATGGAGGAGGATTGACATCCATTTCCAAACTGGGAAGAACGTGCTATACCAGCCAGTTTTGCCCTTGGTTATCCACCTGAGATGCCTGTGCAGGTGAGTGCCTGAGCACCCAAGGAAAAGAGGGACACTCTGGGAAGTGTCTCAGCAGAAAGTGTTTGTCAGCCTCACAAATCTCTACTCAAATCCATCCTTTCTGCGGTCACAGTCTGGAAAGGATTTGAGTTCTCTTCCCCTCTCCCTGACTGCTCTGTCAGGTTGGATCATGGTAAGGTAAAAAGAAACCAGCTTGAGGTTCCTGGCTCTTGGCTGGGCCATTGTCACTTCCTTGTGACATGAGCAGTCATGCTCAGGAGATGTGAGGCCACCTCTGAGTCTCCTGATGTTGATAAAACTCAGCCCCAGCCTTGAGTAGGTCCCAGCTGAATTGCAGCTGTGACTCAGAAAGTGATGTAAGAAAGCAGGGAGAGGAAAAAGAAGAAACTGTTCAAACCTCAGCAAGGTTTTGTCCATCTTCAGGAGTGGTTTGGAACAGGGCACTGACATCTGTTTGGAACAAATGCCATGTACTGTCCCTCCAACCCCACCTTCCACAACAAGTCAGTCCTGATTATCAGTGTGGATGTGGTGCTGAAATCTAGTCCTGAACTATGAAATTTGCTCTATAACCTTTTGTCATTCCCAGAATGAAAATTGTCCAAGCACATCCTCATCCCACAACTTTCCTTGGAAATTATCCTCAACCCTCACATTGTACTGAGGGATGGAAAATGCTGAGAGATCTCTAAAGCCAACAAGATCAAGGCAGGAGCCCTGAGTTCTCCTCTCTGAGCCTCAGCTGCCCAAAAGCTTGGTAAATACCAAAATGGCTATTTTAATGGTGAGAAATCCATTAAAAAAACTCTCCTGGAATTGTAGAAATGTGAAAACCCTTTGCTGTAATAGTAGCAGAGTTCTGAGAATCAGGCAGGATTGTGCCCACAGCTCAGTTTAAAAAAAAAAAAAGAGCCAGATTAATGGGAATAATCAAGCCTGACATTGAGTAAGAGGCAAGAACGAGTAATCAGATCCCAACTTAGCTGATGCTGGCATTACTGGGAGCCTGGGGCACAGTCCAAGGATAAAAACATAATGTCTTATCTAAGCAAGGAGTCATTTGTGCACCACTGGTTACAACACGTTCTTAAAAAGGGAAAGAAGGAAAAGGAAAATATGGCACATGAAATTATTTTATTCCCCAGAAACGATAAGAAAGTATAGCTAAAAGTTCCTACACCCAATCTTTATAGAGGAAAAGCCTTTCTAGAGTTAACCCCTTGCAATGTCCACTGTAAAACCCCAGGAGATGAAAAGATATTAAAAAATAAAAGTGAAATGGGGATTAAATCAAATTAATATAATGAAGACACTTAAAACCTCAGATTTTGGAATATTTCTTGCTATTTGGAGATTGCTGGGATCCATGGGGCCGGCCTGCTCCTCGGTTCAGTGAGAGTTCAGCAGTCTGGCAATCCCATCCTTTTGGCCGAGGCTCCTTTTCTGGCAACGCATCTTCCTGTTTCTCAAGACTCTTCTTTTCCTCCAGATTCAACAGGATGTTGACCTGGATCTCTCAGAACAGCTCATGGAGAGGAAAGACCCTCTGACACAAAACAACGTCACTGGAGAGAGAGCTGTAATGTCAGGGAGGGCATCTGGAAGATCAAAGTGGGAATAAACCAATCACTCCAAACTGTATGGCTTTGCATGGCTGGGTTTTATTTCCATTCTTTTGAAGCACATCTCATGAGTCTTAACAAGGAAAGAACTTTTGTGTAAATCAAAAAAAGGTTGTTTGTGTAAAATTCAGTAAATTAAAAAAAACCCCAGCCCAAACGCCACAGGCCTGCGGGGAAGAACTGGAATTGAATTTCTGTAATATGGACCTTTCCCAGAAAAGCCAGGCGTGGGTCAGCGTGCAATGCAACACCACACATCTGCTAGGGATTCTGCCCAGTTCCTCCCAGTCTTTTCCATTTCCATCATTTGCCATCATTTGAAACCTTTCACGATGACAACTCTCAACCACAGCCCAGCTCTTCCCCAGCAGGGGCTCTGGGACTCTGGGGCTGCCTGGAGTCGGGAAGAAGACACAGGTGAGAGGGATGGAGGGTGGTGGGTGGAAGTCACCTCCTCCACCTCGCCTCTGCCTATGGAGCAGGGTGAAACCATGTGTGCAGCTGGAATGAAGCCTCATTTTCCCCTTCCAGTAGCGACTCAAGGTGTGACCCAGTGTAAGCACTGTGGCGTCTCACGGAAATGACTCAGGTTCTCAGTGCTGACCTGTTTTGATGATCTTCATCCAGTGGGACATGGATTTATTGTCCTCATCAGCCTCAAGTGACACCGTTTGCTCTTTCTCCAAGGGCTGGTAGGCAAGCAAGGTGACAACTGGTGATTGGACGTGACCACTGCTCTGCCCTGGGAGAGCGACACATGTGTGCAGTGGCCTCTCCTCAGCCCTTCTCAAAATGTTTGTCCGGGAGCTGCCATAAATCCGGCTATATTGACCCGAAGATGCAATCCAAGGCGTTTGAGTCTAGGCCTTATCTACATCACCTTATCTGGAGCGAGAGAGCGAGATGCACCCCGGGAAGGGAGGGGACTGCGCCAGAGGGATTGGCCTCGTCCCTTCTGTCCTGGCACGGGGAGGGGACTGCGGGCAGAGCTGGGTAATGATTTGTCATTGCCGGGACTGGGGTGTCTCTCTTTGCAGAGGAAACCTTGGCCGTGATTGACAGCAGGGCTGTTTCTGCTGCTTCCCTCGCTGTTGTCAAGTAATAATGAAGCTTTGTCAGTCCATCATGGACATGGATATGCCAGATTATGTTGACTCCTTGGACTCCTCTTATACCATGCTGGAATTCGACAACCTTCGTGTGCTCCCCAATAACACCGGTGAGATTTTTATTCATTTCCTCTCAAATAAGCTCCACTATCTTTGTTATAAAGCTGGACGCCGAGGAAAGGCTGGTGGGAGGTGTGGGGCAAAGGGTGGAAGGGGTAATATTTAAGCAGCTGACCTGTCAACCTCTGTTGCATCCGTGGTTTTGTTTGGGCTGAAATGTGACCCCTTCGCTTACCAGTCCCATTTTGGGTTATTCTTTTCTTTGGGGGGCTGAGCGTCATGTCCTGAAGAGCCCACCAGGTTTTGCAGATGTTGGTAGAGGTCTTCATGGCATTCCCTGTGTTTGTCCCCCTGTATTGCTTATGAGAGGAGTAATTACCAATATTTCTCATTAAAACGTGTGTTTCATTCCCGTATATGACTTCGGTTGATATTTAATTCTCAGGAAAACATGTCGTGCCAAATGGCATTTGCCTGTGACTGTGTGTCCCGTTTAAGTTGGTCCCAAGGACCTGGATTGAGAAGCAATATCCAAATGATTACTTGCCTCATAGTTTTTTTCTGGCTACCAAAATGGTCCAACAGTTTTTAGGGCACAAAAGGACTTGGCTGGGAGATGGAAGTGTTTATACGCCGAGACTTCCGCTTCCTTCACAGGAATAAGGCGCTTTGTGTAATACTTAATTTTTTTGCAGTCAAAAATACTCTGACATAAAGTGAACTGTATTCTGTGAAATCAACTGCTTACTGTGTTAAACTAAAGGGCATTGTGGTCATTTTGCATGAACTCAATCGTGTAACTGAATGAGATTCCAACGTTAGCGATCCCTTTGGAGAGTTTTGGCAGCCTTTTCTTTTAATTTGTTAAGGAGCTTAGTGAAATTAAGATGGGATTTTCACATTTGCTCGTTAACTGGCTCACCAAAAGAAATCAGAGTTTCAGTAGGGCTATCACCTACAGTATAAAATGATTAGAGTTATTATTGTGGGGCATGGAGGGAGGTCAGGAGGCAAGTTAAAAGGCCTAAAGAAACTTGAATTTAAAGTTGACTTCAGTAAAGCTCTGGCTGTCCCCAAATCAAGGATTTTCAATGTATATAGGTTTTGCCATCTCCAGATAGACTGGATCTTACTCCTTACTCTTGCAGAAAGGTTTCCATCTCCCATCCTACTCCAGAAATAGTATTTAACACAGAGGTTTTACTTTGTCACTTCCCATTGAACAACAAGATATTTTTCACTTTTTGAAGCGGCACAAATTTCCTCAAAATTTGATATAATTTTGCAAATGAACCAGCAACGCCTGTTTGGGCTCTCTGTTGATTCATGCAGTGGAACTGACAGGTTGAGCTTTTTTCTGAACTTTATCGAGCTCGGTATTGTGTTATTTGTTTAGCTGTTAATGACTAACCAGCTCTCTCGGGAAGTAGCTGCTTTGAAATTAGCTTGTTTGTCTTGGGTAAGTGTCCTTTTCTACAGTTTGTAAAAATAACTTCAAAAAAGGCCTGAAATGGTCATGCCTGGAAATCTATTGCTGTCCAGCTGAGTTCAGCCCCCTGAGATAACTCAAAATCACAATTTCCTCGTAGCTTCAGAGATATTTTGAAATTTGTTAGAATCAAGAAACAATCTCATTTTAGGTATTTTTCACAATTATACTGGACTTCTTTAAGATTGTTTATATCTCTCCTAAGACTCATCTGTATTTTCCCTACTAAATGATGGCAGCTTTGCCCTCTATAAACACGAACAGGAAGAGATGCAATATTTATTTTAAAGGACTCAGCTCAGTTTCTTACCTTTTGAACAATTCCAAAAGTGAAAATTGGAATATTGTCAAATAAGGTCATGCTTTCTTGAAACCAACTCTTTCCTTCTTCAGAACATTATTTCACCAAAATTTTGGGTGGATTAATATTCTGGAGCACTTCTTGTGCTTAGATGTTTCTTCTTCAGGAAGCTGCTATCACTCTGAGATTTGCCCAGATACGTATTTTGGATTTTCCACCTTCAAATAGCTCATAATTTGCCAAATATTTCAAAATTAATTCAAAACAAAGACTAGAACACTTTATGGGAGTGATATAAAAAATATTTTGGTTTAAACAGATGGCAAAAGGAAAGGAGTAAAATCACTTCTAATTCTGTCTCTCCCTTGAGAAATATGTGTTGTAACAGCAGAAATTTTCCCATTCTGTACAAATTTGTTTCCTTTGCCTTGGCTGGCACTACAAACCTTGTTCTCAGGTTCTTTTGTGTGGTTAATGTTCTTGTCAGAGCTCTCATTGTGGTTAAGATATGAAGCATTATTGCAGGGCAGCCCCAACTCTTCTGTCGAGAGTCGGGGAGCGCTTTCTCCCGGGGTGGTGCTTGTTGTCCTGCCTCAGCACACACACACCTCACTGATCCTTGGGATTTTGGCACAAGGTTGGTGAAATTATTCCCAGCCCTGCTGCAGTCTGACCCAATTCAGACCATGCAAAAGCCACCAGAGATGTTTTGGCAGTGATTTACCATCCCTCCAGCTGCAGGAGTGCCTGGAACAGCTCTGGCCTTTCCGGTTGGCCCTTTCATCATCGTTCCTGTAGGATTTGGGATCACTAAGTCACAGCTTTGTTTTATATCTCAAAAACCCTTCTATTTGCTGAAAGCTGATGTAGAAAGAGGGCAACCTGCACGTGGCCAGGGTTTAAACCCCCTCCTGCCCTACATTTGTGTGTACAGGTTTCGCAATGCTGGCTTTGGCACCGAGTTTGACTCTGTGTGTGTACAACCCATACTTGTGATGTCTTCACATTCTAGCCCAGCATGTGTAACTTGGGGATTTGTTAACTGCAAATTCTGTGCACCAAAACTGGGATTTCTGAGTAGGTAAAAGCCACTCTGGAAAGTATTGCAAGACAATTCTCTTTTACAATGGGAGATGGAAGTGTGTGCATCTAGAAGAGCTGTAGTCCATAATGGAACTGAAAGGAAAAGCACTGCAGGGGTCAGGTATCATGAGAACATCCTCAGTGTCATTTCTTATCACTGTAAAACTGGCATTAACACTTCAGCCCTGGTTAGGCAATGATTTATATCCAGAGGCAGTAGGTAATAAAAATTTGTGTGCATTTCAGTTGTGAGCTTGGCTACCCCCAAAGCTGAGGAAGCCACTAGGATGATCTTCTCAGCCTTAGACAGCTCCCAATCTGCA
Source organism: Corvus brachyrhynchos (assembly GCF_000691975.1). Taxonomy (NCBI): domain Eukaryota; kingdom Metazoa; phylum Chordata; class Aves; order Passeriformes; family Corvidae; genus Corvus; species Corvus brachyrhynchos. The sequence goes on along the minus strand of NW_008239324.1, from coordinate 858,880 downwards.
TACTGACTATATATAACTCACAAAAAATGGTCAACACTTCAGATATTTCTGCCAGTGAACCTTGGGGACAGCCCCAGTGAGGAGTCTGGCCACAAGCAGAGCCTCAGCTCAGAGCCCCACAAAGTCAAGATGAGTTGTGGTCTCTTCCTGGAGAACAAAATCAAGTGCATCTCTCCAGTGGAAATTTCTGAGGCACCATGGCGTAGCTTAGGAACTGTTCAGGTTATTGCCTTGTGTCAGGCAGGGATGGAGCACACGGAGCAGATTGCACAGGCAGTGAGGGGACTGTGCTGCCAGGGGTGCTGGCTTTCCTCTGCCTTTCCTTGCAGAGATCAGTCCAGGAAAAACCCAAACACTGGCTGGGTTTGAAAGAATCTTCTGGTGCCTGCGAGATCCACTGTGTTTTGCTCTTCTCTGAGCTAATTCTCATTTGGGACCCATCATTAGCTGGTGACAGGATTTTGTAATTAAAATTTATCATCCTAATTAATGTGCATTCTGGCTTAGGGCTTTCCTTTTATTTATTTAATTTTTTTTAAATTTTCTGGTCACATTCAGCCAATTCAGCTGAAAAGGACACGTGGATCCTTCCCAGGGATTGAGCTTTTAGCTGTGGAACTGCCCTAACACAGAGCCACCCGACTCACTGGTGGTTTGTTTGTGCTTCCATGGATACAAGTGAGGGCAAAATTTGGTTTGCTAATTTCCACAGGCCCTCTCACACACAGTGCTGATGGTTCCTCCTTCAGTAATCCCTGGTGTAAGGCCGGATTATTAATTCCTTCCTTATATCAGCAAGCAGATTCTCATGGCCGACTCACATAAAGGAAAAAACAAAGCTTTTCTGCTGAGTAAATACTTTGCAGCATCAGGAATGTTTTGTGGTCTGGACCTAGCTGAAGGATGAGGGGTTCATTGGAGACCTAAACTTGACTTGATTCCTCTAAACTCTAGAGAAAGCATGAGTGGAGTGAAGAGGAAATTGGCTGCCTTATCTTTTTTTTGGTTGTGCAAAATTTTTAAACGGAATCCTACACACTCGGTGCATTTGTTTATGGTTATATGCTCCTTCAAAAAATGGATGGAACAACAGATGCCCAAATGTTCTGCAGTTATCCTCAAAGGAATATTCTGTACAGCTCATTTAATATTGAGTTATTAAGGAAAATAAAATCAAGAGTCATTGCAAAGAAAACCCCTAAAAATCAACCGAAATTACTCTTAAACACGTCTGACACAGACAACGTCCCCAGAGGACCCAAGTGTCACTTCCTGACAAATGTCAGCGCTGGGAGCATCTTACGCAGATTTTGGGAAGAGGCAAATCTCAATTCCAAATCTCAAATGTCATTATGACCTAAGAATGATTTTGGTGCTGTCATTCTTGCTTGTCATGTTGCTCCCATCCTGCTATAACCCACTTATTTACTCATCCATACACCAGAAGGTGGATATGAACCAAAAGGGTTATTTTAGGGGGTGACGGGAAGTCTGAACTTTGCATTACTGAAGTCTTAGCTAAAAATATCTTAGCCTTAGCTAAGAAACTTCCCAGTTTTTGAAAAACTAAAGCTTTGTTAGCTTTGTTATTTTTGGGGGGGTTGATTACAATTTTCCTTGCACAGCAAATATTTTCACTATAAATTTTTGAAGTGTGTTCACACACAAAAACAACCTTCCCTCGCTCTCTCTGCATATGTACCCAGATTAACCAGAGCTATTTTTATGCATTATGGATTAGAAAACTCTCTCTAGGCAGATCAGATGGCAGTTCCTCCCCTTTGAGTAGTTTTCTCTAAGAAACTGTTAAGCTGAGCTTTCCCTGTCTCTGCTGCGAGGACGTCTCATCGCAGAGACGTGTCAGGATGTGCCTTGTCCCAGAGACTTTTCTGAGATCACTGGAGCACGAGATGGGCTCCTCTGGAGCACAGAACATGCTCCCAGAGGTGTGATAAATTCATAAAACTGTCCTGTAGTGAGTGCCCAGGTCAGGCTCTACAAACAGATGGAGAGATACAAGCACTGTCAGCTGCCTCTTCGCAAGGATCTCCTGTTTCTTCCTTCCCCAACTGTGCCTCAAATTAGGAGGATTAAGAGGGCAGCGATTCTGGTGGTTAGGGCCGAGGGAGAGGTTCCAAGGGGAGTTTTCAGCAGTGTGTACACACAGGGCAGGCAGGGGCAGAGCTATTCCTGCCCCAAATGAGTGGGTGCAAATGGAGGACATGAGAGAGGGCATTCATATGACCTAATTTTGGGTCCCTAATTTAGAAATCTGATCTTCCTGCACACCTCTGTTGCTTTCTCGTGGAGAGCAATGAGTCTCTTCAGAGGGAGTTTCAGAGCAGGGACCAGACTTAGGACTAAAGGGATCCCTGTGGGAGCTGCTGTCTCTGCTTTCCAGCTGCAGAGGAGCTCTCAAGAACAGTCTTTTTTCTTCAGCACCTCTGTCATGGGCATGAAGTAATTCATCCTTCTGCCTCTGCTGTTTCTTCTCTGCATTCTATTTATTCAAGTCCATGAGGTTTTTTTGTATTTTCTGCTGTGGACACCAGCTTTGAACCACGTTCTCCAGGTATCTCATTCAGGAGGTGGCTCCCTATCCCTCAAAAACATAAAACTCACATCCAGGTGAGGTTTCTTTATATGTGTCCACAAAAGTATTGATAATTGATAAATTCTCAGGAGTCGTTTGGGTTATGCAGCTTGAACTCTTATCACTGAAGTGAAGAGAAACACCAATACCAGAAGCAAAGGAGCTGAGCTTGGGAAGAGCACAAACCATAAATGCTGAGGTTTCCATTAAAAGGGGTGTCTAATTGTCCCCATTTTCTGCCAGCAGAGGCCATCGCGGCTGAGTCAGCAAACACCAGCCTGCTCCCCAATGGTGTCAGCTCCCTGTGCTCCATCTGTGGGGACCGGGCCACCGGCAAACACTACGGGGCCTCCAGCTGCGACGGCTGCAAAGGCTTCTTCAGGAGGAGTGTCCGCAAGAACCACGTCTACTCCTGCAGGTACCGGGACTTCGGCAATCGAGAAATGCAATTTATGGATGTGAGAAATTATTTGGGGTGGGGATCAGGGGCTCTTTTCTCAAATGTCAAGTTGTCACACCATGAAGGCCAACAGTAGGACTGCAGTTTGGTTTGCAAGGAGTAAATTCTGTCCTATCTCTAAAATCAGTCCTGTCTCATCTTGGACCCTGAGACCCGCATTGAGTGAACTCACCACCACTGCTTTCCCCATGGTGTAAATTGAAGGAAACTTGTAGACTTGAGAATCACAGAAAGACAGAACTAGGTTGGAAAAGACCTTTGAGATCCTTGAGTCCAACCTAAAACCTGAGGTTTGACTGATGTGTAAAATACATAAATACAGACCCTGAGTGTGGAGTGACACCATGACCTCGTCACAGCCCAGCAAGGGATAGCCAAGGTGGCAAAGGACCAAAGCTCCAGAGATTTAATCGGTCTTGCTTTTCCTGGTAAAAAGCAACAGGCATCCAAGAATCTGTCACCTCCAAAGCCCTCTCACAGCTTCTCTGTTCTTGTTTTTGAAATACAAAAAATGATGTACACTGACTTAGCAGTGATGATTTTATGAACGTTCTGAGAAATAAGTGTGGACTAGAGAGGATTCACATCCACTTTGGCACACAGGTGTACATTTGAGAGAGGCTTTTTGCCAGGAGGAGGCTATAAATTACAAAGCTGCTATCTTGCTTGGCCTTAGAAAAATGATGTTTATTTTAGCACAGGAGAGAGTGGAAAGAAATCCCAAACCTGAATACACTTGATCCCTTCATCTCTAGCTAAAACCTGGAAGTTTTCTTTCTGTTCCAAAGCTTTTTCTCCTCTGAGGGCATTTCCAAATTTTTGCAATGCAAGTCACCCTACTCGTTCAAAATGTTCCTGGTGCCCTTATCGCTCCAGGACACACCAGCCACCAAAGACACCTGAGGTGACAGCAGTGTCCACCCACACGGTGCCCATCCCATGAACTGTGGGATTCCTGCAGGAGGAGATGACAGCTAGTACTGGTTTCTTTGAAATTTCAGCTGTTGGTCTCCTGGGAGCAGAGTTGTTGCCTCTCCCCAGGAATCTGTGAATCTCTGTGATAGTTGGCAGCTCAGGGAAGATGTGCAGCATCTAAGCCAAGCTTGTGTGCAAGCCCTTATTTAGTGAGCTCAGCCCAGCTTAGGGCTCTGCTTATCACAGACGTGAATTCCTCTGAAAGTCTTTGGGCCTTTGTACCTTTGGCTTTTTACCAGGCTGGGAAAGTGCCTCAGCTTTTACAGCCTCTTGGTCCTGGAGCAACCCACGTCATCTCCTCTCTGCATGGAAGATTCCCCTCCCATTGTTTCACCCACCATGGGGAGAGCTGCCAAGCCTGCGTGGGCCGCCCCTGGAACAGCACAAGGGTTCCTAAATCCCCATTGAAATGAGGAGGAATTAGGAGACCACAGGCCTCAGAACAAGGCTGCAGACCCAAAGGAATTGTGGCCTTTAATGCAGCTTATCCTACACAAATCATAGAATACTTGACAAGTGAAATCAGACAAAAACCCCAACACCCAAAAACTGTCTGGAAGTGGGAGATGGAGCTCCTACTGAGCCCAGCTTGAGTCACAGTCATGTTTTCACAGCCAAAATCATCCCAGTCCCTGCAGGGTGGGTGGTCTGAAGCTGCTGTGCTCCCATCTGGCAGGAGTGGCGGTGGGGAAGAGGAGGAGCTGGGCCAGACCAATGTGGATTCAATCCATTTCTCGCAAACCTTTGGCTCTTCTCTAGGATTGTGCAGTGTGGAGCTCAGGGAGGTCTGGGGCTGTATTTGGGGCTGCTCAGGGTGAGAGGGGTGCAGATACCAGGCTGGTTGCTCCATGTTGTATTTCCCATCTCCTCCCAGGTTCAACCGACAGTGTGTGATAGACAAAGACAAGAGGAACCAGTGCAGGTACTGCAGGCTGAAGAAGTGCTTCAGAGCTGGCATGAAGAAAGAAGGTGGGTGCAAAGAGGCATTTCAAATGTGCCAGCTGCTGTCTCGGGCCCTGTTCCCATTGCAGAGCATGGCAGGGAGCAGCAGCAGCACTGGCTGGAGAGAGGATGATTGTGTGTCACAATGAGAGATCTTTTGTTGCAGCCAAAAGCCCCATTTGCCATTTTATCTCCATTTCAATGAGAGCCTGGTGACATTATTCACCCATCCTGTGAGGCTGGTCTTTTTGGGATATTTTAATCCTGGGAAAGGAATGGGCTTCCTCAGGGTTTATCTGTTTTCTAAGTGTTTTGCAATAGCAATTTCTGCTCTCCATACCCATTGGTGTGACTCCTAATTCCACCTGTGCCAGTCTCAGTGAGGATCTGCCACCTTCAAAATCATAAATGCCATCAGTTTGCTGCTTCAGATGGTGTGGTTGGCTTGGCTGATGCTCACATAGCTGCGTGCAAGGGCAAGGTACAGCCTGAGTACAGTGCCTTAAGCAGCAAGAGCCCGTCCTCTGTGGCACAGGGCACACAGGCAGAGCTCCTGGAGCAAGGTGACCCATGTGTCCCCCACAGGTGACACAGGAACCCCAAGAGGGGACATGAGTCAGAGCCAAACCCTTTGGTTGTGCTGCTGGTTATAGTGTGACCATGGAGCCACCAGCAGCACCGGCATGGAAGGGCCAATCCCACAGTGGCCAGCACCTTTTGTTGCACGTTCCATTGGCTCTACTGAGAAGGAGGTGGAGAGTTGTAGGCTTGGGTGCCAGTGACCATCAGGATGTGCCCTTTCTAAAGGAAATACTGCTATAGTGCCTAATGCTCAGCAGCAGAAACCCCATTTCTGTTAACCTGTGCCTACATCCAGCTTGCCAGGGGAAGTCTGGGATCTAGCACAGCACTTCTGGTCTCTGCTCATCCAGTTCTGCCTACTAGGAGAGTGTGGATGATCCTGTTTTACTGTGATTGTCCTTGTCCACTGAGTGCTTGACAAACTAGGGGCCCAACCAACCTGAGGTGTAGGTTTTCAGGTGATGGTTTCAAGACTCTTCACCTTTCATTTGTGCTGTTTCCAAACCCACTGAAAGATTAGGGAGGTAGAAAGGAGCTTGAAAGTTTCTTTCCATGTCACCAACTTCACCCAAGAGGTGAAATTGCTGTCCCATTGAAATCAAGGGGAAATTTGCCATTGATTTCCGGTAATTCTTAAGATTTTACTGGTGATGAAATGATCTTTCTGACGTTCTGACCATATGTTTCCCTGGAAAAGAAGGGTGTCTTGAAAATTGGCATAAGTCGTGGATGAAGCAAAAATGCTGGCTGGTTTAATTTAGGAGAAATGGAGTAAATAGAGCAGATGGAAAAATAAATAGAGCTCAGGCTAATAAAGACGAAACTGAAGCTGATCTGGTTAGTTCTAGATGGGATAAAGCCAAGTACCAATGCAGCAAACTTCACTGCTTGGAAAGGCTGAAATCTGGTTATCAGATCTATTCTTTGAGCTGAAGCATGATTTTTATTGTTTTTTATGGTAAGAGTTATAAAACCTTGGCTCATGCCTCCATCACTGAGTGCAGCTTGATGGAAGATGACTCATTTCAAGTTCCACATTGTCACATTCCTTCAAACTTTTTTATGAGTGCAGTCAGGTTGTGTGCTCAGAAAATGCTCCTGTGTTTGGCAAGGAAGATTTTAAAGCACCTTGAGCAACTGCTGCACAGAAATTAGCTTAGCTGACCAGAGCTCTATCCCAAGCACATACGCAGGACTGGGAAAAAAGTGCTCTTGCACAATTGTGTGCACAAAAAGAACACAGCTATTTGCTTTTGGATGGTTCTAGATTAATATTAAACAGTATTGCAAAGATTTAGGGAAAAGGAGAAGCCATGTCTTGGATAGAGCACTATTGGAGTGCACAAATATTTGTACTAAATCTTTTGGAGCGTGCAGCAGTTCATGCTGGGAGGTGGCAGCATCCACACTCGCCGTGCTCTGTGTCCCAGCACTGGCACAACCCTCTGTCCCTGGCACATTCCTTTTGGGCCAGCCCTTATAACAGCAATCAGAGTTTCCAGGGTGTGGCAATAGCATTGTTTATCCACAGCAGAGGGGAAGAAGCTGGAAACGATCCTTTTCCCAGGCTGGCTGTGACAATACACCTGGGGTGGGGTCAGCAGAGCTGCATCACCCTCGAACGCGCCCCACTGACCCACTGCTCAGTGTCTGTGTGCACAGCCTTGGAGAACTTGCTATTCCCTGGCAAAACGAACAGATAAATGGGAATTTTTGATCCAGAGGGATTTCCCCCCCCCCCAATCTTCCTGTGTTGTAAGACGTGACATGCTTGGATCTTTTTTTTCTCTCCTTTTTTTTTTCCCCTTTTGACAATTTCAGTGGATAAGGAATTACAAGGAACTGTGTAGAAGGGAAATTTCTCCCTAAAGAAAAAGCCATGTGATACAAATACCTGAGTAGCCTTAAACTGTGCCAGCAGGGTTTAGGTTGGATATTAGGAAAAGGTTCTTCCCCCAGAGAGGGGTGGAGCGCTGGCCAGGCTCCCCAGGGAATGGCTGAAAAATTACCAGTAGGATCTTTAGATTGCCTTGTTTGTACAGACTGAATTCGATCCTACTTTCTGAAAGGACCAACACTGCCCCACACGAGCCCCACACCTTCAGGCTTGTGCTCTGAGATGGATCCGGGTTCCATTGGCACTAACGAGAGCAGGGAAGGGATAAAACTTGAGTGTTGTGGAAAGTCCAGTTCCCAGATTTCCTAGAAAATAGCTTGTTCAGAATCACTCCTCTCCCAATTGCATTTTTGGTATCAGTAATTCACTCTGATGAAGACCATTAAAGTTAGCACAAGGGGAGAGGGAAAGGAAACCCCTCTTATGTCCCAAAAACACCTCTATGATCAGGATTTAAGATTTTTACAGGAGATTCACTCCTTTATTCTTGTTTTGTGGTTAAGGCTGGGACTGTGCCAGAGGTTGGTCTGGATGTTTTGGGGATTTTCTGGCTGTTCCCCCTGGTTTTCTCTGTTGGCTCAGAAGGTTCGATTTCTATTGTCTTGCACAATGCTACCAGGCAGGTTTTTGGTCACTGCAGCATCAGTGGCTCAGAACACCAGGTACTTAAACACCCAAAGAGAACAGCAGGATTCTATTTTTAGCATCTCCCTGAGATCATGTTTAACCTTGAATAAATCAGCAGGGTGTGATTTCTCAAGTGAGCCTGGTCATCTCCTCACACGGAGCTGAGTGCCTGAAAACCTGGAAGCCTTCTGAAATGCCAGCACTGCACTGTCAGGGTTCAGTTTGCTGGTGGGAAAAGAAAAGACAGTTAATATTTAACCTCTCATCCCCTTCAAAGTAATTTATGAATGTACATGAACTTCTTTAGTTTTATGCAGAAGTAAAAAGAATGGTTGTATCACTCACTGCTGCAACACAGTGGGAGGGTTTGAGGCTTTATTTATTATTGTGAAATTGGACAGGTTTATAGGACAGTTTTATTAGTGCTCCACAGGGCCTCTATCTTGTTTCATACCTTTTGTTTGCACATCTCTTTTGCCAGCTTTCAGAAGGCTGGGACTGCAGTTTATTGCAAAGGATGGAAAAGATAAAGGATCTTCTCTACCTTCAGTAGTCATAAATCATCCCACAAGCCCATGAAAGGATTAAATGTACGTGTACCATCAGGATTTATTTGTGAATAAAACACACCACACCTACAAAATCTGAGGTAGCTCAGGGAAAAAAGATTATTTGTGGCTATGAATTGATCAGGCAGCAGGAGGAGTAAATCTGTCAGTGGAGACAGAAACACTGTGAGCACCAGTGAGTGCACCACGCAGGGACCTCCCTCCTCCTGCTCTCCCTATGCCATTTATCACCACATTTCCAACTCCACCAGCATTAACTGACACTGGTTTTAGTGGAGTAAGGATGGAAACAGTAATTCTCGTGTAGGCAGGGGTTGAACCTCCGCAGTTGCCATGGAAAGTTACTGGGTTGCTGTTCTCCCAGCCAGTGCCTGTGCCTCATTTATTGGACTCTCTGGAGGTTCCTCATCCCAGGCTTTGGCTCTGAGTGGCAAGGACAAATAGTTTGGGAAGCAGGGGCTTGTTGCAATCCCACAAACACGGCGCTGTTTGCCCGGAGCTCGAGGCAGAGGGTCCAGCCTTGCTCTGAGTGACAAAACCCTTCCGAGGCTCCCCTGCGTCACATGGAGAATATGTTTGTTTTCCCGTCCTCTTCCCACAGCCAGGACATGCCGTAGCCAGGGACAATTCCCTGGAGGGAGACACAGCCATCATCCTGCCCTCTCTCCCCTTTCCCTGTGGGAAAGCCCAGCTTGGGGCCACACTGTCCCTGGCCAGAACCATCCTGGGGACTCACAACCGCTGACGTCCCTTCTTGCGGGGCTGTGGTGGCTCTTTGTGGTGTTTACTGGCTTTGGGAATGTGCAGAGGACAGGATTAGAGTGGGAAAAAAACAGGGAGCAAAGCTTTTGCCAGGCGCTTCTGGAAATTGCAGCCCCTGGGAGACAGAGGGATCCAGCATTGGCTTTTTAGTCCTTCCTGCAGGTTGTTGCGTTTTACTGACTGCAAAGCCAAGATCACACCTGAGCCCAGCACCCCCAGGGCCAGCACGTCCCTCGAGCACTCCCACTGCCTCACCAGGAGTGAGCTGTCCCTTCCCTTTTACAAACACAATAAATATAGCAATATAATCAGTGCACAGTAAGAGATTAATTTTTGTGGCGGGTGAAACATTAACTCCCCTTTGTATCTAATTCCATCACATCTTGGGTACTTTCAGCGATAACACCCGAATCACCTTGAGAAAGTCGGTCTGTACCATCCACTTACACTGGAAGATTGAGCTTATCAGAGCATGAGGGAAGCACTGAAATATGTGCCATAAAAAGACTCAGGGGGAAAAACAGGCTGAGGCTTCTTAAAGGAGTCTGTTGTGGTGACCAGGTCTGCCTGGGACTGTGGGATTTACGTAAAATCAGATGTGTAACTCGGCTGGAAAGGCAAAACTTGTACCTTTTCTTGTAAGGAGGCAGAGAGCCCTACCCTGAGAGCATGTGGGGGAGCATCTGATATAAATCCAGGTGTAGAAACTTGGATGGGGACTCTCCAGAATAGCCAGTGATGGCACAGATTGGGTCAGGCTTGTTTCTCCTGAGTGCTGGATGCTGCCACTCACCTTTCTGGTGGACCAATAAAACCCCTGAAGGGTCAAGATTATGGTTCCTATAACCACCTTCACCTCCAGGCTTCGGGGAGGCGTCCCTGGCTGACCCCCCCTGCCTCCTGCATAGGGCAACTTATGCTGCTATCTAAGGAAGGTTAGCAGAGCCTCCCAAAAGCTGTGGTTGGTTTTTCTCTAAATTGATGACAAATTGCCTCTCTGTGGTGTCCATAGCCTGAAAATGCTCCAGGAGTGTGTGTGTGGCACTTTGCACAAATGAATGCACCCACCCAGCCCCTTGCAGGCAAGACTGGCTCGGAGGTACAAAGTGAGATCTCCACAAGCTGATCCTGACTGACAGCAAGGCTGAGCCCCAGCTCTTGGAAAATAAACACTGCACTCCAGTCAATAAGGGGAGACATTGATTTTTGTCACTGGTGCTTGTTTTCTGCCCTTTCACTTTGTTGGCCCCTCATCAGAGGCCGGTTAGGAAAACAGAGCAGTGGTTGGACATGAGCTGGCAAAAAAAAAATCCACCTTCCCTCAAATTGTGCAAAGCAGTGCCCATGTGTTTCCTCTGTATGGATTCCCAGGAATGAGCCCTGTGCAAAGAGCGATGCTCTGAAACAAGACCCAGCAGCGAGGCAAAGGCTCAAGGGAATGATGGCAAAATGACTCTGCTGATCTGCAAAAAAAAAAAAAAGATCATTGCTGGAAAAATCTTCTCCAGTGGCCACTTTTGAGATAAACCCACACTGTTCTACACCCGAGGGGTTAAAGCACAGAGTGAGCTCTGGCAGCTCTGTTTGAGTCGCTCCCCCCCGAAATAAAGTGAAAGGAAGTCTGGGATTGCTGGATGAAGGAGGAGGGATGTGCTGCACTGTCACCACATGCTAAATCTTCCTGCTCCCTCTGCTTTAAGGACCTGACAAGTGCCTTTCTGAGCTGTTTGTAGCCAAGACCCGTGAGCTGCCAGGGAAGCACTGAGTCAGTGTTCAGGCTCCTTCCCCCAGCCCCGAGCTGCTGGACAGAGGCAAGAGGGCTTGGGGGAGACACCAACACTGAAATCAGGTTGGGTTAATTCTAAATTCTCCTTCTTTCTCTGCTGCTGTCTCACTCGATGGCTGCAGTGGGGGTGAGTCAGCTCTTGGAGACCGTGTTGCAAAAATGAGCTGCTGAAGTGCAATCCAGCTCTTCTGTTCCCTGGTCAGGGCTGATGGAGCATGAGGCTGGATGTGGCTTGTGCTTCGGGGAAAAGGATTATTTAAAGGGTGGAATGGGCCTCAAAAATCAGTGGGTTTTTTGCAATTCACCATGGCATGTCCATACCTTTCTGTCAGTAAAGAGCCTGGGCTGATCTTCGCTCTGCTGTGGTCCCTACAAGGTGTGGTGTGTGTCCAAGGTCTGTGGTGTTGCTGTTGTGACCAGTTCAGGACACTGAGCTGGTTTCCAGCAGGCATTTGCACCAGCAGGGCTGGTGACAAACCATGGCTGCATCTTGTCCTCAGCTATCACTGCTGTTGGGGTTCCAGGGTCACTGAAATCAGATGGGCAACACTGAGGGAAAGGTTTTAAAGGGGGAATCAGTGGATTTAATCTTCCTTTTCTTGAGCTTCCTTAATGGAGTGGCTCTTTCTGTGTCCCATGAGTGGTGACATCCCCTGGGATCCCACCTGCAATGCCTCAGGGACAGGGGACACTCCAAGGCTGCTCCAAGGTGGGGTTAGGGGATGATTTTCCAGCACTGCCATGAGATGAGGTGCAGCTCCAGGAGCATTCTGCTGTACCAGGAGCCCAGCAGGGGAGCCCTCAGCGCAGCCATGGCAGAAAGGGTACCAAAGGCCAGGGCTCCAGCAGTGTGGGTGCATTGCCAAGGGGAAAGGGGTGACGCCAAATCCCTAAATTACCCCTGAGCTGCATCAAATCCAGTGGGACCAGCTAATATCCCATGGGTGCTGCTCTGACCCCCAAATGGCCTCATCTCCCTCTTATTCTTGGTCTTCTCCCTCTGAGGTGATGTCTTTCCTTCCCCCAGAGCCTGTTGATTCCAACATCCAACAGGAGTGGACGGTCTTGCAGGAGCAAAGCCTCGTCCACTCCTGTTTAGGGACCGCAGGGAGCAGCAGCCATTGGCTGGGGGAGGAATTCTCACTGACACAAGCACCTCTCTCTCTCTCTCTCTCTCTCTCTCTCGTTTCAGCCGTGCAGAACGAGCGGGACAGGATCAGCATCCGCAGGAGCAGCTACGAGGACAACGGCTCTCTCTCCATCAATGTCCTCACTCAGGCTGAGGCCATGGCACAGCAGGTAGGACACGTGGGGACAGCCCTCCAAACGGGTCCGTGGCCCTCAGCAATCCCAGCCCTCTAAACCAACCAGGGCTGGATGTTTTCTCTGCCCTTGGATGGCTCCTGCACAAACCCACAGGGAAGAAAATGCAAAATATCTGAAAGCAGACAGGAGAAATCCATTATCAAGGCAATGGAGCAGATGCAGCCTTTGGTGTGAGATACAAAGCTGAAATTCCAAGGGCTGAGGGATGTTGCAGAGCCCAGGTCCCCTCTTCCCCCAGCTTAAATTGTTGCTGCATTCCTAGAATCTCACTGCATTCACACGGAATTTCACCCTTCCTTGCTGCACTCTCTGTCCTGCTCCGAACACATTGTTCCAGTCATGGTTGATTGTATCTGTCCTCGTAACTTCTTTATCAGGATAACAATTTTAGGGCAGAAAAATACTCTGAATAATTCCCTGGGCTTCAGCTGACGCTGATTGCTTTTTCATTTCATGCTCCACCATAAATTTCACCCTGAGCGTCCTTTAAATTCTTATGCAAATACCCTTTCTCCACTGAAACGCACGGCCCAGATGTTGCGCATTACATGCAGCAGTGAGCCCACTTCCTTTTCAAAAATTACGGCTTTTTAACCCTCTCCCTGCCACGCAGCCCTTTAGAGACCAAAATGGGAATTTTGTGTCCCTGACAGCAACTTGGAGGAGAAAGGCTGGATGCATTTCATGCATTTGGCTGGCTGGAGGGATGGATGGGAAGCTGAGACGCAGTGCTGCTGGCTCCTGCTGGGAATGGGAATGTTTATTTTGTCCTGAGCCAGCCTGGAGGGTGGAGATGGAGGTGTAGGAGGGCTGGGTGTGTGTTGGGACTGAGCACCACCTCGTGGAAGCTGCTCCATGGGCTGTGAGTCGGACACAGCCGAGCACAAGGGTCCAGCCACAACGGGAGCATCTTCTCAGGGCCCTGATGGGATGAATTGTTGCTGTGGAGGGTAATAAAACAGCGGGGTGGTTTCTCTTTCAGTATTTATCCCTGAGCCCCGTGCACAGCACAGACATTGCCATGAAGAAGGTTGCCACCATCCACGATGTGTGTGAGTCCATGAAACAGCAGCTCCTGGTGCTGGTGGAATGGGCAAAATACATCCCGGCCTTTTGTGAGCTCCCCCTCGACGACCAGGTACAAATGCAAATGGCTTTTCCCTGCAAACCCCCTGCCTTTGAAAGGAATTCCCAGCTGGACCTTTCGGCAGGAGAATCCGGCATTAACACACAGATCACCCTGTGCAGAGTTATAAACAACAGGAGAGAAAGAGGAATAAAGGCCAAAGGACCAATTAAAGATAACTTCAGCAGCCAAAGTCCCTCAAAATATAGAGCTGGTCGCTCCAGCCTGCAAAAGATCCAGGCAAAAATTCTGATTTTGCCTTTACTGGTGCCTAATAGTTGAATATAGAATCTGCTTATTTCCTAAGAACTCGAATTACTCAAGCCTCTCTTTGCTCTTTTAGTTAAAAACAGCTTCTCATTTAGTAGCACTTCTCAAAGTGAACACACACTGATATTTTCTAGCCCTGAACAGAGCTTTATCTGTAGATCTGCCAGATCTAAGCAAACACCAAATGGGGCTTAATTAAACAGCAACAGCTCAGCACTCCATTCTCCGCTTTGCAAATATAATCTTATTTCTTCCTCCTGTGCCACCTCCAGGTTGCCTTGCTCAGAGCCCACGCAGGGGAACATCTGCTCCTCGGGGTAGCCAAGAGGTCCATCCCATACACTGATTTCCTGCTATTAGGTAAAGTAGTGAAACACACTCCTGCTTTTATCATTCCCCCCTCCCAAGTCATTCCCAAGCGTTCTGCGTCCCTGAAACCCCCTCTGCACTCCTGGGTGTGGGCTGCACATCTGGGTGGAGACTCAGTGCTGGAGGGGAGAGTAAAAAGGAGCAAGTAAATTCACTGGGATTTTTGTAACTGTTCCCTCATTGCTTTGAAATTGTGGATGAGAAGCCCCCAGTATTTAACTGGGTTGCCTTGTTTTGGTACCTGAAATTGCCAAGGCACAAGCAATGAGGTATTTGGGTATGGATGATTAAAACCTTAGCAGAAGCCTCTGTTAAAAATGACAGTGCAAATAGGTGTTTCCTTTTCACGGAGCTCTCTGCCACCACAGGTGGGATTGTTCTTAGAAAAATGAGAATACTGACCCTGAAAGGCTCATGTTAAAGAAAAGAGAGAGGGATAAATTTGTTTCAGAAAAGAAAACCAAAAATAAAGATGCAACACTGCTTACAAACAGATGCTTGATGTAACAGAGGGCAAAGCAGAGCAGAACGGGGAGCAGGCTGTGGGCACAGCGTGGGTGCACTGACGTGCAGCTGAGATAATTAAGGACCAGGGAATGAGATCCAGGGCTTGCTTCTCACTCTCAGATCAGATTATAAAGCTGCAGAGTGGAAATTGCTGCAAATGGCACTGGGACTATCAGGCAACACTCCTTGGGGTAACTGCTGGATGAGACTAGAGCCAGAGCCGAAACCTGATGGGGAATTTCTCTTGTCCTCCCAGGGAATGATTTCATCATCCCAATGCACTGCCCAGAACTGGAAATCGCTCGTGTGGCCACCAGGATCTTGGATGAGTTGGTGAAGCCCTTGCGGGACATCCAGATCGATGACAACGAGTACGCCTGCCTTAAAGCCATCATCTTCTTTGACCCAGGTGAGATTCCTTCTGACTGCCAAGCATGGGGCTTGCAGTGCAGTTGGAGGCTCTTCAAAAACCAGGAAAACCCCTTGGAAGCAGCTTGACATCTCACCCTGCCCGTGCTGGAATGAGCAATACTCAGCAGTGCAGTTTTAAGTTAGAAGTGACCTGTTCCTGAGTGTTCTACTCTTTAGCAAGTAAGAACTGCAGCCAGGTGGATGTGCAAAGCTCTGCAGGCCCTGGAGGAGTTTGGCTGCTTCAGGAGCTTGGCTTTGGGAAAGTCCATCAGCCTGAAATGCAGGAGATGCCCATTAAGGACATCCATGCCTGTATTAATTATGTATCAGCAAAGTGAGCCAAACGAGCAGCAGCGTGGAGCATCCATCGGAGCCCAGAGAGCACCATCAAAAACCACAGAGAGCTGGGCTGCTCAGAGTGCCCAGAAATATCAGGGATCTGCTAATGGATCTTGCTGGAAGCCAGCAGTGACCCAGGGCAGGGCTGATCCACAGGATGGAGAACAGGGAAACACAGAGGAAAGCCACAGGTTGCTTTGATGCTTTGCTGTGTCTCATTCCAGAAGCACAGGGGGTTCTGCCTCAGCCCAGATTCCAATGTGTATCTCCCTGGAGCTAAGGGAAAAGATGGGAGAACAATCCCAAGCCCAGACAATGCTCTTTTGTCTTTTAGCATGGAGAAATCAAAATATCTTCCATTAATTATTGGGGTATTTTGCTGTATTCACTGATTGAAAATCAAGATCCGGGAGTTTTAGGAGCATCGTGAGCTTTGGCTCACCAAAGCCTGCTGTGACCAGAGTAAGGGTGCTTTCATCAAATTGATTTTGACAAATCACCTTCTCAGCTGATCAGTGTCTCTGTGCAGCTTTAGATCAATGTGACAATGAGGTGCTGAGGTTTCAGCTGGAAGGAGGAAGTGTGAAGCTCCCCAGAAGTGAAGGCTTCATGCTGACATACAATCATTCGTTAACCACTTTATCTAATCTCTTGG
The DNA here is from genome assembly GCF_000691975.1 of Corvus brachyrhynchos. Lineage (NCBI taxonomy): Eukaryota > Metazoa > Chordata > Aves > Passeriformes > Corvidae > Corvus > Corvus brachyrhynchos. The sequence continues at coordinate 842,684 of NW_008239324.1, read as the reverse complement.
CACTACAATCCCGAAAATGTGGTGCCTGTGGATTCTTTGCAGACAGTGAAGGAAATGGTGCAGTGATGCAGAAATCTCAGGTTTAGATAACAGCAGAGGCAGGAGTGGAAGGCTGTAAATCCCAGCACTTCACCCGACCCAGGGGCACATTTATTTGTTTAAGCAAAGCTGGACCAGTGGTCCTTGAAAAATAGGTTTGACTACAGGTCAAAGACAGGGAGAGCAAGACAAGAACCTGGTGCTGCAGTGAGTGTAATCACAACATACATTGCATTTAGAGGGGGTAGTTGTGACTCATAATTTTCAGGGGAAAATTCCAGGCTGTTTTCATGGAAGGATAAATATTTTAACTTCTAAATTTTTCCCTTTTGCCAATGGCAGTAGGCAGACATATCCTGAAGCAAGCTCCTTTACTTACTGTTTCTCTTCAAAGTCTCCTCGAATTACGGTTTCTCCTCCAATTACTGTCTCCCCCCAAATTCCCCTCCCTGTTTCCCTGCTCCATGTGAGATGTGAAGCAATGGCAGCCCCAGCTGTCAGCTGATCTCTGTCAGAGCATCACTGCCATCTCATCCTTTTCCCTCCACACAGCCCGGCTGACAGGGCAACATTTGCTTACACAGGCCAGCAATTAACTCCGTTTTTGCCTCTCCCAGACTGCAAAGGCCTGAGTGAGCCCGGCAAGGTGAAGAACATGCGCTTCCAGGTGCAGGTGAACCTGGAAGATTACATCAACGACCGCCAGTACGACTCCCGCGGCCGCTTCAGCGACATCCTGCTGCTGCTGCCGCCCCTGCAGAGCATCACCTGGCAGATGATCGAGCAGGTGCAGTTTGTGAAGCTCTTTGGTGTGGCCAGGATCGACAGCTTGCTGCAGGAGATGCTGCTGGGAGGTACGGACCCCTCCTGAGGAGGGGCAGCAATGCTGGGTTATCTCAAAGCTGTTATAGGGCTTTGGGTTTGTGTCTTCTGGGGGATGTATGGGAGGGAGGGCAGGGGGAAATGGTTTTAAACTGAAAGAGAATAGGTTTAGGTGGGATATTAGGAAGGAATTCTTTATTGTGAGGATGCTGAGGGCCTGGCACAGGGTGCCCAGAGAAGCTGTGGCTGCGCCTGGATCCCTGGAAGTGCCCAAGGCCAGGTTGGACAGGGCTTGGAGCAACCTGGTCCAGGGGGTGATATCCCTGCCCATGGCAGGGGGTTGAAACTGGACGATCTTTAAAATCCCTGCCAACCAAAACCCTCTGATGAATTGTAGCTTGAAGGGTCCCTCTCACTCCAGTCCAATCCCAGAGCAATTCTTTCCAGCCCAGCTCTGGAAATCTGAGATTTACGGCAAAGGATCCACTCTGTGGTGTGGCACTCGACTTAGGCCTCTGTCCTAACTGAGGCAGTTTAAGGAAGACAACACATCTTTTGTTAGGAAAGTGCAAAAGTTATAACTTTATGGGAAACCCAGATAAGAGCAGCACTTGGGACACACCCCCAGGCAGAACAGCGCAGCTGGAGAGCAGCTGAAACCCCAGACATCCCAGGAGGCTGTTCCTGCACAGTGAGAGGCTGAGAGCAAAGAGGAAGGAAGCGAAGATGAGCCATTAACCTTCACCCACAGAGGTCTTCCTCATCCTCTGGATGAAAAAGATTTAGCCCAGAGCACCTGGCTTGTCGGGAACTGTGCAAGGAATGATGTCCCTTCCCACTTCCACTTGCAGGAACCACTGCTGATCTCCAGTACCAGTCAGCACCTCCCAGCCTCAACCTGGAACCGCTGCCGGGACATGTCCTGCAAAGCAACATGAGCTCTGTGATCCACGCTGCTCCAGACCGTATGTGGCCCTTTTTATATTATACACAGCCCATTTTTACATCATTTACAGCTCATCTTTAGATTATTTACAGGCCAGTTTTACATCATTAGTGTCAGCATAGCCAAGGGACTGGGAAGGAGAAATAGTTCAGGAAAAAAACTTTTATTTAAGTAAATTAAATTTAAGTTCATTTAAGTAAATTTAAGTTTAGTTGAGTTCTTTATTTATATGAGTTTAAGTGTTACACTGGAATCAGAGCTCTCAGTCCCCCTGGCTGACTCCTTTCCATGATTCCAAAGAGAATTTAATGGATTTTTAATGGCAGCTTGACCCAGGGGGGTTTTGAGGTGTTACTAAAACATTGCAAGATCGAAAAAAAAAGCAAGAACTCAAGACTGGGTGTTTCTCTAGATGTGGCAGCACTGGGAGATGGCACAAAGGAGGACTGAGTGCTGATTGTGGCAGGAGTTCACTGTGGTTGTTGCCAAACAATAGGACCTGAATCCAGGACCATCTTCACCCACGCTGGGCACTGCTGGGGTGTGGGTTAAGGCATTTATCCCCTGTAGGACCGTGCTGTCAAAACCAGAAAGTAGAACAGGAGCTGTAATTCAACAAGCACTGCCATGTAATCACAGTGTCCTGCACTCACAGTCTCCCTCCCTCTGCCAGTTACAGTCAGGTACCTCCGAGAGTGTATTCTGCTGTTTCTCAGCTATTTAAATGTTGGCATCGTGCATTTTAGGTGGCTTTTATTTAGTTTTTAAGCCCCTTTCCAACAAAGGAGATGAGAGAAATGCTGTGCTCTGTAAATGAGGTACAGTGGGGCTGCAGGCTGAGCTCTCCTCTGACAATGAGATGAAGGATTGAAAAGCAGTTGGGGGCATTTCCCAAGTACAAAATACTGAGAAGAACTGGCCCATGTCTGTCACTCCACCCTGTGCCTCCTCACAAACCAGGAAAGAAGGATGCGCCGGGATCCCCCAAGCTCCTGCTCCTTGGTTTGTAGGACGGGTTGCTGATTTCTATTGAACAGCATCCAAGTCCACCTTAATCCTGTTTTTTTTCTCTCCCACAGCATCTCCTGAGACATCCCTTCCATCTCCTTCTGCCAGCACAGGAAGTGAAGACTATAAACTAGGCTCTAGCGCAGGGCCCAGCACCGTAGTGCAGCTCCTGCCTCAGACAGTGATCCCCAAGCAGGAGATTTTATAGGGAGAGGAGGAAGGAGAAGGTGGGAGCAATGTGGAAAGCGTGCTGAAAGTGAAACGGGCCCTTTCTCTTTGCAGAGGCAAAGCACAGCACCCCCCTGCCTGCAGCCGGATCCGTCGCTCCCACCCTTCCCCGTCCGTGAGCCAAGCGCCAGGGGCAGCCTGCAGAGGAGCCTCAACTCGGAATTCCCACCACCATCACCCCCATGGGATTGGGGTTCATGCCCTCCTCAGTAGGGCCAGGACTGCCAGCTCTTCAGGGCAGGGCTCCTCAGTGTGTCTGTGATCATTGCTTGGTGCCACCGGGACCCTTCCGGAGCCTTCGGCCGCTCTCTCCATCAATCCCAGTGCCTTGCACAGCTCCTGGTAACCCTTCATGCACACAGCAGGGCCTGAATTGGGGTGAAAAGGTCTATTCCCAACACAAATTTAATTAATTACACTCCCATTTCTCCTGTGGCACGTTCAGCTTTAGGAAAAATACCGTCATAACCTTTAGCAGGCCAAGGCCTTCTTGTTCCACCCAGAGGGGCCTTGTTCCCGTAGAGAAGCCAACATTTAACACTGGCCAGTTGTTATTTATAACCAGCAATGCCAACATTTTGCTATTTTCCATAATTTCCAATATATCCAGAGTCTAGTTGTGAGCCAGTTGATGGACTCGACCCTGTGAGCACATCTAACACAGGACAGCAGCAAAGATCTCTGCCTCTCACCGTGGCTGCTGGTCTGGTAAACGCCCAAATCAAGGTTGACTTATCCCAGCCCCTGCTTTGTATCTTCTCCAAATGTTTACTGCAAACAAACCTGGAAGTAGCAAGTGCCCCAAAATACCTTTTCTCAGTACAGAGATGTGATTTTTCTGCAGTTTTATATTTCTTTGTAATGTCTACAATGTAAACTTCAAGGCTCTGAATTACCCACGAAAAGGAACAGGCAGGTCTGTGAGCCACTTATTGTAAAAAGAGTTTGTGTTTAAAACAAGGTGCTTCTGCCTTAATGTAAAATTTAATCAGCAGTTAAACAACAAATTAAATAAGCCCAGTGATGACTACACAGCCTGAAGAGTTCCCAAAGTGCAGTCGTTGTGCCACAGAGTTGATTTGAATAAATGGGACCTTATTAGAAAGCAAATTATCAGATTTCCACAACACTTAAGCTCGTTTGTCCACCAACCTCTGTCAAACAGCCACTGGGGGATCAGGAGTGGCTGTCCTGAGCACTGGGGCACGATGGAGAACCCCTAGTTCTGACCCTCTGCACAAATCACCAACCCCCCCCACCCCTCCCTGCTCATGGCAAAGCCGAGATGGTGGAGCCCAGAGGGGCTTTGGGGAGCACCTGGAGATGTGCAGCTGGAGGAAACACAATCCCATCACTGAAAGGGAGGGTGGGAAGAGCATCCGAGCTCCCAGCAGCAGGGGAATTACAGCCTTGCCATTCTGCAGCACCAGAACGAGCTGAAAACCATCAGAGCGCAGCTCCAATTTCACCTGGACCAGAATGTTTTATTTTTCTCCTGCCTATGATGAATTTGATCTGACATTTTATGCTGATAAGTCTGATTTGAAACAGCTCTATCTGGACAGCAGGTTCCACTGCAGGCATGCCTGCTGCATGACAGATGCAACTGTTCTGAGCCAGCACTGCTTCCAGTGCCTCCAGCAGCTCCATTCCATTCCTCTTCCAGACATTAAAGGTACATTTATACTCATTAATGGTAAGAAAATAAATCTATGGGGGAGATAAATTCCATATTCTCGTATTTCATAGGGACAGTTTGCCTTTTTTCTTGAATTCAAAACCAAGTTTCCAAGGTTCTCCACCGATTTCTCCAACACAAATATCTATTTTTCATTAAAAAGAATCACCTACGGCTGCAAAGTCTGGCTTTCACTGGACACCGATGGAATTCACAAACTAAGAAGAAAATAAAGTTGTCCAGGCACCAGCAGCTATCAGAGTCAGCCCCCAGTGTTCAGCTGCTCTGGTGAAGATTTGCAGCAAGAATAATTTACTGTATGAAGGCCCAAAATGGGGAGTTTTGCTGTGAATCTTTCTGGCTTCCTTATCTCAAACCCCACTGTAAATTAAACCAATATTCTTATGCAAACACACCTCAGAAGTGGTTATTTTATTGGAATGATTGGAATCATGATTAACGAAACAGGTTCAAAGCCATCATTTAAAAATATCTCACTTGCCAGCTGCTTATCAGAATGGGGCACCTCAGGCAAGAAAGCCTTAAATATTTCTAAGTTATCCCTTTCTGTGACAATTCTCGTATTTGGCATCTTTACCATTGGATCTGGGTCTAAAATTAACTTTATGCTGCACTATAATATAATGAGAAATTGCAGAAATATTTTGGAGGTGCAAAGTTTCACTTCTGTTATTAAAAAATTCAGCCTGTGCTTGCTTTGATGCCTGCTGGATAATTTGCAGGGCTATGGTTGGGGATGACAAGAGTGAAGTGCAGGATAGGAGCAGATGTGCTACTGGAATACAGGCAGGAAAAAAAAAAATCAAGACATTTAGAACATACAAAACCATGACTAAGTGAAAGAAGCCAAATAAAAAATTAACAATATCTCATCAATGAAGAAGCACCAATCCACATTAAAACATGAATTGATCTGTAACCCTGTTCAGAAGAAAATAAATATATAGAACCAATGCTGGTGCTTTCCATTTTAGTGTTATTAACAGATTCCAGAGTCATTTTACAGCCCAATTTCTGTATTTCAAACCCCCTTCAGCCACCTTCTTTCTCCAACATCATTAAATACATTCACATGTGGACCTGAAGCCAACAGAAAGAAGCAGAAAAGTTGTAGAAATTTAACATTTCTGCACAGGACAGGCATAAAAAAATCCATAAATGAGCTCTTGCTAAGTCAAAGACTTCAGAAAGGATTCCTGGAACAATATTGACACTACTACCAGAAATTAAACAAGAAAATAAAAAGGAGATAAATTGGCAGGAACCATCTGCAGGGGCCTCTGTTCCCTTTGGAGACGAAACAAACTCTTCCCTAAAATACACATAAACACAGCCCTGCCCGGCTGCTGTGGCACACAAACACAACCAAATCATTAACCTGCTCAAAAGTATCAGCAGCACTGGCACCAAGTCTGTGTTCATGGATTTGGAGCTCTTTTCTCCATGGAAACAGCAGAGTAGAAAAGTGTGATGTATCTCCAAGTATTTAGAAATATCTCCAAGTATAGGAAATGAACAGCTTTGAGTCTCTCCATCCTTTACTGCCATTTGTTCCTCCTCCCCCTTGTTTGGGTGGACACTCCCAACCTGCTGCTCTCCAGGCTGCAGAACTGTCTTTGTTCCTGAAGCTGCAGAAACAGAGGAAAAACCCAACATTTGCAGAGAGAAACTGGGGAGTCCAAAGCTGTATTTATCCCGAATTCCTTGGAAGTGCAAAGGCTGGAATGCTGAGGTAAGTTTTCAAATTGCAAGTGTTTTCCCACCCACCTCAGAGCAACAGGGCTGGAACACAATGAGCTTTAAGGTCCCTTCCAATGTAAATCATTCCATGGTTCTATACCAAAATAAGCAGCTACACCAGAGGAGGAAGAAAAGGGAATTCCCAAGAAGAGATAAAGAGTGTAGCTTAAAATTCTTAATAAGCAGAGGAGCCTCTTTAATTTGGAGCAGTATCACCTGTTAATTAATATAAATACAAATTAATTACAAACGGAAGGATTCAAGACCATTTTCCTGAAGCTGCTTCAATCTAAATATACGTGGGGAAAAAAAAGTGACATGTAGAGAAGTTAATCAACTAAGACTTCAATTCATTAGTTTATTCTTTTTTTACATAATAAAAAAAATTACAACATAAGGATTTGAAAAGCCGAGTAAACCGGATTTCACACGCACACATTTGCCAAGTCACAGGGTTCAATCACCTGGAGTGATGTTTTCTGATTTTCTCATTGAACAATATACACAGTAAGAGCCTCAGGACAAAGCCAGACACTTTTTTCCCCCCCCCCAATCTTTAAGGTGTGCAACTGAATATGCACAGAATTCTGTGGAACTTCCAGCTTTCCCCTCAGTTTTGTTCATTGGACTGCAATTCCAGTGGATTTCCAACTAGGAAGCCTCCAGCATTCCACACCACCACCACCACCCTCCCCAAGAGAAGTGAAAATATCCCAAAGTATTGCACAGTTTTGTTCACAGGGCCACAGACAAGAAATGGATCCCTCAGTACCTTCAGGCACCCCATGGAACAGAAGCTGATGGAGCTGGAACCAGGATGCCACAAAGAGATGGAGAAGCAGGGCACTGACAAAGGAAACAGCTCCTGCAGGGCACAAAGGTTGGAATGCAGGGCTCTGAACTGCTCGAGGTGGGACAGGTCACCAGTGCCACTGGCTGAGCAAAAGCAAGAACAGGACAATTTTAAGGCAAGTCCCAAAACAGGGAGCTATTAACTTTCTAGGCACGATTTCAAGCTATGCATCAAGGCTCCTGCTTTATCCTTTATATTGTCAGTAATTTATAGGTTAACAATAATACAAAAAATAGTCTAAATGTAATTTTTAAAGAATCAACTTTTAGCTGGATTTTTATTACTTGCAGCTTGTATTTCATTACTTGCAGATTTATGAACATTTTTTAGCACTACTGCTGTTTGTCAGGCCCACATAAAGCAGTTCTAGATCTATATTGCTCTCATTTCTTCAAAGTAGTTTTGGTTGGAAATGGTTAAACTCAAAATAACTCGTTCTATTGCAGATATTTCTACATTTAAGATGTGTTGTACTTGAGAAAGGAGGGAAGTTGCCTCTTTCTCTGATGTCTTTGTTCAAGGGATCATTAACAGCTTTCCTTCTATGAAAAGTCTGTACAGTAAAAAAGGGGCAGAGCAAGACCCTACAAGGACAAAGTGTTTGCAGTGAATGACCCCCAATTTGTCCACTCATTGTCACCCCACACAGCAGGACACTGGTCCCACTCATCCCTGCACAGTCCACACTTGAGTTCCTCGGGAAACAATGCATGAGGAATTGGAGATGCACCTCCCAGGGCAGGATTTGGCCCCCAGACAGGTTACAAGTGTTGTCGAGCAAAAATGTAGCCTTTCCCTAAATTCCAGATGGGATGGACACTGCCAAACACAGGCCATGCTTTAGGGAGCCTGGGAAGATGCTGGGCAGGGCTGTGACAGTGCCTCTGTGCTGGGCACCAGCCCTTGGCATCACCTGCAGGTGAGGAATGTGTGGGACGCAGAGGTACAGCTCTGTTTAGCAGGATGAGCTGAAAGAGAAAGGAGAACTGAACTAAGCACTATTCCCTGAAATCTGCATTGAGAAGGCTGTGTCTCCCTGGAGATCAACTTTCACCAGAATGCTCCTCCTAATGATTGACAACTGCACCCAAGGACTTACACTTGGTATAAAAACACACTGGTAATTCCCCAGACATTTATCAAATAAAAAGGATTTAACAAAAAACGGGGAAGTCATCTCAGAAAATAAATTACAGTAGCATGACAACATTTGGCTTCTTTAGTGTGACCACGTGCTTTTCCTCTGGTATCCTGCTGTGAAGATCATGGCAGATCCAGTTCCTGTCTCAGAATTAATGAGATGTCTGTGACAATAAACGTAGAAAACTCTGCTTGCTACAAGCAAATGTCTGATATCAGTTTCACCTGGTCACAGATTATATGTAGACAGCCTTCTCTGGCCCCAAAATAAATATTTTATAGGATTCTTGCAAGTTCCAGCATATTTAGACTCAAACAGAAAATTCAGGTCCTCCTTTCTTTCCTCGCAGTAGAAGTCGCCTGATCCGAAATCCTGCGAAAGGGTTGATCCACAGGAGTGAGGGCTGGCCCCCAAAAACAGATTTCATCCCTTCCCAGCGGAGTCTGCGCTCCCACGTTGGCTTTTCACTCTTCAGTCTTTCAATCTCCTGTAAATAAGCACAGGCAGGGGTGCACTGCTAAGTCCAAAGTTTAGTTTAATCTAATGGTGGCTGTAAAAACTGGGTTTGCATTTTTATTGCATTGCTCCTCAGCTGATTAGTTTCTTACTGCTATTTAATTATTAAGGAAGAAAGTAGACACTGTTTTAGCCCCTTGGACACAGGGCAGGAATTTAGGATATAAAATGCGTACAAGAAGGCTGATCTACCTCAACCTCTTTCCCCCCCATGAAAAAAGACAAAAATCCCAGAAAAGCTGATGGATCCACATGCAATAGTCCTACCCTGCAAGTTGTTTACTCAGTTAATGAAAGCAGACAATCAGGCTCCTGCTCCACAATTACTGGAGCCAAGATTGCTCTCCCAAATGCATTATTTTGACGGTCATTTTCTGTGCTTCCCACTAATGAAGGCTCAATATTTACCAATTGTTTTGCACTTCTCCTCAGTACAGAAACACACTTTTAAACATGAGAAAATATTGAACAGTCACAGGATTCAATTTCCTTATGTTTCCAGTCAATTATTCTCTCAAGATGTAATACAGCAGATCTAAGGGCAAGGGAGCTAAAGGCCCAAACTATGTTTTATCCTCTGATAAAATGTATCAAAGTGAAGTGAACAACAGTGATTTTCAGTGTAAACCTGAGAAAAGCAAACACTTCCCATGGCACCCATCAGGAATTTGTGCCAGCAGAGAAGGGAAAGTCAAAACTCAAGTCAGAAGCTTTGCATTCTTTGTCATTTAAAACCAAACTACAAAATGTCAGAAAAGCAAATAGTGCAATAAGCTCTGTTAGAAAGCAGCCCCCAATAAACTATTCCAATCTTCCCAGCTGTCAAAAATAAAAATGAGGAACTATTGAAGTTTTGCAGCTTTCTCCAAAATAAGAGCCTCTCCTCACGCAAATAAAACCACATCTAATCACATCTTCCCAAAACAGATCTTATAGAATACAAAAAAGTCGAGGTTTTTACCGTTTCATCATTGCATATTGAGTGGATTTGGGTGCCAAACATGACTGCAGTGAAAGTGAGAAACAGAAAACCTTCAAGGCACAAGAAGATCATCAGGATCACAGTTACAGGTGGGGAGAAGTCACTGCACTCTGTGAAAATGAGATAGGTGGTTACAAAAAAAACCCCAACAGCAAATTATAGAGCATGTTCTACATGTCTGGCACTTGAAATAATATTTCACAATTAAAACAAACTTCTGTTTTTGCAGCAGCTTTATCTGCTGACCAAGAAAATAAAGACTTTTATGGAAGTAACACTTCTGGCTTCCTATAAAGCACGTGGTAACTATTTCTGCAATCCTGCCTTGGGATTTCAGGGATATCAAATAAATGTTTGCACATGAGGTGACTGAAGAACTCAGAACTGCACATGTGAGAGCAGCTTAGAGCTTCCTGCACGACAGATGCTGTAAAAACCATCCCCACTGTCAGCCCTGACTTGCTGGCTAATACAGATGTTCCACTTGGCTGTGATTGCTTTATTATTCTTCTTTTAATTCTCCACACAAAGTAATCAGGTTCTGCCTCACATTTACAGTTACATCTCTGGAGAGCCTCTGATCACCTGATTAACTCAATTCTATTTAAACAGGGAAGGCATGGGATAGTGTACAGGAAGGTGAATGTTTCAAGTAAAAAAAAGTTCTAAGATTCCATCCATTTAATGAAATATTCAGAAAAAAATGAAAATCACATGGAATTTCCTGTTGCTTCATATACCAAATGAATATCAACAATATTCTGCTAAAAGCACAAGACCAGAATGAGCTCTGGCACACCAGCACATTAAGAAATGCAAGCCAGAAGTCTAAATAAAAAAACTGGGACAGTTTAGGAAATTTCTTTTCTGCAGGAGCTCCGCAGTTGGCTCCAGTAATGGAACGAGGGAGAAATTCATTTAAATTTCAGATGTCATTCCCAGAACTGAGGTGGGACACACAAAGCCCTAATTTAGGTGATGTAGTGCTGAGGTGGTTGAGGACCAGCTCAGTTTCCTTCCTACTACAGAGGTAGTAAATTACTACTGTGTGTAAAGGGAGTGAGAATGCCCCTGACAGCCACAGCTCTCACAGAGAATGACTGATGGAAAAGGGGGGGAAAAAAACCAAAGAAAGAAAAAGGAGAGCGTTGGATAAACAGATCTGAAATGTTTTAAGGACATCACTTTAAAAAGATGGGACTAAAAGAGGTGGAATGCTATGACTTTTCCCTAATATCTGCTAGATGATGATAATGAAAACTAAGAGTTTATTTGCTCACCAGTCCATTGCCCTCGGACACAGGAGAAGAACTGAAACCCACAGAGTACGAGAGCATGAGCTGAAATTAGGGCTATGTACATCTGCAAACAAGAGACAGCATCATTTCACTCACTGTCACTACACAAAACACAGCAGAATAAAGAAAGTTTGGAACAACAGCATTGCACAGGATTAAAATGAATATGGGTAGAAATATCTTGCAAACCCACCCAACCAAAACAACACGATCGTGTCCTAAAGCCATTATTCACTAAACACAACCAAAATTGTTATAATCAAGGTAGGTTCAGACTAAAATCAAGCTGCTGGTGATGTTCACTTACCGTAAACAGAACAAAGAATCTCTGATTTTTCTCCCCCACACAATTATTCACCCACGGGCAGTGGTGATCCATCTTTCGGATGCATCGCTTGCAAATACTGGAAGAAAGGACAAGAGGCTTCTGTTGAGAAATTGTATTTTAGATGTAGAAACAAGGGCAGCCAGCAGCCATAGGATGATGTGCTGAAATATTTCTTGACAAACTGCAGACAGAATTTGCATTTCTTTATAGAAACTGTTTGTTCCCTCTCACAACTCAGCTTCTGTTACCTCCAAAACTGTGTACATAAAATATTCCTCACAATAAAACACCATCACTGCATAGCCAAACACACAATCAAGCAAATCCAGAACTTCAGATACTTGTGAAGTTCTTTGTTCAGAGCTGAGCAAAGCTTCAGTTCTCTCTAGATTCAGTATTACTGAAACCTTTTCCCTTCTGGAGAAGCTTTCTTAGCTTCTAAAGTAAATATTTCACGTTTACAAGCTTTCAAGTTGTAAATTTTGCTTGTGGATAAGAAAAAACCCAAGAAATTCACATTTTCAAGAGAGAAACTGTCACTCTTGAGGTCTCAACCGGCCATAAAATTCTAAACATACGCAATCAGAATCTGAAGTAAAGCACAGCTTATACAGTGTCAGACCTCGCTTCCTCAACAGAAAACACAAAGACTGAAACTATAACCAGCACTTATTGAGAGGCTACTTGTTCAAGACTCCTTCAACACTCCTGTTCTCTGCTGGTTCACTGGGTTCCTGCCCAGTTTTGAGTCAAGGCTATGTCAACAGAAGTCAGTAACTCCATTTTACATTTGCCATACAGCAGCAGAGGGCTCAATTCTGCAGCCAAATATGAAGAGTTATACACGAAAAACAAAACAGTTCAACATCTGTTGTAGTTCTTCATAAATCAATAGCTTAAGCAATGCTGATGTTCCATTTTCCCAGCTTTGTACTTAACACAGCCACACACTCAGTGCTCCAGATTTTCCTGTGGAATACCCAGAACATTAAAGATTTTTCACTTCAGCAGTTACCAAGCCAAATAAGCCTAAAAAAGGCAGGCACTCTTATTCAAACCCCTTTGTTTTTAACACAGGCTGATTTATGTGTGGTATCTACAAGTACTGCAGTGACAAACCACAAAGCAAAGCTGGGTGACTGTCACTGGAGTGACAAAAGAGGGAGGTGTGGGGGGAAATCAATGCTCTGAGGCAGAAAATAATTTTTAAGTCATCACATTTGTATGATTCTAAGGTAATTCAGCAAGAGGCAGAATATACTACTGTGCAGGTGATGTGGAAGAATCCCAAATGAAGCTGCCTCTGCCCTGAGCTATCAAAACCCAGCCCCTATGTTCCCCTTGCCTCCTGTTTTATGGACATTAAAGAGGATTCATCCTCTGCTACAAATGACTTTTTAAATACAGGCGAAAATCCCAATACCAGATAAACACCACAACCATTCTCTGGTGCAGGAAAACCAGGTATCACTCAAGAGGAGGCATTCAGGAGGCTTCTCAAAAGACTTTCCTTGCTGCAAGTTCAGCCTCTCATTTCCCTGAGTACCACAACCACGCAAGGCTCTTGATGTGTCACAGAATCCATGCCAGCACTCCAAAAGCAATATTAATGCAAAGTGCTGAGTAAAATCCCATCCAGGCTCAACTGAGCTGAATGCTGGAGGATGTGAGGTGGGCAGGACTTGCTTCTGCTCATTCAGAATTTCTCACAAGCCCACACAGAGCTCAGATATCTGGAACCCTGCCTTCATTCCTGATCTCCCACCAAAAATCTCACAGCAATGCTTAAAGCAGTGGTTCTGCCTTCTTCCTACCCCATCCCTTGTATTTTATTCCTCTTTATGCAGCAGGAGTTTGGGGAAATCCCTCCCTCAGCTGCACCCTGGGTCATTCACCCTACACAGAAGAGAAGCAAAGAGAACAAGCACCTGTGGGTGGAGGAAGGTCTCTCCTCCAGCCTGAAATTGCTGCTCCATGAACTTAGGGAGGTGCAATTACAGCTCTGAATGCCAAAGATAACATCCAGAAAGACACAGATAAAGACTCAAGAGAAATGGGTGTGGATAACAGATATTCCCAGGGAGCCTAATGGAAACATCTCAGTGACTTAATTCAGAGTAACAGCTCCCCACACACAAACAGAGGCACTCAGAACAGGCAGAAATGATGACAGCTGTGCTCCTTCAGTGAAAATGAAAACCCATTCACTCAGGATAGGGTTCTTCCCCATGCTGAAAATGTTAACTGCTCAGTAAAACATCGGTTTAATGTATTTCAGACATGCTTAGCTGTAAATAAAAGGTTCTTGCTCTTTTCCCCATCACTAATATGTGTTTTGAAACTATTTTTCTTCCTTAAAAGAACTTCTGTTGCAGTGTTGCACAACAATTTTCGTAACTACATCCTAAGAGTCTCTTCTGTTAATAATGTACTACTCAAAACATGCACTGTGGCTTTGAGTGAAGTATTTCCCAACAGGAACCAACTTCAATTTTCATTTTCAAGTCTCTTCTATCAGCAAATTGCCACTTTGAATACTTGGGACTAGACCATCCTTTTAATGTGCTTGGAATGGGTTTGCAAACCAATAAAAAATTGGCAGCATAATCAAACAAACCCTTTTTCTACTGGGCAAACTCCTGCAGCGATAAATCGAAGGCAAAGATTCAGATTAACAGAAACAAAGACAATAAAACCAGAAATCCAGCTGCTGAGAAAAACATGACAGCAGCCTCACAAAAGGATACCACAACACTATCAGGCTCTGGCTTTCTCTTTCAGAGGTTCTGTGGAGCCAGAGATGCACTGAGCAAGCCCCAAAATGCCTCCTTTGCCCTTAGGTAGAACATCAAACAGAATATTTAACCAAGGATTAAAACAACTCATAAGACACACAGAGCTGGATCCCTAAACAGGTGCTTGGGGAAAACAAACCCTTTGAAAATATCAGATATCTCCTTTATCACAGGCATTATCTATTCTTGCTCTGCTTTAACAATAACTGTTGCTCAAATTCTTGCTATAAAGAAGGTATTTGAGCTCCAGGCTCTCTGATACTCCAGCTCTTTTTCTGTCATATGGAGACTTCAACATATGATGTTGAGGGCTCCTTCCAAATTAGCAAACCCTATCAGGACCAAAGATGTGGCAAATGCTGTCCAAAGATACCTGCAAGGTCTCTGTAGGAATCAACCTAAATGTGGGATGAGAAAATCAGTGAGATCCCACCCAAACTCAGCAGGGGCTCCCAGGTGTCCCTTTGTGCAGCCCATGGACACAGAGCCAGGCCATGTGAACACTGCACAGCTCTTCTGGATCCCCAGGGATTTATTTCCACCTTCCATGCTGCCACAGGAGCAGCAGTGCTGTCTCCACCCCCAGCCATCCTCATGAACACTCCCGAGCTGATAAAGCATCAGCACCACACTCCCTGCACAGGAAGGCAGCCCTGGGATCTGCACCCCAGCAAAATCCACACACAAACTAGCTGGAGATTGTTCCATAGTCGCCTATTCATCCATGGAACTTCTCCCTTCACACTCCAGATACAAAAACCCACTCACAGCTGAGAGAAGAACAAGAGCTCGGTGCCAAGGCTGAGTATTTATAATGGGAGCAGCTTCTGAGCCGTAGCATTTGCACTGAGCAGTGACACACACGAGGCTTTTAATTTAGAACCCACAAAGCTACAGAATCATCTCAGAGTCCTGACAAGACTCTGCTCTGTTCTTTTGACAGGCACTAACTCAAGGATTTCAGTTTAATACTCCTCACAATTCACCACACATCACTCCCCACACCTAGAGAGCCACCAGAAGCATTTGCATCTTTATGTAAGCCCTGATTATGCAGGCACAGCTATTTTCAACTGGCACACAATAAACACTACAACAGCATTTCCACAGTGCCTGAAAACTCCAAAGATTGAGAATTAAAAATATACATTTACTATCTCTTCCATAGCATGTTTAGTTCAAATGATCATCACTTCTGTCCTTATTCAAATGGATTTTCAATAAGCAGAAGTGCATTTAACAATTATTCATGCAACTTTGGGAAAATAATCTGCTAGTTCACATAAAACCTCAAATGCACTGCAAAGAAGAGATGACACAAAGTAATCATTTAAAACTACTCTGAATTTTGTTAATTTAAGACTGCAGGAGTCATTTCTTTCATCAGCTCCTCTCAGAAATTTCTGAGATCCTTCTCTTTGCCCTGCATTACCCACATCACAGCACAATAACTGCAGTGATGCATTGGAAAGAATATTCACAGATCAAAATTATTTAAGACACCAGAGAACAGTTATTTTTATAAAATCTTTGAGTCTCTTACTTCTCTCCCCTCATCCACAGTCATTTTTGGCCACAGTATATTACACTTATAAAATACTCTGCAATGTAGAAATTTGAAAGTTTAGCAGACATCAAAAGAAATTTGTGGGGGATAAAAATGAACAGATAAATATCAGGAATGTTATTCCATGCCTCCAAATGCAGAACTCTTTAAGGAAGTCTGGCATACCTGCAGTGGTGTGCACGCTCGGGTTTGATACTACAGCACTTGGGACATTTGTAGATCACTTCTCCTGGTTTCAGTTGCAAATTATCCATGTATTCTTTAGTGGCATTTCCTTTGGGCACAGCCCCCTGAAATCATTTCAATTAGAGGAGAGAAAGCTTGTTAAATGGCATGAGAGCATTTAAAAATACATTTCATAGACTTCATACCAGTAACCTCCGGATAACTGCTGAAATAAGTTCATTTATTCAAAGCCAGTCTGCTGTAAGCCAGAATCAATTCCAAATGAATAAATTACCTCTGCTTGACCTCAAATTCAGCTTTATTTCAGCAAGACTCATCTCTGGCCAAGTATTAGCTTAATTCTCATAGAATATCCTGTCACCAGCCCACAGAAATGAAGAGGGAGACACATCTTACCCTGCAGATACAAGCACTGCTCAGCATTTGCTGAGAAGTTAACCCAAATATTTGTTGCAGCATTTGATTATTGGGCCAAGCCATCCACAAAAGTTAAATCAGCAACTACTTGAAAGATGTTATTTCCGCTCTCTGAAGCCAGGGTTTAACCACCTGCCCCGAGTTTTTGAGAACTGTCATCCTTTTTTCCTTAAATATTTGGCTTGGACACTGTTAGCATGAACCAGCACTGGCTTCTTCATTCTTCTTTATTGGGCAGCTTCATGGCAAATAGTTGAAGGAACTGATTCAAAAGAAAAATAATTGATTGGGAAAAGAAATTAATTTTCAGTGATTAGTTCTCTGATCTGATTATCACAGAGCAGATCAGCCTCCTGAGTTCAGGATCTAAATTTGGATCAGTAAGCAGAAAATAATGGACACACCACTGTCACCCTGCTCATTTATGGAGGTAAAGTCTTATCTGTGAGAGGAAGTGATTGTGAAATAAACTGGGATGTGACACCCAAGTGCAAGGGCCTTTCTGTACCAACTGCTCCAGGTCAGCACTTCCTTCACACAGGGAGAGCTTTCTCCAGGTCAGCCTAAACCAACTGCAACATTCTACAATTAATTCTCATTCCAAAAAAAACTCGTTCAAAAAAAAAAGGCAACTTCAGCACTTGACACAGACACCTTAAGAAGTTCTGAGACAGAATTA
>NW_008239324.1:815935-825266 GCF_000691975.1 Corvus brachyrhynchos | reverse complement strand
ATTCCACTGTGAAACACTCCTCTGCTTAGGCAGGGAGTTTTTGTTATTATGGCCTGGAACAATAGATTTGTGTTTGTGTTGCCCAAGAGACAGCCCAGGTCCTGTCCCAGCTAAGCTCTTTGGCTGAGTGGTGCTTCAAATTTGAACTGGTACTCACAGGGGTTCAGAGAGACTTCCTTAAACACTCATGTTTTACTCCTCAAGTGTATTTTGCAATCTGAATGTTCTTACTCCAGTTAATAATTTGGTGTAAACATCTCACATTCCCCTATTCACCTGTCACAAGGATGAGAACCTCAGGCCATGCTTTTAAGCATTTTGCTGACAAAAATATGCTCTACTTCAAAAACATCTTTCACGGTCACAGCCAGCCACCAAAAATCTATTTTTATAGTTACAAGAGTAAATTTAATTCACATATGTTTCGAGGCAGTTCATTCCTTTCTTCCTTTAATCTTAAGTTTCTATCACACAGTTGCGTCTTCCATTCTGGGAGTCAGTTGGAAAGGAAGAGAGGAAAAAAGCAGTGACTCATCCCAGTTTAGATCATGTTTTACCCATAAAGAACAACACAGGTCTAGAAAGACACCCAGGTTTACCAGCTCATATGTTTAAGCAATAAATCCTTAAACCATTAACTCTCTTAGCTGTCACAGTTTGTAGAAGTTGTAATATTTCATCACTGGGTGTGGGCAGAAGCAAACCAAAGACCTAGAAAATCATTAACTACAACACCCTGCTGGGGTTTTGAATGCTCCCATAACTTCTCTATACACTGCTACTGTCTCAAAATCTGGAGAAAATAGATGTTTTCCCCCTCACCCCCCTTTTCCCAGATTTATTCCCTAAAAATAGTAATAGATTTTAATATAAAATAAACGATTTCATCTCTTGAAGAGTAAAAGTCCTAAGAAATGAGCACTTTCAAGATCTCTTACACCTGTACTGCTTCAATGTTTGTTCAGCTTAAATCTCCCTTCTCTCTGACTCCAAAAACCTAAACACAAAAATGCAGGAATCATGTGGGATAGTGATTTTTCCATTATGCCAAAGTGTGCCTGAGGTTTTGCAGCACATCCACCTCTAGAAGTTCTTCCATGTGCCACAATTGGAAGAAACATTTCAAGAGATACAACAGGATGAAGGTACAAACTGTGAAAATAAATCTGATGGAAAAAAAGGAGGAAAAATGAGGACAGAGAAGACTAAACTTTACTAGCGTCCTCAGGACCTGGGGTAATATTTTACTGGTTTTTCTTGAGTCTAACACTCTTATAAAAATTTTATATTGACTGTTCCTTTATGGTTTCATTAATGGAACAACAAAAGAAGTACAGGTACCATCCTGACGGTAAGTACAGGGATCATCAAAACCTTGAGGGTTTTTAATCTAACATGAGGATTTTGACTCTAACACTACTTTTTCCAGCAGGAGAAGACTGGTATCACTTCTACAAACTTCTCTGCAGATGGAGGGAACAATCCAATGCCAAGGAACTCTTGGATACTTACTGGATCAGTCAGCATAGTCCTCAGGTGCGACGACAGAGCCAGCACTGCCAAGCAGTTAAAGAGAACCCCATTGATCACAGAGTACCAAAAGTCTTTGGAAGGCAGCAACATGACAAAAGTCACTACGAAGTCTGCATAGACTACCAGGAGCCAGGTCATGATGGCACAGACCATGCCACAGCCATCCCGGATGAACCAGACCCTCTCGGCCATGTCGGCCTCCGAGGAGGAGGAGGAGTCGTAGCTGTCATTGTCAGCCAGGAGCGGGTGGTGCTCGACATCGCGGAAACGGTGCCCTGATGACTGCATGGTTTGCTGGCCTCGCCCTGCAGGGACAAAGACACCATCATCATCATCCTCATCATCATTATTATTAACTAATTATGAGGAAACTGAGTGCAGGTGGCTCTGGGTTTTTGTTCCTGGGAGGTAAAGCATGTCCGACTTCAAAACAGAACTGAGATTCATTTTGATCGACACCTGAACAATTCTGTGGCTACACAAAAATGAATATGAGAGAAGGGGGGACATGTTTTAAGGTTTTGTTTTTAAGACTTAGTTTTTCATTCTTATTCTTCTACTCTAATGTCATTGGTAATAAATTAGGCTGATTTCCCCAGGCCAAGCCTGTGATGGTAATTTCTGAGTGATCTCTCCTGCCCTTAGCTCAACCCACACGCCTTTTTTTCTATTTTCTCTCTCCTTTCCAGCTGAGGGGAGTCACAGACCAGCTTTGGTGGGTGTCCAGCCAGGGTTAACCCACCACAAACATGCAACTTCAATGCCTGACAGATTTTAGACTGGTTTCATTTCCATCACGCTGTGCCCATAAACCACTCCTCTTCTGTTAAAAACACAACTTCTCTCTTTTATCTCAAACTAAAATGGCAAAGTCTTCATTAAATTGCAGCTCATGTCTCTCTGAAAACAGCAAATTATGGCACCAGACTGTTGACTTCTCATTCTGCTCTAGTAAGTGAGGGAAGAGCAGAAAGGAAAACCAGGATGGGAAAAAAGCTGTTTTAATACATTGCTCACAACAAACAAGCAAGTCAGAAAGCAACTAAATATGTTGACAAAAATGCAACTGTTTTGGAAAAACCACAAGCCTGTTACAAAGATATATTGGATAACTTATGAAATGGTCTCAGATCAGCCCAAACTTAAGGGAAACAAATGGTTGTGGTTAAATTAACATGGCAACAGATTACATGAATCGGATTTTCAAAGAACACATTAATTAATTTAATTTCATGAAAACTCTTTTAGGGCTTTGTTGTCCTTCCAACGTGGAGCAAAAACCAGACTTGAAGCCTTAACGGTTCTCATGAAAACTGAATTATTTTCCAGACATCTCTCCCAAGGAAAGATATGGAATGGCAGAACTGAAGTGCTATCAACAAATAGGAGACAAATTAAAGCCTAAACATTAGGCCTCAAGAATATCCTGCTGCTTTAGAACTATACCGGGTTCTAAAAATCATATCGATTCTTGCTATTAAGGGCCATGTCTGAGAGAAACTTGAAAGCTTTTCTATTGATTTATGACAGGCACACAGAGGCCTCCCTTTTCCCCCCCTTATTAATGGCAGCCTATATACGGCTGTAGGGATTATGGCACTGCAATTTCCATCCCAAGACCTTGAATATGGGATCACTTTGTCCCTCCAGAATGGGCCAAGTGACCATTACCAGGTGAAGAGAGTGGCACTGAGATGGGTTTTGATGAAGCTGTGTTTGTCTAAACCCTTTAGAAACTCTATATCAGGAAGCAGATAAACACATTTTGCCCAGGAAATCCTTCTGATGCTTGAGCCTTGATGTCAGAACCAGGCAGGAGCAATCCAAGAAACCAGAAATGAAAATAAATATAGGCAGATGCAGCAGAGAGATGCGAGAGCAACTGCAAAAATAGCTGGGAAGCTCCCAGGACACAGTGAGGTGTCTGAAGGACACATTCTCTGCTTGTGGAACAGAACAAACTGAAATTCAGCTCTGCTGCTTGGATCTATTACAATTCCTAGGAGTTAAATTGTGTTTTCTGTCCACACATTGGGGTTTTTTTGGACTAAAGTCCTTTCTCTCATCAGAATGCAGCTGCTAAGCCAAGGATGAAGTTGTCACACACTAGAAAATCACTGTAGGAAAGAATGAACTTCACCTCCCTTAAAAGTAATTCAAACTTAACCTAGATAAGGCCCTCTTCTCAACCACTTTAAATTATCCTAATCTTTCTAAATGTTCATAGTTAAAACTACAATCTATGCCAATTAAGTCCAATAGCATTTTGGGACATCACCAGCCCTTGTGGTCAAGAAAATTCAAGTTTCATAAACTCCATAATTAGCAGCTGGAACATGAAGATAACCATGCAAATCAGTTATTAGTCCATCAGAAAAGGGCTTATAAAACTTTCAAGGAATGTTTTAAGTATGGAATTGCACAGAATTACTGCATTCATTTTGCTTAAATGTCTTAAAGACAACCAAAAAAATTTAGCACAATAAAAGAAACTCAAAACAAAACAAATACCTCAAAAATGTTTTGTACGTTATTCTGACATCCTGTCCTGCCTTTGGGCTATCCCAGGCTATTCACATAATCACGTCTGATGTAATCTGAAAAGACATCACCAACAAACTGATTAGCAAAGCTGCATCACGAAAATACTGTTAAATACAAATAATAAACATCAATGGTAGCACTTTGAAACGCTGCATGTAGCTACAATGAAAAAATTTGTATTTTATTTAGAAAACCAGGTACTTGAAAACTTGGCATTTTTAGCTGTTAACTTTTGGAAATCACCACATGGCACTTGGAGCAGGATTGCAGCACAAAACCTCACATTACATTTCTATTTGGGGAAGAGAACAGAAGAGGTGTGGGCTTGAATTGCTGTCTGATTAAAGCTGCCTAAAGAAGTACCTAGGGGTTTTTTCTTCATTTGTTCTATTTTCTATTTATTTGAAGTAAATTTTGTGATGTGGAAATCACTCTCATTTGCAAGGTTAAATTAATAGAGTTTGAGAGTAACATAAGGATTCTGACATTTAAGAGCTACAGCAAATACAAAGTCACTTTCTTGAAAAGGAAAGCTTCTGAAAGCAGCTTGTTAGAAATAGATACTCCAAATAGAACATTACTGATAGACTCCTTCAGTATACATTTTCAAATTTTCCCAGTTCAAGGGGAATTGAAAAGGAGAAGTCTCTTATTCAAACAAACACAAACATTCTACTGCAAGACTAAATGGTACTGCAAATGTTTATTATGCACATACCAGAATTATTGAATAGATTGGGTTGGAAGGGACCTTTAAATGTCCCCCAGTCCAACCTCCTGCCATGGGCACAGACACCTCCCACTATCCCAGGTTGTTCCAAGACCCCATCCAATCTGAGCTTGGACATTTCCAGGGATGAGGCATTCACAGCATCTCTGGGCAACCTGTGCATCCCCATTGTAAAAAACTTCTGATACCAAATCCCAACTGACCCTCTTTGAGTCTAAAACCATCCCCCCTTATCTTGTGTATCACTGCAGGAAGCTGTGATTGCTTTGTGGTTTGCTTTACAAATAACCTTTCAGGCTTTTCTTAAACTTCACAATATTGTGAAATCCACAACCATTAAGTTGTCACTGATGTGGCATTTGGTGGCAGCTGAGCAGAGACACACGAGCAGACAGGTTGAGTGTCTCACATTAATGTGCAGTGTCACCCACCCGTTTGGAGCTGAGGATGACAGGCAATGGAACACGACACACTCAGCCTCAGCAGGTGAAATATTCGAGTCAGAGTAATCAGCTGCAATTGCTCACGGAGAGTTTATTGACAAGACAGGGATGTGATTTGTTCAGTCAGGCCCTAATCCCAACTGCAATCCTGTGCAAAATCTGTGTTTATCACAGCCTCAGCAGTTACTGGTTTATGTGCAAGTGTCCCCTCAGATCAGCTTTGCAAGAATAATGGATTTAGGCATTCTCATGTGATTTCCCTTGTCCTTCTCCCCTCCAGCTGCTCCCACCTCGGTCCCTCCAAGGGAAGAGGATCAATGTTTGAAAGCTCTCCCTTTATGAAGAGCTCAGCATCCCCACTGAGATGCTCACAGCTTCCCTCTACTCTTCATTTATTTGCTTCAATGCCTCTCCTAACCAAATTTACTCTTTGTTGCATACGTAAGAGTACAAAAGGACAAAGCATTACACTCCAACCTCTAATACACCAAGCAACAGTTTTTAATTTGACCTTTCCCAAATCATTATCTTGCACCAGAAGATAACACTACATTATTCAATGCTTCATGCACAACATCATCTGTTTGCACACGTGGTTATATTAAACCTGACCCAATCCAGTTCCACTCTTAGGTGTTACTTGAAATTCTCAGGTTGGGAATGTGTCACCTGACCGGCACCTCACTGGTACTGAAACTCAGGCCTAAAATGCAGAAATACCATTGGAATAAAAAAAACCCCAAACAATTTTTGAAGAAGTTACATTATAAACTCATGATCACCAGAAAGAGAGTCCTGTAAAATGACTGGTTTCAGTGGAAGATTACCACAGGGTATTAGGAAGATAAATGACACAACGTAACTAATTGTATCATAAGACCCCTGAACTGGTAATTAAATTTAAAAAACCAGGCACTTCAGGGTTAAGAACAGCCCTTTTCCCTGCTATTTTTTGAGGCAGAATGGAAAAGCATTGATGGAGGAAAATAGAAAAGCTTATTTCTCTGCAATTTTTTTAAACAAGAATTTATATACAGGCTAAAAATCCATCAGCTGCCAAAGCATTAATTTTTTTGGCTGCCTCTTCCTTCAAGCTACACAATGGACAGTTCCTAAGTTTCCTTCCATTTCAGTAGTAACATAATAAAGAAAATGCCTTTATTTCAATATTTCTGATTGCTCTCAATAGTTGTAGGGACACCAACACATATTGCACATCAGAATAATAATCCTGCAGCACTTACACACGATGGATTTAAATCCTACCTGGAAGCAGAGCATTGGCAAATCAAAATCACAGCTCTGTAATCTCCCTAAGAGGTTACAGTATAAATATTAACTCCAGGAACTTCTGAGTTTTAAGTAAACCAAGCAGGCAACCTCCTCCTGCATCCAACTCCGTGGGCAATTTGGACTGTTCACTGCTGACAGATAAATATCCATCAGATAATGTCTGCACAGAGTCATGGCTAATTTAGAAGAATCACCTACTTTTATTACAGATCCAGGCAAGCCATACTGCAAAGGCATTTAAAAAGTCAGCTGTGGCTTTTTTCAATTCAATTCAATTCAATTCAATTCTGGTCTAGCAGCCACCCTCACTGCAGTTCAGGAATCTGGGATGTCCTTAACACAGCACACAACTCTGGAGAAGAGCAGCTGAAACAGCTTGTGATGGAGATCCATGATACAACCCTGAAGTGTTATCATCAATATATCCCCAAATCCATCCTCAGCGGCACAGCTCACCATCTTTTCAAATCCTTGTTGTTTTTGCTCTAATGAAAATATATTAAGTATTTATCTCTTGAACTTCCTATTTATACCTTGCAGCCCTTTCCTTGTGCTGGTCCATCTCTGCTCTACTGCAGGCACACATGAACAGGTCACAGTGGGAACACAGAATTAATATGAGACTGTGTGCAACACATTGACAAAAATATTCACTAAGTACATATTTAATACAGTCAAGTTTCAAGCTACTGTAACAATTCTCCTGAAGCCAGACCATCAGGAACACTGGAATTACTCCTTTCCAGCTTTGAAAAGGGGATGTGCTGCTTCTAAATCATCTCAGACTAAGGGTATATTAGAAGTACTTCAGCATAAGTATGAAGCTCTTATTGGGAAGTTGAGCACCTAATTACTTATGTATTCTTTCAAACTGAAAGAGAAGAAGTTTAGTTTAGATATACAAAATGAATTCTTCCCTGTGAGGGTGGGGAGGCCCTGGCTGCCCAAAGAAGCTGTGGCTGCCCCATCCCTGGAATTGTTCAAGGCCAGGTTGGACAGAGCCCTGAGCAATCCCATCTAATTGAAGATGCTCCCACAGGGAGTGGGGAACAAGATGATCTTTAAGGTCCCTTCCCACCCAAACCATTTCTAGGACTTATGCCAGTAGTATCTTTACAAACATCCTCAAAACCCGGAAATGAGGATTCACGGTAAAAGAAGTTATTAAAAATGAAAGAAAACACCCCTATGCATGTATTCAGAACACATATTTATACAAAGTATTACGAAGATTTGCTATCAGACACAGAACAGATTTGTGATATCAAGTCACTCTTCCATAAGCACATAATAACACCTGAGACGTTCAGCAGTTTTAACAGGTTTTTCACCCAGAGATATGAAAGCCAAAGAAAATATATTACACAAGACTTTTCTGCCCAGCAAAGAACCAAACACATTATCTGGTACATCAAGAGGTCACTGAGGTACAGCAGCAAGGACAAAACACTCCTGGACTAAACAACCTTCACTTGAGAAGGACACGAACATAATCTATGGCTGGGCTTTGATTTCTGCCTCTTCTGGAACAGGGCCACAGGCTTGAATTCAGATTAGACTCCAGAAGCCTGCAGGCTTACACCAATATCAACATTGGTATGTGAAAGCTGAAAGTTTTACCTCTTTGCAGAGAGCAATTAAATGAATCACATCCTACTTAAGAGAGTAATTTTTTTATTTCTAATTTTTGCATTCATCAATGCACTCTCCATCCTCACACTCAGTTGAAGAGAGCTCAGGTATCACATACAGTGATTGCACTGTGATACCAGGCCAGCAAGCACATTTTTATGTCAGCTATTATATCCACATCCATATCCATGTGATTCTTCCTTCCAGATTCTAAAAATAATGCTATTGGTCAAACTTTCTCACTAGCAACTTTCAGTACTCATTAGAGGAACATTCAAGCCTTTGTTTCAATTGCTCCTCATATCAGACACATAAACCCTCATATTTCCTCAATGTTCTTCATGTTCAGCCTTTCAACCGCTGCAAAATTCTATCAATTCACTTTCCTTAAAAGTTCTCTGTCCTCATAAAAGGCATAAAAAAGAAATACAGCAGATCTGTATGATACAATATATACTATGCTAAAGGAAAACCAAGAAGCTTTAGAGAGATAAAAGTATTACCAATTCCTTTCAGCCACAAAGAGCTCTCAGCTATTTAACTCTAATCTCAAACCGCTAAAATTTCACATCAGTTTATCTCCTAATGAACCAGTACGGCTCCTTTTTATCTGTAAATTTTCAAAGTCAGAGAGCATTCACTTCAAAAGAACTAATTTAAGTCTGTTAATGTGAACAGTCACGGCGACTTCAACCTAATTATGTCTCCAGCAAAGCAAACAGTTACATCACTGTAATTCTGCATCCTGATACCATCATACGAGTGGATATTCAGTATAAAAAGTAGCCAGTGATTTCCCAATCCCTTTTTAATGGCACAGATCACACTCACGCTGTGCTGTACGAACCCACCCTCTCATTTCAGAGCTATTTGCATTCCCACTTCTTGCAAGTGCTGCTCTTCCCTCCTGGAAGTAAGGAAAACTAGAACCACATAAATCAGGGAAACTCCCTGGAGCAAGCGCCAGGGCACGGCTGGAAAGGTGGGAGTCAAATGGGAGCTGCTCCCTGCCCTTCCAGCTTCCCACGGCGGCAGCTCGGACTCTCCAGCACCCGCGCTGGGGCTCAGGGACACATCCAGGCTTCTTCCCAGAGCTGCTGATGGACGACTTCTTTTTTTTTTTTTTTTTTTTTTTTTTTTTGTTAAAAAAAGGGGA
>NW_008239324.1:814985-815378 GCF_000691975.1 Corvus brachyrhynchos | reverse complement strand
GCCTGTGCCAGGGCCTCCCCACCCTCACAGGGGTGAATTACCTCCTAACAGCTAATCCAAACCTGCTCTGTCAGTTTGAGGTCATTCCCTCTGGTCCTGTCAGTACGTGGTCGTATAAACAGTCGCATTCCATCTTTCCTGTGGGCTCCCTTCAGGCGCTGCAAGGCCACAATTAGGTCACCTTGAAGTTTCTCTTTTCCAGGCTAAACAATCCCAGCTCTCCCAGCCTTTCATCCCAGCAGAGCTGCTCCATCCCTCTGCTCATCCTGGTGCCTCCTCTGGGCTCTCTCCAGCAGCTCCAGGTCCTCCCTGTGCTGGCCCCAGGGCTGCATTCAGCTCTGCCCGTGGGGTCTCAGCTGGGCGGGGCAGAGGGGAGCGATCCCCCCGCCCTCC
>NW_008239324.1:811211-814952 GCF_000691975.1 Corvus brachyrhynchos | reverse complement strand
TCTGGGCTGGGGCATGTCCAGCCTCTCACCCACCAACGCCCCCAAATCCTTCTCCCGGGGCTGCTCTCGATCTGCTCGTCCCCAGCCTGGTTTGAACCTGGGGTGCCGTGACCCATGCGCAGCACCTGCAGTTTGTCTTATCATACCTCATGGGCTCACTCGGGATTCGAGAGTAAAACAGAACTTGTAGGCTGCCAAGTGATGCCTCATGGTGTTACTGCCTCCCTGGAGATCTGTATCCCTCTGGAGGCTTCCTTACCAGCAGCAGGACATCACCCTGCCCCTGCGAGAACTGAACACGGGTTTTACTTCAGTTTCTCCATGAAGAATTTTTGCTTTATGTCTACACATATTTCATTACAATCCTTCATTAGCTTGTATGTCATCCGTAGAAGTGTTCAAGGCCACGTTGGATGAGGTTTGGAGAAACCTGGGATAGTGGGAGGTGTCCCTGCCCATGGCAGGGGGTAGAACTGGATGAGCTTTAAGGTCCCTTCCAACCCAAACCATTCTGGGATTCTGGGATTTCACTTCCCAGAGTCTCAGAAAGGTGATTTGGCACCTAATTCAAGAGCATGTTCAGCAGCTCACTAAATTTGGTCAACGTGTGCTTAAACATCAGTAGTTAAATTGTTTGATATGGAAATAATATTACATGATGCTCATTCGGGATTTCCCACTGTGTATTAGGAGAAATACAGACCCAGTAGCTTAAAAAGTAGAGGCAAAACAACAAACCTTGCAGTGTGTGGGCTGAGGATATTTTTAAAACACATAAAAAATGCTGAAGGATGACAAACAGAAACGATGACAACTCGGGCATGCTTCTGCATCCTTTTTTTTCTTGTAGCATGACCACCATCTAGTGGGACACGGGCAGCCAGCGCATAAGAGTTGTGTGTGCTGATAAGTGCAATAAAATACAGCTGCTCACATGCCTGTTTGTCTCTTCTCTGTGATGAAAACCTTGATTTTACATATAATAATCTATTTCCCCACAACTGGGTTTCACACACTAAATCAGTCGATGCCAGTGTCTCTGCTATTCAAATAGAATTATGTAAATATCTATAGACACAAGACCATAAGAGCTGATCTTTTTCTAAAACTGCCTTTTCCCTCTGTGTTTTCCTTAATGTAGCTAATACGTCATTTATGCAGGAATGAAAACAAAACGAATATTATATTCTTAGTTGTATTATATTTATTATTCTCTACTATATTAAATTATAGTGAGCTTAACCCTTGAGAAAACTACCATTCTTGTGCTTTTATTTCTGGATGGCTGAGATACAAGAATTACCCAGGAGTTACAAAAAAGTCAGGTGCTGTGTCATCTTTTTTTAGCAATATTGCAGATGCTTAAGACAGTATGCAGAAGGTTAAATTTATGCTAGTCAGGAATTCTTAAAGTCAGCTTGCTTTTTCTTTGTGTATCAGTCACAGATTTCTCATTTCCTCCTGACCTTAAAAACAAATCAGTTGAGTATTTTCCTCCCCACACTTTTGCTAAACATGTGGAGCAGCTCTTAGGCTTGTTTTAATACACACAGCGTTGGTGTTGTCACGCAAAAAACATCCCCAGACATGTCAGGACTTTGGTTCTTCTGCAAGTCCCGCTGGTGTGGAACCCATTTCCACCACAAATAATATTGCCAAGATAAACTGTTTGCCAGAGATAACTTCAAGTCCTCAAACAAATTACCTAAGAAATGTGGAAACAGACGGTTGCATGAAACAAATTGTTTCCATGCTTCCTGTCCTCACAGGAAGGAACGGAGCTTATCTCTGTTACAGATTCCACAGGGACACACACACACAATGCCTTCACCGTGGCTTGGGGAGACTCTGGGAGGTTTGGAATGCTTCACATATCAGAAGAACCGTATGAAATCTCCAAGCCCCATTTCTCCTCCCCTCAGAAATGCAAATATTGAAATTCAAATGGTTTGTGTAAGGACTCTGACAATTTGGCGAAGGGCAGCAAAGCTCTTGGGTTGCACTGGGAGCAAAAAGAGTTTAGAAGAGTCTGTCATTTGTTGTAGCCCCTTCCATCTCAGGCAGACTCGAGCTGCTGAGAATATAATTATGTGCATGTTCGTAAAGTCCCAAAGGTTTGTCATTTGTGTGGCTCTTTCCCCATTGACTATTCGTTTGTGTCAATAATGTCTTTAAATTCTAGAAGAAAAGAAAAGCTGTTTTTCATAATCCATTCCCTTCGCAGCATTTCTGTGGACGAAGCCACATCTGCCGTGCTGCAGGTGCAGGGTGATAACATTGTGACACATCTCTTTCTTTCAGACTGTTTTCAATCCCTCCACAGCACAATCTGAAGTATGAAAACAACCTTATTATCCCTCTGGCTCTCTGCCTACTCTAGATGCTTAACTTTAAGATGTGCCCCTTCAATATTGGCTGAAGCAAGGGTGATTTACCGAAATTAATTTCTGAGCCTCATTGTCTGAGTCTCTGGTGCCTTCTGTCCTTCTCCTTTTAATTTGATGTGGCCCATGGACACCAATAAAGCAACACAGAACAGTTGTGCCAGTCTCAGAAAAGGGAAGCTGTGTAAAACCGAGGAACCTTTTTAAGAAGATAAAAGGAACATCATATATACTAGAAGCTTTTGAGGGAACAGTAGAAACATGATCACTGAGGCAGTGTGAGTGCACATCAATATCAGGACAAACTAGATAAAGGGCAGAAAGGAGCAGCAGAAAACAAGTTACATTCAGAGAAGAAAATCAAAAGAACCATAAGCAATGATCCGTTAGATGCAAACCGGGGCAGAGGTGGTTATAAAACCAAACTGAGGCACAACTGAAAGAAGGCATTAAAATGCACAATAAATGCTTTTGAAAGTTAACAGGGAGTCCGCTGAGAACTTTGGAGAGCTAACAGGGAGTCAAAACACCCAGGAGACAAAGAAAGCACAGGTTCTGAGAGCTCCAGCTTTCTCCAGGGCAAGATGAGCTTCACTTCAACTTCTCCTGAGAGGCTGGGTTTGTTTCAGTGTAGGAAAATGAGACTAAATGCTTGCTAACTGCAAAAGGAATAAAAAGATCTCTTGTGCAGCCAGCCAAAAGCCTTCAAAAATATGGCATCTAGAAATGGTACCTATAAGAGATGCTGAAGAGTGGGTGGGGCTGTTTGGCTCCTTGCGTGAAGTGAGCTGCTGCCTGTTGGCTGGAGCTGGCAGTGGGAGCAAGTAAAGGACGCACTTATGCCAAGAGCCCAATAAAACAGGATCATAAATCATAAAATCATAGAATAGTTTGATTTGGAAGGGTCCTTTTAAAGGTTATCTAGTCCAACGCCCCCCTGCCATGGGCATCTTCAACTAGACCAGGTTGCTCAAAGCTGCATCCAAATGTTTCCAGAGATGGGGCATCCACCGCCTCTCTGGGCAGCCTGTGCCAGTGTTTTACCATGCTCCTTGTGAGACACTTATTTCATATATCTAATCTTAAACGGACTCTCCTTCAGCGATCTGCAGCAAAGGGTTCGGTGCCTCGGGGAAGAGAGCCTAATACGCACTTTTTCTGCACCGCATCACTGGACGGTTTCCTAGAAATTCGGCTGCGTCTTTCCCAGGAGAATTGCCTGAACTTCCCTTGGAGTGCATAGTAAATAAAAGGCGCAAAAGCAGCTTCCCAGAGTTGGACAAGCCCCTCGCGGAAATGACTCGAGCCATCCCGGGACACGGAGGGGAGCGGCCGCGAGGCGGGGGTTGGGGGGGGG
>NW_008239324.1:745103-811037 GCF_000691975.1 Corvus brachyrhynchos | reverse complement strand
CGCCGACCCCCACGTGAGTGGCCTGGGATCCCCGATCCTGAGACCGCCTTCCCCGGGACCCGCTTCTGCGATACCCTATTCCCATTCCCTGGCATTTCTGTCTCACTCATCCCTGGCACTTCCATCCTCAGCATCCCCACGTTCCCTCAGAACACCCTTTCCCCTTTGGACTCAATCTTCCCTGGACCTACACCACCTCCACCTTCACCCCACTGCATCCTCTGCATTCCAGCACCTTGCATCCCCCTGGCAATCCCTCAGGTACTCCCGTTCCCTGCGTCCTGGTGCCTGGCAGCCCTCACTGCCCAACCCCATTTTTTCGAGCTCTCTTGTCTTTTGACTGATGTTTCACTGCTGCTTGCAAAGGTCTCTGGCTGTTCTCGGGGTGCCTGCTATGAAGTACAAAAAGTGAAAGTAAAATTTGATCCCTGAGAGGAAGCCTATGGAAAACAAAAGATTGCTGACCTACTCTTCTCCCTTTCCTGCCTCCAGCTAGAGCTGAAATCCATTTCCCTCTCCTCAGGCGCTCGATTCCTTGTACTTCACTGGCTTTGCAGAGACCAACAAGACCTTTGTGATCGCTCGCCTTGCCAGGCGTCCCGCAGGCCTCTGTGAGATGTGGCTCTTCCTGAGGCTGGATGGGATAGGGGAGTTCGAAGTAAGTGCTGGATGTGGGGTGATGTTCAGGAGCAGTTTTTAACTCCCGTCTTGAGCCTGTGATAGGATCCCAAGCCAAAATTAATGTTCTCTGCATCTTCACACCAGTAAGACACCAGTGCTGTGTCTAAAGGCAGTGGAAGAACTGGCCAGAGTACTGGGTATGTCCCTTTTTCAGTAGGATCTGACACTCGTTCCCCTTTCCCATAATGTGCACAAAACCACATATTTTCTGAAAAGTGGCTTATTAAATCCCCCAGGAAGAATTTGAGCATCCAGTATTTCCAATAAGGTGCAGCACATGGTTAATGAGTTCCATTTTCTGCTTATGGTTGGTTTTCCCCCCTTTTTTCATTTTAATGCTATAAAACCATTTGGAATTGCCTCTTTGAAAGAGAAGGGAAAGCTTTTAGGGAGTTTTATGCACATCTGCTTCATTCTGGCTGAAAAGAAAGCTTAATCAGATATAATTAATCACATTTTTGCCTGTGGATTTTCTTTTTCTGTTAAGAGCTGGCTACATAGTAAAGAAGGAGAGAAGACCTGACATAAATCCCTTTGCACTCAACTCTCTTTATGTTCACAAATCTGTTTCACTAAGTAGCCATGACTGGAAAAAGCAGGAGAAATCCTATTTGCAGAATATGGGGGGGGGGGGGGGGAAGATATAGGATTGATGTGCATTATTTTGGGTTTTTAGTAATATTTAGTATAACAAGACTACTTTGTAGCATCATCACAATTGAATAAAGCAAATATTTTCCTGAAATGTTTCCTCTTTTTAGCACCCACAGCATCCAAACATGATGGTGAGAGATGAATCCGAAGAGATCTGGAGTGGAGGAGGGCTCACTATGGAATACTTGGAGCCCCAAATGTGCTGGAAAATAAATTTTGATGGATTACTCAGGTATTGCAGCACTCCCTAATGTCATTTATCTATACTTAAAACCAAGGCTTTTTCAGCACTATCTGGAAACATATTTAACCAACTTGAACCAAAAGCTGTTTGGTAACTGACATACTTTGATTTTAAAGGAATGAAATCATATCTGGTAGGGTATAGTATTATAGATTCTTCTGCAGTGTCTCCTATTCCATCCGATGCCAAACACATAAGAAACATTTGGTTGTTTGTTTAGGAGTGATATAAAATTATAGTGCTTTGCCTTGCAGGAAAGGACCCTTCAGACAGCAGTGGACTGAAGAGGAAGGAGAACTCGTACCAGTTAAATTCTCTTTGCAGTAAGTGTTTAATCTTTGCTTTGGGAGGTACAGTGAGCTCATGGCTCATTTAAAATGGTGAAAATCAGAATTTTCAAAAAAAATACAAAGATTTCCACTGTCAAAGTAGCAAGGTACAACTTGGCCTAGCATGATCTGGATGCTAATAATGTCTTTTTTTTCCCCTCTTTTTTCCTAGTTGGGAGAACTCCACAGAAGTTTTTAACTTTAATGTTGACAGTAACCCCAGCACATTTGCTCGTGCTTTAGCCCAGGAGCCGTGGACTATCAAGCTCTTCCAGAAGGTCAAAAAGTGAGAGGCAAGATCAATGTCTTCTGGGATTAATAATAATTTTTTTCTACAGATCTCTTCAAGGTCTGTTGTGTGTTGTAGTTGGTGGAAGATTTTAGAAGGTGGGTTTAAATTTGAAGTGTTTTAATAAAGGACATGGCTCCTGTTTTCAATGCCACACCAGACCCGGGGGATCCTGCTCACGGGTGGGATCTTCCTTCATGTGGTGAAGGATGGGGGTGAAACCTTCAGCATCAGGAATATTTTTTATTCTTTTTTCATTGGTTTAGCCAGCTTCCAAAATCAGTGGTCCAGGTATATCTAAGGAAAGGAATATAACCCTGTGAAAAACAAGCTGAAGTGGGTGTTTGAATTACTATACAAGCTCTGGAGAGCTGAAAATATGAGCATCAAGAATATGTTGTCCAAATAGAAGCAGAAATTATGTATATCAATAATGTGTGGGTTTTGGTGATACCTGCTGAGTTCTGAGCAGCAGCTGTTTGGCAGCCCAGCATTTCTTCAACCAAAGGGTGATTTTATAGTCTGCCAGGGTGAGAATTTGCTGTTGTTTTATTCTCAGGTGTCTCATCATGTAGTAATAACTGGGAGATGTAGAAGTGATTGCTGATGTGTAAAATCTGGGCTAGCCATGGTCCAGATGCTCTGAAAGTTCCTTCATTTTGGGATATAAATCCATCAGATTGGCATCAAGGCTTCTTGAGGAGACCTGGAGATCTTGTCTGTGCTGATCCACTCTTTTCTTTCTTCCAGACAAAGGGAACGGCATTTCCGACACGAGCAGTGGGGCCAGTCTGTTGGAGAGATTGACATAGAAAATCATGGGAAAATGGAACTTTCCCTCAGAGGCGTTCGGAGCCACTCCTATGGTAACAGCACTGGAAAGAATTCCCTCCCTTGGGAATACCTGCACTGTAGCTGGCACTGGCAGGGCAGCGAGACTGAGGATTATCTGCTAAAATAACCAGGACAACGCCTGGGCATGAAGTTAAGGCATTCCAGAGGAAATACCATCACTATTTTGGGGATGTACATTGCTTACCACGTTATCAATTACTGGGTATTTCTTTATCCAAAGTTAATGCCAACTCAGGTCCTGTTTGTTCACACTTCCCAGGAATGGTGAACTTCAGGTTGGGGGATTTTGTTCTTTCTTTTGCAGGTATCCGGAATTGGGCTGACATTTACCGCTATGTCATGATTTTGGCACACTTTGAAGTAGGTATTAACAGGGCAATGTGCTACTTAACCAGGAAATATTTCTGACCTTTTCAGGCATATTTAAGTACCCATAAATAAGGAGTTGGGAGCATCCGTGGTGTACAATCAGAGGTGCTCGTGGTGGCACCATTAGCCCAGATCAGTGTCAGGAGCAGCTCTCAAAAGCAGAGCTATGTGTATAAAAACTGAGATTTTGTTACGCTGATTGAAGCAAAACTTGTTTTGATAACTGGAAATGGTTCATTTTGGCTTTTTAAAGAAAAATTCGGCAGGTAGCTTTACAGGAGAGTTTCTCAGCTGCTGCAAGTACCCAGCACTTCATGGAGTTGCTGCAGTGCTGATTCCCATTAATGGGAAGCCTGAGGTGTTTGAGGCATCCTAAGCCTTCGTGACAGCAGTCAGCAAATATTTCTGCCTGTGCTGAGCAATAATTCTCTGCTTTGCTGTGTGCAGGAGAGGCAGGGCTGTGGCTGCTGGGGGCACACAGCCCAGGGACAGGCTGAGGGCTGGCCCTGCCAGCTGCCAGCCAAACCCAGCAGATGCTCCTGAAAAGGCATTTCCTTTGCCAAGCCAGGCGTGAAGCAAAACTCTCTATTATAGGCAGCATTACAAGGGTTTAGCCTGAATTCTGAATAAAAGTTCTTTTCCCAGATATATGGGGCCAGCACAAAAGCACAGCTTGGAAAATCCCACTTCTGTGCAAATCTGATTTATCACGTGCCTGTGTACCTTTTAATAAGACTGAGCTTTGGCACCACAACGTATAACCAGGTAGCAACCTCTCCCTGTTCTTCAGTTATTCAGGACTCACAGTGACTGTGGCTGTTCTGCCCCTAATTAAAAGCCAGCTGACTTCGTTAAGAAGTTTATTGCAGACTGAAGTTTGGAGTCCTCTTACCCTGAGTGTCTGTACATTTATAGCATCACAGAGGAGGCTTCAATTTGCCTCAGAGCAGCCCAAGTGGAGCATGAAGGGTTCCAGACCCAAGGATGGAAGAGAAATTAGTAAAACTAGGAGATTCCAGTTCCTTCTTAATATTTTCCCTATCTGCTGCTCCCAGACATAAACTAATACAGGTTAGAAAAGAAGTCTGGTCAAAGTACATCAGTTTTGTACTCCTTTGCAGGCTTTGTTTCCCTCCTATGTCCTCTTGCTGTGGACTTCCTGTTGTCCCCATTGTCCTTAATTTGTCCTGAACATGTTTGGTTTATATTCCTGGATTTGTTTGCAGCCAGATTTTCATGGAAGATGTAGTGAGAGGCTTTTAAAGTATGAAGCCATAGCACATTGCATAAGCTGAGTTATATCCAGTGTTTTCTTGGTCCAGCTGGTGAAGGACCCTCCGAAACGAGTCTGCATGACTTTGGCTGCTTTGTCTTTCTCTTCCAGGATGGGACTGCAGCACATTTAACAGTTATTAATATGCCAGCTACCACAACTCAGTGAGTGACCAAAGAACTTTATGTTGCTAAAAAACCACTCATCTTTAAGGTGACAAAAGCTGCACTACAGGACACCTGTGTGCACATTCTTGCTTTGTACCTGCACAGCCCAATTTCCATCCATGCCCTCATGCTCCCTGCTCCCAGTTTTTCATTTGCAGTTAGTCACCAGGATGGCTTTTACCTTCCCTTGTTTCCTTCCCATTCAATGACTGAAGGCTGGTGCAGCTGCCTGTGTGACTGTCTGGATGATTTAGAGGTACAAATTGGGCACTTCCAGCTGTTTGAGAAGGTGTGCCTGACTGTAGTCTGCATTCCACAGGGAGCCCTGCCTTGTTGACTGGTGTGCTTTGCATCCAGAGTATGAAAGACCCATATCCGTGGCCCCAAGGTTGCTCCCAGACCTGTCCAACCTGGCCTTGGACACTTCCAGAGAGGGCCCAGCCACAGCTTCTCTGGGCACCCTGTGCCAGGGCTTCACCATCCTCACAGGGAAGAATTCCTTCCCAATATCCCATCCATCCCTGCCCTCTGGCAGTGGGGAGCCATTTTCCTTATCCATGCCCTTTTCCAAAGTCCCTCTCCAGCTTTCCTGGAACCCCTTTAAGCTCTGGAAAGGGCTCTAAGGTCTCCCCAGAGCCTTCTCTTCCCCGGGTTGAACAATTCCAATTCTCTTGGCTGGTGTTTTTGAGTTTTGGTTGAAATTTAAATCTGCTCCTTTCCTCTCCCCTTCAGCCTCAGTGTAGGTTATGTGTTTTTTCCTGATGGGAGGAAGGCTGGCATTGAGTGGTCCAACGCCTCCCTGGCTGAGATGGCTGAGGATGGGATTATCCAGGATGAGTATGGAGTCAGTTTTACTGCTGGTAAGCTCAACACAGTCCAGCTACATCTGCCTTCATTGCAGGGATGCAGTTCCTTCAGCGGAGGAAAGACTATTCAGTGGGAGTCCATGTGATCTTGGGGAATGCATCACCTCACATTCTCACCTGAGAAATCAACTTAGAACCCTAAAATCCTGGTTTGGGTTGGAAGGGACTTGAAGATCCTCTGGTTCCAACACCCCTGCCATGGGCACTTCCCTGCTTAAATTAAATCATAGGTGTGGTGTGTCCTGGGTGAAATGTGTCCACTGCAGGAGCAGGGCTGCAGGTTCCAGAGGGAGAGTTCCAGGTTCTGTTTGTGGTGACTGTTGCTCATATTAATCCACATAAAATATATATTCTGGATATGGCATGGGGGAAAACCCGGACTGGATTGTTCATGGGATAGGGAATGAGGGGAAACCCGGACTGGAATTTTCCATAACACGGAATGGGGGAAAACCCGGACTGGATTCTTCCCAGAATATGGCATGGAGGAAACCCGGACTGGATTTTTCCCAGAATACGGAATGGGGGAAAACCCGGACTGGATTCTTCCCGGAATACAGGATGGGGGGGGGGGAAAACCCGAACTGGATTTTTCCCAGAGCATGGAATGGGGGGAAAACCCAGACTTTTTCTGGGGGTTTCAAAACATCTGTTATGAGGTGGATTCAGCTGGAAATATGGTTGATCAGTTTACTTGATTTACAAAGCAGACAGAACTATTACTCTCCAGAAATGCATAAAAACCCCCATATGCAAAAATAACAGTGCGAATTTTGAGATAAAATACTCCTGAAGGTCAGTGACATTGTTTCCTTTTTCACTCTTCTCCAAGGTGGCAAGAGCTTTGATGTTTCTGCAGCTCTGGATGAGCAGACCTGTCCCGTGGTGTACAATGGCCTGACAGGGAATGGAGTTTTCCACGAGTGCATTGCAGATTTCCAACTGAATGGGTTAACACCAGGCTGGGGCCTGGTTGAATTTTATTACAGGTAAAATAATGACAGGCAGGAAGAGGTAAAGAACTCCCATCCTCCTATATTGACTTATATGGTTGTGTCTCCATAGATATTTGAAGCAATACGCACAGATTTTTTTTCACGTGATGTAAAAAATGTTGTTCCTTTAGTGCTTAATGTGTTTATGAAGTTGACAAACACTCTATATATTATTTGAAAAGGAATGATTGCACAAGCACTTCATGGGTGCAGCCAATTTGTTTGTTATCTAGCTTTCTGTGGGTTTTATATAGGTTTCCATATAGGTTTATCAGTTGCAGGATGGTCCATTCTCGATGCTCTCTTATTTAGAAAATCTGTCCCATTATAGAAATAAAGAGTCCTCTGCCCCAAACAGAGGCTGTTTACATGGTGAAACTTGCTCACTCAAGGATGTGTGTGGACAAGATTTATTTGAACAGATAAATGTTCAGAAAATCCCCACAGGAATGGCTCCGTTAGGGGCAAAATTATATTCACAAAGAACATTGGAGTCTTTTCCATATGGAGTCTTTGCTTTCATGAAAGAAAAAGGCAAATGTTGTTGTTTACATTTAGTTTGCTTTTTAAAATAAACACTAATCCTTGGCTGTCAGAGGAAATGCCATAAATGACTTTCAGGAGATGCAGAGCTCAGCTCCTTCTGAAAACCAGACACATTTAAAGAACATTAAGCAGGCCAAGAGTGCAAAATACCTGCTGGGTGAACTTGAACCTGCTGCTGCTGCCAGGTAACTGCTCCCTCCCCTCTCTGGCTGTCCGAACCTGCCTGGTGGAGGAAATGACCCAGCAGGGAAAGCCTCAGATAAAACCCAAACAGGACACGCTCTGCAAGTCCAGACAGTCCCATCCAGCTCTGGAGCCACCCCAGGGAGTCTTCATTTGGCAGTGCTGACACAATTCCTGTTGGCTCGATCCCATATCTGCTTCCAGATCAACCCCATGGTAGAAATGAAAGGGTGGGGGTGTTGTTCTTCCTCCTTGCCACGAGACGCCAACTTAGCATTGCCTCTCTTCCCACAGGGATGAGGCCGCCCAGCCGGTTCCAAATCTGCAGCTTGGTTCCAAAACAGAAGGACCTGACCCTGCCACCAAAGGCTCTCCTCCATGATCACTTTCAAGCTTGTCCCAGAAATGTTAGCAAGCAGCAGCTTTCAAAAAAAGTATAATTCCCTGCAAAAAAACACACTGGTTTGAGTGTGGAACTCACCACAGGATGCTGGGGAGGTCGAGGGTATTAAAGGATTTGGAGAGAAATGAGATACATTTTTGTTAGTGCAGCTTTCAGTGGTTGCTAACCAGGGTGGTCTGGAGGCAATTTGAAGGAAGTCTGATTGCAGGAGGAGTGCACTGCGAAGGATCACTCCATGCTCTGTG
Source organism: Corvus brachyrhynchos (assembly GCF_000691975.1). Taxonomy (NCBI): domain Eukaryota; kingdom Metazoa; phylum Chordata; class Aves; order Passeriformes; family Corvidae; genus Corvus; species Corvus brachyrhynchos. The sequence continues at coordinate 802,938 of NW_008239324.1, read as the reverse complement.
CTTTGGTGTTTTCCCTAAATTGCCAGCTGCTCCCCACCGTGACAACCAGGACCTCAGGCTCTGTGGATCTCTGACCCAATTTAGCAGCTCCTCTGTTCTCTAAGATTTGTTTTTGAAATAAAAACTGTGTATTTCTGAACCCTCTGGTTGTTATAGTCATTAAAACGTGGGAAAAACCTGTTACAGGAAACTGCACGGATTTGATAGTTATGTCTATGACTGTGTAAAACATGAAGTGGAAGGAGCAGGAGAAATCACATCTAGATGAGGTGTCCTCTAGGAATAGCATTAATGGCCAGTGAAATAAGTGGTACGAACATGATTTTCCCTTGTCTGAACTTAAGCCAGGGTCTGGTAATCCAGTTTAGAAAGGGATCTGAATTCCTCATCATTCCTTCATGGGTGCCTTTTTAACCACAGTATCCACGACAGTCACTGGCCCAAGGTAGCCCACAGTGTATTCCCTACTTAGATGGCTATTAAATACTGAAAATTGAACACACTTAAGATATATATTAAATATAATGAAGTGGAAGGTCTGGAGAGGAGAAATTAAGGAAAGATGCCTTATAGTTAATAGTGCCACCATTCCATTTCAGAAAATAAGGAAATCTGAGTGCACATCTTTGTGTTTTTATAATCCCTGCTTAGGCTGACACTGGAGGAGACTTTAATAGAATTTAATGGACAGTTTTTCCTTTCTGAGGCAGTCCTTACACCTGTTGCTACAAGAGCTTTATATGCTTAATGGATGCATGAATATAAAATGGTTCCGCCTGTATATGTGACACGCATATCCCAGTTTGGGATGCATCTCTGAACAAGGCTGGGATGCTGCAAGCAGCAGCCTGGTGTGCTGTAACAGGCTGATCTTATCTCCTGCAGCTGTGAGAGATTCCCATTCCCAAATTTCTAACCTCATCCCTGTTCTGCACTTGTGCTCTTGAGCTGCACCCCAACAGGTGCGGGTGCTGTGCCCCTCCGTCCACCCCAAACCACCTCTGGATGTGCCAAGCTGACTTCTGAGTGCATTGATTCAGAGCTCTGGATTTTAGTTGGACCTCTATAAACACTCCTCCAGTTACAGTGGTATTAAGAGCCACATTCTTGTGAGCCTTGCACAAACCCAAAGATGTCTTAAATCTGTCTGTGCTCTCGTGGTCTCGAGGTGCTGAAACAGGGTGCTTCTAAATTACTCCAGACAATGGTACTTTGACAGGAGGGAAGGCCTTATGCCTCTTTTTACACCTAAGAAATCAGTCAAATAGGTAATTTTAGAAAGGTTAGAAAAATAACAATGTTATATATCACAGTTTGTTCCTATTAAGTGTGTGGCTTGTTTTGCTATGATCTCAGGAACATCTGTTCCTTTTTTCTGTGGAGTTCTTGTTATCTCTTTCCCCTTCACTTATTTCTTGCAGGCTAAAACATTAACATTTAGAAGGTGGAAGACGGGCACATAATAAAGCAAGGTTTTGGAGGTGTCAGAGCATGCAGATGATGAGAAAAATTGTTAATTATGACTCTGGAATGAGAAATCACTGTAAAAAAAAATTCCCTGTTCAGGCCAAAAATTAAAAAGCCATCCCATCAAGGAAGGGATTGGTCTGGCTGTTTCCTAATTCCAGAAACTGGGCTAGAAGTAGGGATGCTGTGGGGAAAAGGCAGGTGTGTCCCCAAATTACTGGAAGTTCATGTTCCTGCAGTGGAGGAGGCAGAGACGAAGCCTTCGTCACTCTCGCTTTGTCCTCTTTACTTGTTTCTTTTGCTACCAGTGGGTGGAGAATTAGAGCACTCCTGAGTTCAGTTGGGAAAAGTTCAAGCAGGGTACAGAAAATGATTAATAAAGTTTGGAGCTGGCAGGTTTATTTGCCAGGTGATGAACTACTGGTAGGGTATTTCAGCTCCAAGGACTGAAAAAATTGACTGTCGGGGGGGTTTTCTCCCTGGATTTCAAATTACTTTATAGCAAACTTGTGTCCAGGACACATGGAATAACTTATTTAATTTAAAATAAATCTCCCAAGCCCCACGCTTTGACCATATGAAGTGGTCCTTCACTTGCGGCTCCTTCCTCGGTGGAAAAATCCATCTTGGGAAGTGCTTCTGCAGCCTGAAAGGATTAATTTTGAGCCAAAAAAGCAATAAATGGAGGTGAGCCCTGGCCAGAAGTGAAATGTAGCATGTGATCTACGTGAAGGCGGGCAGCTGGAGCCTCGGTGGGATGAGCTGCTTTCCCAGCATCTGGGAACAGGGAACACCTGCAATTCCTGCTGCTGTCGGTGGGCCAGCGCCTGACACGGCAAAACGCTCCCACCAAATCCTTGCACGTCCCCCCGGAGCTCCCCTGCATGTTGAATTTCAGGATTCAGGCCTTGTAAAGAGGTCATTTAAAGGCTGTCAGCCCCAAACAGAGCATTTCCCATCAATCTGCCCTTGGCTACTGATGTCTAGAATGGTAAATATTTTACCATGCTTATTTATTCTCCTTCCTTCTTGCGATTTTTCATGTGTTCACAGTAGAGCTAGAAAGGCCATTTTCAGTGACATTGTATTTCACTGGCAGAAAGAAAGGAAGAAAAAAGGTCTTTTTTCGGTTTGGATTTATGTTGTAGCTTTACAGTTGGTGAAGCAAAGTGTAGCCCAGGGAGCTCTGTAATTTATCAGCAGAAATGCACTGTGTGGCCAAATTATCTCTGCAAAGCAACTAATTATTTCAAAAGTGGTCAAGAACATGCTCAGCAGCCAAACGACTCAAAGACATTCCAGCCAAAGTGACTGATAACCACTCACTCCCTTCTCCCATTTGCAGGAACCCCAACTCCCTCACATCTGCCATAAAAAGTCACTTCGCTCTTTCTCCATCCAAAATTGCTCTTCCCTAAATTGTGACTCCTTTATTGTTGCTCTCCCAACAGCCTCCAAGCTCAGGTGTCTGAAGCGAAGTCTCCAAAGAGATCTGTCCTGGGGGGTTTTTTGGGTCTCCCCTTTTGAGGTATTTTCCTCTCCTCATTAAAGCTGTCATTAATTACCGCATTGATTTTTGCTTTTATTCAGCATAAAAAAAATTTTATTAAACTGTAGTGCAAGTGAAGTTCATTCTAATCTGGCCATAAAATTTTATGAGGGGTGTAAATCAAAGAGAGGAGTGGCAGCAAATGCTCTGGAACAGTTGAGCCCTGTTCAGGCTCCCTCAGTGGAGTTAAATCCCTCCAGGAGCAATTAGCCTAACAAGCTGCTTGGTCCACTTATAAATAACGTCACTGATGGAGACATCTGGAGGTGTCTGCTCTGTGCACGAGAGACTTTCCAAATATGCTGAGTGGTGAATGACCTTTTTATTCCTCATCCGCAGGATGGGGGGGGAGATGCAGATCTGACATGTCCCAGCATGTCACATTTTTATCCCGTTTTCCAGGAAAGATAAAGAAGGGAAAGTAGGAGTGACAGTCTCAGCCAGAGTGTCCTCTTACATTTCCTGATAGTTGAGCAGGGGACAGCATGTCTGAAGTGCTGACCCCGAACGCTTTGGTCAAAGTAGCCCAGAAATGGCCCTGGGCTCAATAGACTTGGAGAGGGTTCATGGCTGAAGTCCTTGTCCCAGCCCTGGGACATCAGGGACTAGCAAGGGATTTCTGGCTGCTGTAGGTGTTAGAAATGGATCTGCAGAAGGAGATCTGGATGATGGATCACAATTTTTTCCTTCTGCAAAACACCCCAAATGATGCCCACTTGGTACCTTTTGAATAACCTTTTTTAACCTTCAAACCTCCCTTTCGGATGAAGCACAGGAAATTCCACTGTTTGTTGCTTTTGCTGTCACTCCTAAATGTCCTTTGCCAGAGGGCTGGGTAATCGGTTGATAAAGAATGAAAAAATTAATCATAAAATCAAGTTTAAGAATATTTAATAGTGTTTTGCAGAGGTGAGGAGTAGGAAAAGCTGTGAGGTTACACAATGGGCTGTGCTGCTGGTTGTCTTTACTAAAGCATCCAGATCCCAGTGTTTCCTTTCCCACTCTTGTTCCTGCTGTTATTCTAAGGCATGTAGGCTTCTACCACATGTTTATAAGCTGATAAAGCCATAATGCCAGGAATGTTTTCCTTCCTCTATTACTTTAACAAAATAAGTGATTTTGCAGATATAGCCCTGTTTACCCTACTTTCTACACCAAAACAATAGTTGGGAATAAATGTCATAATTCATGGAGAGGTGAGAAAATAAGACTTTCTCGGCCTAAACGCTGGTGTAAGAGCTGTGCATCTCTGTGGAGATGAGAAATGTTCTGCTCTGCTGTCACGCTGGTGCCACACCACTGCTTTGCTGGGCTGGCAACCCTCGGTGGTGACAGCAGGGCTGACATCATGGTCAGCCCAAACATCTGAGAGTAAATCCCAGCAGGCATTACTGAGCCCTTGTGCAGCCACTGCTGAGCAATTCATAATTGGACATGTCAGGCAGCTCCTGACGACACGAGTTTGGCTCCCAGCAGGGCAGAGCAGCCACACAAAATGCTTTTCATAATGCAGAAGGAGGATTTTAACTGATCTCTCCTGAGATTTTCCCAAAGCCATAAATATGCTCCTCTTGATCTGTGGTGCACTCGGAGGAGCCGTGTGCTGTGTGAGGCTTTCAGAACAAACACCGCCACAGAGGAGTTCAGGGGATGGGGAAGAGCCTTGAGCCATCACAGCCAATTACACTAAACTCCCAAAATACATAAAGCATTTCATCAAGGGAGATCAAAGTGCCTTTCATGGGAAGGAAGAGCTATGATCTGTCTTTTACCCACGGGAAAACTCTGGGGAAGAGGCTGTCTGGCAATTCTATAGCAGCATTCTTCAACTGTTAACCCGAGAGGCTGCTCTCTGTTCCTCGCAGCTTCCGTACGCCCTCGCAGCCTCTCCTGGGCTCTGCCCAGACCTACAGCATCCTTTGCACTTTTTGGGGTGGGGCACAGAGCAGGCAAGGTGAAAAAGGGGGGGAAAGTCTGCAAAAAACCCCAAACATGGTCAAACCTGTAAATGAAACCTGGCAGCACCCTCTGTACATACCTGGGGTGTGATGCTCCATGTAAAGGCTGTACAATCACCCCCAGTAAAATGGTTGAAACTGCAAAAAATGATGTTGGACGTGGTGGACTATGAAGAACACTGGGTTTTAATGTGCATTATGAATATGCCATGATGAAAATCCCAAGGTTTTCCCTGCAAATCCCTGCTAGGCTTTGGGTTTCACAGTCACAACTGGATCAGCTCAGTTAGCATTGAATGGATATTTAGTGGAGCGCCTTGCTCCTGGAGAGTGTGGTATTCTAGAGATGATGGAAAAGCACTGAAACGAGTGATGATTAAATCAGTTATCCCCCACCTTAATGAACTGTGGATAAATTGTTCCTTAAACATTATTTCCATGGTTTTTATTTGTCTCAGAGAGAAAGGGACATCTTGGCAAAGCATGCAAGACAAGCATGGAATGGTTTGGGTTGGAAGGGACCTTAAAGATCATCTCATTCCAACCCCCTGCCATGGGTGGGACACCTCTCACTGGAAGTCCAGCTCTCCACAAAAACACACGGAGTGATGCTCACAAAAAGACTCAGGATCTGCGTTCACACGTGATCTCCAAAACACGATGGTTTCCCACGGATAACCACTCCTGATACAACCAGAACACCAAATGTTTCTGCTCTGGGAAGGGATTTGTGGAGTCTGGTTTCAGCTGGAACCTGACTTCAGCGCCTCAAAGGCTCATGTAGCTTTAGGGATGCTCTGGAGCACATTTGAGGCTCTGCTGATTCTTGAGGCTCTTCTGCAACTGGTATAAACTGGATAATGGAAACCCATTTCTAACCATCCTTTCTCCCTCAGGCTTTCCCAGCCTCGCTGATGAGCTGTGGCTCTGCACCCTGTCTTGCATGGACTTGGCCAATTCTCTCAAGGAACACATATCAACTCATTAGCTGGAGATCCTTTTCTGCATTCATTTTGCTTAAATCCTTCCTCACTCACACCACATCTGACTTCAATGCTATTTGCTAACATTGTTTAGCAGTATTTCCTAGAAAAGTTATCATTTATGGCACTTTATTCATTCCCACTGACTGAGGAGGGAGGGCCCTGGCTGATTTTGTGCAGGCTGATGGGCAAACGGAGCAGAAAAGCCCCCAGATGTGTCCGGTGCCTCCCGTGTGCTGCAGCTCTGTTGACACAGCACAATCCATGCCGTGGAAAGCTCCTCTGCATCCCAGCGGAGAGCACCGCCCCATCCGCCTTTTGCTCCCTTCAGGATGCTGCTTTCCCTTCTCAGGAATCCGGGATGGTTTCGCTGTCTCTCCCCTTTCAGCCTCCCGAGACCAGCGCTTCCAATTTGTCTTCTCCAGTGACTCCGGAGGGTGTTTCCGCCAGGACCTTGTCTCTTGAATTTGTTTCCCCTGTCTGATTCACAGAGCCCGGGTTTGTTTGATCTCCCAGGGCCGGCATTTCCAGCAGCTCCCTGGGGCTCCATGAAAGGGGAGTAAGGAAGAAGAGTTCACATGTGCTATGCAGAAATCTCCATATTTTAAAGGGTATCCTGTATCCCCGCTGGAACGTTTTTAATGGTCCACAAATCAGAAAAGAAAAAAAAAAAAAAAGTGGAATGCTCTCAGGCACTCACTGTTTGTCTTTTAGGGAAATGTTTCCATTTTTGGGAAGGGAAGCAAGCAGGAAAATTTCCAAGGAAGAATGTGCCAAGGTATTAGGTAGGGAGATTTATGCCCTGCTTGTGACAGGGGATGGGTGAAATATGTGTTAAAAGAGGTAAAGACTGGTTTTATTCCTCTTTAAATCTCCTCTAAAGCAGAATTCTGCTCTCCTTGTGACATCCTTTGATGAGACTCCATAATCACTGAGGCTGGCCAAGCCAAAAGTGGTGGCTGGCATTTTCAAACGTGGTAAACCCAGCATTAATCCAGCATATTCCAGCATTTGTCTTCCCTTCAGGTTCTCCATTTGTTCCCTCTGTGATTCCCAGTCACTAACACAGGGAAATGGAGCGTTCCAAAATCAGCTCTGTTTTTTTCTTGAAGTGAGCTGCTTAATGTTCTGCTTTAGAGTTTGGTGACAGGGCAGTGAGGGGAATCCCCAGGTGCTGAGAAGGCTCCAGCTCTTCAGCAAGGAGATGTATTTTGAGGGAGTGATATGCAGAGACCAGATTTAATCTTAGGTAGACTCAGCAGTTACTGAGATTGAATAAACAATATCCCACAAGAATATTGGGACTGGCCAACAGTTTGCAGTTTGTTGTTTAGACAAACAGAAAGAAACATAAACTTGTTTATGCTTTCCCCAAAGCTTTCCCCAAATGTGCCCATTATCAGCTACAAATACTTCCAGACTATCTTTGTTTTATAAAGACTTCTTGAAATGGGATTTATAAAAGTTCGTGCTGTAAACATCTGGCAATTCTTCTGCTTCCTGGTCAGTAACTGACTAAAGCAGAAATAGTGTTAATTATACAACCAAAATGGCATTCCATTTGATTTCTGAATGTTCTGGGTAAAAATGTAATTTCTGTAACTATTCTGTTGCAGGAGAGTGCAGCCAGGTGTGGGTTGGTCTCTTCTCCCAGGTAACAAGTGATGGGACAAGAGGAAATGGCCCCCAGTTGCATCAGGGGAAGGTTTGGGTTGGATATTGGGAAAATTCCTTCAGTAAAAGTGTTCTCCAGCCCTGGCACAGCTGTCCAGGTGGAGTCCCCATCCCTGGAGGTGATGCCGTGATGATTTTTTGCCTTTTTTTTATACCCCTGTTATACCTTTTTACAACTTCTGTATTCTCAGTGCTTTTTGCCTGCATTCTTGGACTTGTTTGTTCAGCTGGGAGACTCAACATCTTAGAAGCTTCGTATTTCGTGATCGGACTTGTTTGTTCAGCCAGGAGACGAAACATCTTAGAAGCTTTGTATTTAGGGATCAGTGTGTCCCAGACCCCAAGGTCCTCTCCAGAACACATTCTGTAAACCAAGATAGAACCATCCAGGGGAAGGCTCCTTGGGGAGGGGGCTCACTCGAGCCTCTCATTGGGGAATCTTTGATAGATCTGCTAATTAGTAACACCTCTAATGATATACCCGATCTTTTGGGGGTGGGCATTGTGGGGTGCATTTCGATGCATATGACCTGGACGTGTGCACCTAAGGATCCTTAAAATAAATCCCAAGGTAAAATCCCTTTTTCCCTTCTAACCGTGTTTGACTCTTGATTTTAAGACCAGGAAAAGGCATCAGAGGATTTAAAAGCCATGTAGATGTGATACCTGGGAACACAGTTTAGCGGTGACCTTGTCAGTGCTGGGAAACAGTTGGACTTGATGGTTTTAAAGGGCTTTTCCAACCTAAAAAAAAAAAAAAAATTATGCTTCTGTGATTGGTAAGGAGGTCAAAATCAATATTCAGGTTTCACTAGTGAAGCTGTGCAAACCCTTGCAAATGTTGACAACCTAGAAAGATCAGCAGCTTGTAGGGAATTCCCACTGCTTCAGCAGAGGGATTGCTAAAGGAACCTCTCCTTTCCGGGAGAGCAGCTTTGGCAAACAAACCCCACACATCCGAGCTCTTCAGTCAAAACTGTGAAATAAGGACTTGACACTTCTCCCATCCTGTCCCCAGCTTGCAGGGCCACCAGTGCCACCACTGACTCTTTGGCACTGGGTGAGGTGTGTTCACCAGGAAGAATTCCTTCTCCCTCTGCGGTAAACAAGCACTGGAATCCCAAAATCCCAGAATCATTAAGGCTTCTCTTTGCCTGATTTGCTCTCATAACCATGGGCTAATGTCGGTTTTTTTGTGTCCTGAACACATTTGCCCACACCCATCCTCCACCTCCTCTGGCTGAGGAAGCCCGAAATGTTCCACATCCAGAGGGGACAAGCCAATGAGTTGGTGAGGGGACACAAAATTCCAAACATTTGTCTCGTTTCAAAGCAGGAGCACCGGAATCCATGGAAATATCCTGTGATTGCCAGGGCTCTAGAGACCTCTCGTGGACAAACACATTTGCTTCCTTCGTGTGACATGTTTGTTTTAAAGTGTATTTATTTGCCAATCATTTATTACAATAACAACAACAACAACAATAATAATAATGATAATAATTTTATTAATTTCTTTATTGTAATATATTCCATGGTGACACAAAGGTGGATTCTGCTCCTATAGTGATGATCCAGCAAATTGCATCTTAAATATTTACCCAATTTCCCCCTTTGTCTTGTTCTCCGTTAATATTTTGTCAGGATTTTTGTATTTACGAAAATCCTATTTTTGTAAATAAAAACACACCAAAAAATTAATACAAAAGTGGTGTTTGGCAGTGAAAACTCATTTTAATTCACACTGGGTTTGGGTTTTTTTTTACTATTTTAACTGATCAGAAAATACAGATGATGCAAAAGGAAGAATTAAACCAGCAGCACTAAATTTCATTCCTATGTATTTATTGTTGACTGTAAATGATTTGGAATGTGGCATTTTTTTTCATCACCTGAAAAACTTATCAAGATTCATCAATTTTATTAACTCCATTCCCCCTTTTTTCTTTAGTGACCAGTTTTTGTCACAAAGCAGAAAATTTTCATCAACCAGAGAGAAATCTGGGCTTTGCTGAGGATTTCTGGGCTGGCAGGGGGAGTTCATTGGTTGAAACCCACCACTCTTAAACAAGAAATAAATCAGTGAATTTTTATTGATAAAAAACCTCCAAATTTTTTCCCTGAGAAATGTGTTAACCTGGTTGGGCCCAGGCCCTGGGAGGTGACTCCTATGAGATGAGATTTATCCCAAAATCCCCTGTCTGTAGCCATCTGCCAGGACATGGATAAATTGCTTTTTCCAGAGAGATTATTTGATTTTTTCTACGATCCGCCTCATTTTCCAGCTCTATCCTTTCCTCACTTGGGTGAGTTATTGGTGGCCCTTGATGTTCTCACTTAACAAAAAGCATAAGGAGAAATTTCTGTTTACTGCACCGCCCTGGCTTTGCATGAAAGTGCGGTAAAATTAAAGGAAGACAAAGAATTTTATATTAAGGAGATGTAATTAAAGCTCTCAGTGCTTATCTCCAGACCCCGTGAGCAGCCCACTGTGTGCAAGGCAAAGGCAAGGCAATTTTTCTTTTTAATATTGCAATAACTCTAAGCTCTTTTAAGAGAAAACCCACTGACTATTTGGGACAAAAAGCTACATTTCAAAAATAAATTAAAATCTTGGCAGGCAGCACTTGATTTCACGGGAAAATTTCAACGTGCCAGACTGCTTAAAACCAAACGTATTTCAGCTGAATACTCTTTGATTTTTGCAGGGGGAAGAATTCCTTTTTAGTTCTTTTCTGCCCTTTTTCTGCAGGGCAAAGGTCTGGCAATATTTTTTAATTATTCTTTGTAGTTTTGGTTGTAGGTGCAAAGATGTGGTGGGGGAACTGGGGAGAGAAGGATGAAGACGTTTGGGTTCAGGGCGAGCTCTTCTTTGCCCAAACTGTGCTAGGAATGCTTTATATCCTCTGTAATACCTTACATACTGTGCAGATTTTGAGTGGCTTTTAAAGTGGATTTTAAAGGAATTTTTTGTCTTCAGCTGGTGGCTCTGTTAAATTCAAATACCTGCATAACCTTGACACCATTTTTTATTTGATTCTTGTCCTTGTGCTGTCTGTAAACCAGCATCTTCTCACAGTAAGAGTCTCTTTCAGACGTCAGGGAAAGCCCAGAGAAATGTGGTAGCAGTGGATTTTAATTTGGGGTGGTTTTTTTCTGATTTTTTTTCCCTTTGATTCAGTGCTGGATATCAGCTGTATCCAGGCCAAACACAGATCTGAAATCTCAAATTCCTTTCCCATTTCGCTCTCTCTCACTACCTAAATCTTTCTCGTTCCAGTTTGCCAAACCACCAGGAACTTTGAGGCTGGATATTATTTTTTGCGGTACATCTTATCGGCCAATTAGTGTTTTAATTTAAATGTACAAGTGCCTATCTCTCTGTTCACAGTTATTCTGCCTGATATCAAACAATTCCTTGCTCACAGGCTCCAGGAATCAATGTTATCACCACTCGTGGAGTATCTTATTTGCTTTGTGATAGGAGCGCTGAGCGCATTCTGAAATTCTATTTTCTGGGTTTGGGACTTCCATGTGCCACGCAAAGCAGAGTGAGCTCAGCAGGCAATTTTCCTGTTGTTAAGCCCTGGACCCTAATCTGAAGGAAACAAACCCAGCTCCTCTTATTTTCAAACAGATAAGATTTGCGAGGTTATTAATCACGGGCTCAAATGGCTGCGCTGGGAATTGAAAATGATCAACGGTTTGATATAAAACTTGTCAACATTTATTCCAGAGACGGACCATCCGTCCAGTGGGAGCCTTAGAAAGTCATTTTGTGTCTGGTGGATGATAAAGGGCCATTTAAGTGCATAAACAGCCATGACATCATGCTGAACTTACATGTTCTTTCATCTGCCCCTAAATGAGATCGGTTCTTTTTGGTTATTGCCCTGAGCTTTGATTTTGGAGCATTTTCTCCCCCCATGGATCATTTAATTTATTTATCCTTTTCTTAAAAAGTTATTATGATTTAACAGAACAAGTCTCTGTTGTTGGGTTTATTTTTCTCAAAGAGCTTTCAGGCTGGATTCAGAGGATTAACTCCTGGGCAGGTGTAAATCAACATCGAGCTGGACTCCCTGAGACAAGGGTTTAGCTCATGGTGTTTAATCTTGGTGAATTTGTGCTCTGGAAAACATGAAATTACATCCTCCCCCATATAAACGGATCCTGGGAGTGCTGGACACATTGAGAGAAGATAATTTTCAACTTTCTTTATTTCCTTTCTCAGCACTGCTCCTCAGCCATTAAACCTATTTCATGGGTGGTGGATACAAAGGGCTGCCCAACCCACTGACAATTAATGACAGAGATAGCTAAAAAAGGAGATTATTTTCTTTTTGCTGTAGCTGCCATGAGCACTATGAGTGCCCAACAGCCTTTAGCTGGAAGAGCTTTCAGTGTGTGGTGTAACATCACCCTTAATTTGGCAAAATAGGTTTAAATCCTCAGAAATGCCCCATCGAAGTCTCCCAGTGACCATTTGGTGCTGAAATAAGCTGCCAGCATGGCTTGGAAAGGGTGGGATAAATATGGATCTACCTAAAAATGTATAAAATAAATGCATGTATAGCTGCTCCTGGTGCGAAGGGATCCCTTGCTCGGATGCCACGGTGCAATTCCAGCCTCCATGGGACACCCCATGCCCTGCCAAGGCTGTGCTGGAGGAGCTGGTGATAAGATCACAGAGTGTAATAAACCTCTCGGGTCCCTTCCAAGGGATAAAAGATGGGAAGCAAAGTGTTTTAAGTGCAGCCAGATCGCTGTCCTAGGCTGGGGAGAAGAAAGAAAGAGCAGTGAAAATGGTGTTTGGAGAAGTGGTCTCTGAACCGTGGAGGATTTTGTTTGGCATTGAGAAATTAGGCTGTGGAGACTAAAGAAATGCAGATTTTTGTATCTGATGGTGCTGCAGCCCTGAGCTGGCACCTCTGGGGATGCAGATGCCAAAAGGCAAACATGTGGCAGAAGTGAAGGGAAGAAACTGAGATAAGAGTCCTGCAGAAGGACAAAGATTTCTCTCATTCCTCTCTGTCATTCCTCACTCCAAGAGAAAAAAACTCAGGAAGACTTTGAGACAATTATGGATTTTCCCTCATTTGTACAAAGAGGTTGTTGTTAGAGCAGAGAGGAGCAGTGCTCTTACACCAAAGGTGTCAGGCTGGGGTTTTTTTATTGCAAATTCATAAAGGAAAAATAAAAATAAATTTATTTTTTAAAATCCTCTATCTGAAAAATGATCTCTGAGCACCAGCCATTGTTTAGGTGTGTATTTATTAAACACTGGTTAAATTGCTGCCTGGAGCTCCTGTTCCTATCCCTAACAGCTTTTGTGTCACTTCTAAGTAGAAACTTTTTCACAAATCATCCTTCAAATCCTTCAGAGCAAAGGATTGTTTCCATTTTCCATTTCTTTCTGGATTAAACAATTTTCCACTGCTGTCTGATCTTGATGAGCATCCAGTCCCTCTTCCCTGCACACCTCTGCAGTGGCAGAATATTCTCATAAAGTCCATTATAATCTGGCAGAAAATATCCCCTGTCCTTACACATTTTAAATGTCAGAAAAACCAATGAAAGGAGAAGGAAAATGGGTTTGAAAATGGGATTTCCCCAGGGCATTTCTCTGTTTTCCAAGAGATGGACCCTCAAATCCTCCAAGATCACAGTCACAGAAGTCCTTGGGGTGGGACCTTGGAGTATTTAGCTGGAATTGTGCCAGTGTAGGAACCCAGAGTGCCGAGAATATTTGCCTGTTTTTAAGGGTTTTTACCCCCCTGGACAACACTGGTATAGCTTCAAACCTTGGAAAAAATTACCAACAGTCAGACAACACCTAGAAAATACAGTGGTGTGAATTAGGTGATAGACTGCTATGTAAGATTGTCACAGGGTGAAAAATTTAGAGCTTTTAGGCTTCTCTTTATAGTAAATAGATAAGAGTAAAAAAGATCAAAATGGAGGATTGTTGTTCTCTAGACCTTCTTCTCCTTCTTCTACCACTCCATATTTTGCAGTAAAAGTAGTTTGGATTGACTGGATAGAAAATTCCGCAGTTCCTTGTAGTGTTACTGAATAATTGGTAAGAAAGTAAAAATAATGTACATTTTTAGCAACTATTGGTTAAAATACCTTTAAAAGGCTGTGTAAATCTTGATAATGAGTCTTTTTCGCTCTCACTCCTACTTTTCCTCCTTCCTTGCTGTACCTGCGTCACGCTGGTGGCTCAGTTCCTCTGATAAGACTTAATAAACAACTATCTAGAGGCATTGAAACTACAGAAGACGTCTCGCTTTATCTTTTAAATCTTTATCTTTTATCTCTCCTCCTTGCAAGGACTTTCAGCAAATTCTCTCCCATCAGGAGAGACTCAATTTATGGCACAATAAAGTGTCACGCCAGCTTTGAGCTGGCCCTTAGCTAAACCCCAAAACACCCACCCCACACCTCGGAGGGGCTGGAGAGCCTGTCCTGGGCTCTGCACTGGGCCAGCTGCGTGCAGGTGTGAAACAGGAGCGCAGAGCCCTGGCAGCAGAGCAGCTCTTCCCTGCACAGTGAATAACCAGCGCAGACAATCCCCCCCAGCCATCAACTGAGCTTTTCCTGCTGCTGAATTGTTCTCCTCGCTGTTATTTGGAAGAAGGCTTTTCCGTGAGCTGGCTGCTTCTGAATCCCCCGGTGGCCACGAGTAGTGAAATGTCTGTAGTGTGGATAACATTTCTTTGGAACAGGAGTGATTTGTCTGAATAAAGGATCGACAAATGGGCTTTATCAAAATCCACACACTGCGTTTCAAGGGAGAAGCTTTTATGTGGGAAGAGACATTCGTCGGGGCTTTCTCTGTTGGTGTTTTAATTTTACCAAGGGTAATTTTCCCTGGAATGTGCATATAATGTTAAATTTCACAATTATTTTAATACAAAAAGTGATTTGATTACTGGCTAAAGCTGAGGTGAAACTCTCCACTCTTTGTTAGGAAAAGGTTGGCTGTTTATGCAATTCCAAATTCTTCCTTTTAAAATAAAATTTACAGCCTCCTGAAATGGCTCCCACGGACCTCCCAGGCTTTGATTTCTCTCAGAGTTTTTGAAGAGCCTATCGACCCCCAGACTGGGAACAGCCTGGAATAATTACACCTGATGGGAGGTGTTAATGCCTCTGACACTGCCTGCCACTTGTCTCCACGCTTAGGAGAAATTTATGTGCCAGCTTGGTGTTTTACTGCCAAGCTGGATTCTTCCCACTCCTCCTAGGGATTACCCTCCCTGCCATGAATCTGCTTGTTCATTTATCACTGCAATTCCTCAGGTCAGATTTATTTCCAAGAGGAGAACAAGGTGTGGGCTGCACACGGTGGTGAGGTTTGCAGAGGAGGTTAAGGCACAGCTGGGCGGGCACAGCATTGTCTCGGGCATTTCTGGGTTCAGGATGGAGGAAAAGCTGGTGGAGAGAGCTGTAAATCCATGCAATGTGTGGAAAAGCTTCCTCCAGGTCTGCTGAGAGGTGGATTTGGGGATATATCTAAGAACAGCTTGGTAAACCACCACCTCTCAGTCTCTGTCTCGGCTGGGGAAGGTGGCATGGTTGGTTTTCTGACCCCCTGGGTTAAAGAGTGTCTGTCCCACTGCAAAGCCATACCAGAGATGAGAAAATTCCATGTTTCTGGGGAGCAAACTCAGCTGTGGTGGAGCCTGGTCCATCTCACAGATAGAGCACCCAGGCAGCACACCTGGAGCTTCGCCTCTCCTCACCTGGTTTCGTGAAATCCCATTTCTCTCCTGCACAAAGCCCAGCTCCTCCTCCTCCTCATTTCACACAATCCCTGTGCCAGCACACGATGGGCTCTGTGTGTGTCTCCTCTGGGGGACCCTCTGCCCCCAGGCCCCCATGGTAACCACTGGGAATGTGTGGCTGGAGACAACTCAGAGATTGTTTCTGCACAGCTTTTCCAAGTGTGTGCACCATGGAGCAGGAGCCTGCACATGTTGGGTGATTTATTTCTCTTCTTGGTGCTCTTGCTGTGGTTCTGCTTGCAAAAGGCAAATATTCAAGTGCACTGGAGTAATTCCAGCCTGGTCATCTAAACAGAGAAGTGATGTGTTCACTTCCAGTTCCAAAATATGACATCCAAGGGAGGGTTGTTCACGCAGGTAAATGTTCTTCAACACAGACAGGTCACCTTACTTGGAGAAGTCAGAGCTTGCTGATGCTCTTCATCGCATCCTGAATCCAGAAGAGTTGTAAAAGCTGCTTTTTAGTCCACAACAACCAGCACTGAGGTGTGGAAGCCTCTGCTCTGCCGTGTGCCAGAGCTGCAGAGTGCAGGCACTGCTATCCCTGCAGGAATTGCTGATTTGTGCTGGGCAGAGTGGGTCTGGGATTTATTTTTCCAGGTGGCTGCGGAAGAGGCTGGTTCTGCACCTCGTGGTGATGAACACAGCAATTTCCCCATCAGGTTCTGACAGGTTAAACTCTTCTGGGTGGTGCTGAGAGGATTTAAACACCCAAACACTTATGGTTATCTGCAGGTGCCACACTGATCTGTCAGTACTGATACTCAAAGCAAAAGTGCTGAGTGAGGGTTGAGTGACAAGCAGTAAAAAAGGAAACATGGAACAGGAGGAGCAACCCCCCACACCTCATGTGCTCATCCCAAGGGCTTTGTTGGGCATGTGGCCCATCAAGCAGCATCTGCAGCCCACATTTATTGCCCTGGTGTGTTGGAGGATGTTTGAGGCTCTCCAGGAGCAGGGCTGGAAGATAAATACAGCACGACGAGTGTTTGTCGCCTTCCACAAGAGCTTCACCAGCTGCCCTGCTCCTTGGTGACATCAAGTTTTGACCATTAGCTTAAAGAAACCTGTTGCCATGTCAATGGGCAGGTTCTGGTCTCCAGGTTCTTTTTCTCTTTTTTTTTCCTCTAATAGGGAGTTTTCCATTCTCCCTGGGATTTAATTCTGTCAGTGTCTACTGCTCGTGTACCATAGGTAACCCAAACCATATTTTTGTAGTCTATTCCCAGAACTTTAGACTAAGTTTGAGGTTAAAACCAATTCATAATGAGTGTTTCATTGCTCTTGCTTTTAAGTTAATCAGAAGTGAGGAAAGGGAAGATCAGTGGAAAGCTGTTTTCACCTTGGTTCAGGGAACTTTGAAGAGTTGTGCTAAACCAGTTGAGTTCTTTAATAATGTTTTCAGCTACACTCCATCAAATATCGTGGCTAAACAGGGAAATGGCCAGACCTTTGAACTATTTTTGTGTCTCCTCATCACTTCTGCCCAGGACTCTCTCCTAACAGCAATCCCGAACACAAAGGCAGGAGACACAGCTCACACCTGAGCAGTGCTGCCTGCCAGACCTCAGCTGATCCCAGAAACCCTGTGAATGCTCCCACATCTAGGCAGAACCTCGGGGTTTATTTTCATTGATTCCTTAGTTGGGTGCAAACCCTGAGGGGCTCCCTTGGTTCAGGCCTCTGCAGAGGCTGTGATACAGATGGAACCTCCCTGTGCCTCAGAAGAGCCCCTGTGAACCAAAAACCGTGGGGTTTGAGTGAAAAAATGAGAACTATCCTCAGAGTAATTTATCTCCCCCTGCAGTGCAAGTGCTGCTGAGATTTGGTGACTTTGAAGTCTGATTCAAGAGAGCTGGGGGAGGCTGATATCTGGGATAAAACATTGACCAAAGAGTGGTTTCTCCTGGGCTGGGAACCAAAAAGCAATGGGTGAGCTGGTGAGAAGCAGCTCTTTCTGGGCAGGGGACACACAGAGGGATCACACAGATCCAAGAAGTCTCCAGAACCCTCATTTGATGCAGGAAGGTCAGGGAAAAACCCACAGCATCCCAGTGCCCACCTGCCGCCTCTGCCAAATTGGCATCACACTACCTGTGAGCCTTCCTGGAGGGAGGAGACCCAAAATGCTACAAAATCAGCCAGCCTTTACTGGAGTTTACATTCCCATGCTGAGGTTGGGAGATGTGAGGTCCCTTTTGGGCATGTGGGAGCTGGACGGGGGCGCTCAGCAGCGCTGATGGAAAACCAGGTGATGGCTGAACGTAGGTCTGGTTGTTGGCTGAGGGTGGGGCCTGAATCTTTGTGTTTAATACAGGATAATGGTCTCCTGTGGGACAGGGGCCAGCAGGACTGAGCTGGGAGCAGCAGCCAGCAGCGCTGTGCCACACTTCCCCTCGCAGATGAAAAGCCCTTTCTGTAACCTCAGCAACAGCCCCTGCCGCAAGCTTTGTTTTACAGAGCGCTGGAGATGCTGCCCATTAAACAGCAATTAGTCCTTGCTGGATCCAAAGCCCGCCCTCTCTCCCAGATGGCCACTTATTAAGATATTTATGGTTAATATGAATTTCCCCTGCCATAAATCAGCAGCCTTTATACCTGCAGGAAAGTCAGGGCAATCAGCGACCCTGCTCAGCTGGGCCGGGCAGCGAGCGATGGCTTGTAAAATAAAGGTTGTAACAACTTCTCCTCGTCATAAAAACAACGGGAGAGGGGAAAATCCCAGTGCTGGGATCTGATAACGGGCTGTAATCAAGCTCTGGTGTATTCTCCTGGAGGAGGCTGGCAAGTGGAAAGTTACCCGGATTCACTGGTCACTCAGGGACTTCTGGACAAGGAGCCAGAGCCCGCTGCGGTTCGAGGGGTGGGAGGGTGGAGGAGCAGGGGTCTGGAGCCTGGCTCCAGCCTGGCTCAAAGGTGTCCTGAGACGTGTACAATCACAGAGTGGTTTGGGTTGGAATGGACCTTAAAGCCCATCCAGTTCCCCATCTTCCACTGTCCCAGGTTGCTCCAAGCTCTGTCCAGCCTGGCCTGGGGCACTTCCAGGGATGGGGCAGCCACAGCTGCTCTGGGCATCCTGTGCCAGGGCCTGCCCACCCTCCCAGGGAACAATTCATTCCCAATATCCCACCTAACTTGGCCTTGTGGCAGTTTAAAGCCATTCCCTGTGTCCTGTCCCTTCATCCCTAGTCCCAAGCCCCACTCCAGCTCTCTTGGAGACCCTTTAGGCCCTGGCATAGGTTCTAAGGTCCCTCCAGAGCCTTCTTCAGTCTGAACACCCCCAGCTCTCCCAGCGTGCCACTGCACATTGTTTTGCTCCTGTGTTTGGCTTCTGGGTGTAGAGCAGTTGTGAGCAATGTGAAAATATTCCGAGTATTTCTACCTTTGGGGCCAATCTCATTTTTCCCCTGTGATTTTGGTGTTATCTGAAAATAGCATTGATATCAACCCTGACAGACTCCAACCACAGACCTCCAAACCAGGGAAATCACTCTCCCTTTCCCTGTTTTTAAGCTAGCAGGGAACTGTTTCCTCCACGAAGTGACTTTCTCTAAAATGCCTGAATTGACAGGAGATGTCACATCCTCCCCTCTGCAAGTGTGCAGCTCCCAAGAAGGACTTTTTTCCCCCCCCCCTCTATCTAATACACGTGACTGCCTCAAGCTGCATCTCTTTGTCTCTGGTCCTTCCTTTCAGGTGTTTCCTCCTGTCTTAAATCCCAGACCGAGGGATTTCACTGCATCTCACACAACAACCACGTGACTTTGAGCACTCCTGAAGACATCTCGCCCTCTTTGCCTTCCCCAGGACACCTTCCTGCGTTCCACAGAGGAAAATCTGGACCTGCACGATATCCTCGCCTTTTCATTAAGGACTTTCCATTAGGGTTTAATCCCCTGCTAACATTGGGATAATTTCTTCCGGGATGAGTTCGCAGCTGCTTTAGTACCTTTGGAGTAGCACATCCTGGTTAGAGAGTTAATACAGTGATGAAGGGATAGAAAAATCACCTTTCAAGGTAAAATCAGTACTTTTTGAGCAGTAAAATCAGCTTTTCTGAGTAGCCAGGAGCTGCTAAAATACATCAATAGATGGCACTATTTTATACTGTATGAGGGCCCAGGACAGGTAGGGAGGAGCAGTAAAGCTCAGGAGGGGTTGTGAACACAGATTTCCTCCCTCCATGCAAAAATGCTCCACCAGGACCAGTACAGAAGAGCTGAGGGCTTTGCTCTGTGTGATTTCCTCTCTTCCCTTTCCTTGTGCTGAGCCTTCGGCAAAGGTGAAGGTTTAAGGATGATCTCTGTCCTTTATGGTTCTGGGGATGCTAAGGCAGAGATGCCTGCATGTGTTTATTAAGCACCTGGAGCTAACCCTGCTCAGAAAATAATCACTCCAAACCACTGCCTGCGGTCTCACTTGCTGCCAGAAAATTGCTCAGCTGGGGTGACGCTCTTATTCCTCTGAGCCCAGAGTTGCTTATGGAGTGACTGAGAGCAGCTTTACCTCCAGCTGGGCAGGGTTTAAAGGTTTCTCTAATGTCAAACGGCTCTGGGTGTTTTTGATCTTGGCATAATTACTCTGTTGTTAATGCAGTGTTGTAACCTCGCTTGGGCAAACTGGAGGAGGAACCCAAATTGCAGCTTGGGGCAAAATGGGACTTTTCTGGTATCTGCTGTAAAGCACACTCTGCCTCCCCAGCCTGATTCCGTCACCCCTGCCAGAATGCCAGGATAATCCTGTAAAAATCCACCAGGTTTTTTGCACCTCCAGACTCTGGGGACACAGGAGCAGTTTGGCCGCTGTCTGTCTGTCTTTCTGTCCCCAGGAACTGCTGCCACCACCGTGGTGCTGGATGCAGCCAAACGATGCCACGGGTGTGTGACCAAAGGCACCCAAGGGACCAGCTCTGCTGTTTGTTGCCATTTCGTCCAAGTTGGCCAGGATTTCTTCTGGAAGCTTTAAAGGTCAGAGAGTTCAAAGTTCAAAAATGCTCAACAGAGTGAATGTGTATTTTGCCTTTAAGTAAAAGAACAACTAAAAGGAATCTGTCCTTTACTGCTAAATCCCTCATATCAGGAATTCCTGTCATCCACTGACAGTGATCTTTTTATTCCCTCTAGTAACTGATTTTTTCTTCCCTCTCCCCAGAGCCTCCCTTGTTTTGATTGTTCTCATTTATTACTTTTCTTTTTACTTGGCATGTCGGAGAACTGTCACCGTTCCACCTCTGTCCCTTCACGTCTATATTGTCTGGTTTTCTGTGCTAAAACCAAACCAAAGACGTGCCTGAGGAGCAGTAAAACCTCCTGGTCTTTGATAACGCTGCTCAGCAGAGAGACCAAACTGTGCCCATTTACAACCAAGCCATTTCCCCCTCCCTGCCCTCCTGCCTGCTCCCTTTCCCTCCCTGATGCAATGCTAGATTTGTAAAAAACTATTTGCAAAAAAACCCCTGACTACTCTGCTGTTTTTATCTGGAGGAACATCTAAATCACTTAGGAGTCTGCTGGCTGAACTCAGTAAATAAATAGCAGCGAGCTCAGTAGTAGCAGTGAGTGCTGGCTGTGTCCAGCAGCTGCACTCGCAGCCACCCCTCCACCAGCACAGGGGCCTTTTAATCCGGCCCTGAAGAATTCCAGCAGTGTTCCCAACATTGGAAAATGGGGTCTTGTATAAACTGTCCAGGTAAAGTTGTGCTCAGGCAGCTTTTGCTGCTGGTAAGAAGTGACAGGGGTTGGTCAGAGGTCCCCTGCGTGTGGAGGAGATGCTCAGACCTCACTACACAGAATCCCAGGATCACTGAGGGTGGAAAAGCCCTCCAAGATCATCCATCAAGTCCAACCTGTGACCGATCCCCACCTTGTCCCCAGCCCAGAGCACTGAGAGCCATGTCCAGGCCTTCCTCAGACACCTCCAGGGCTGGGGACTCCAAACCTCTCTGGGCAGCCCCTGCCAATGCAGATTTGATGCAGAAAATCATCCACTCTCGAGAAAATCTCCAAGGAGTTGTTAAATCCCAAAATAAACCAGACAGTGAACCATTCATGAAAAAAAGAGAGTCATGCCCTGATGCTCGGAATTTCTCTCCATGCCCCTCTATGTGTCAGGAGAAAAAAACAGCTGGAGAGAGACTTGGGACAAGAGCATGGAGTGACAAGGGGAAATGGCTTCAAACTGCCAGAGGGCAGGGATAGAAGGGATATTGGGAAGAAATTCTTCCCTGTGGGATGGTGAGACAGTGGTACAGGGTGCCCAGAGCAGCTGTGGCTGCCCAATCCCTGGAAGCATTTGAGGCCAGGTTGGACAGGGCTTGGAGCAACCTGGGATATGGGAGGTGTCCCTGCCTGTGGAATGGGATGATCTTTAATGTCCCTTCCAACCCAAACCATTCTGGGACTCTGTGCTTCCACACAGATGCAAATGTTGGCTCAGATGTCATTAATTCTGTAGCATAAATTGAACATAACCTGTATTTATTCCCACTACATCCATACACACAGCTCATATAAAAACAGGGATGATCTCTCTGCCAGCATGTCCCCTACATCATAAATCATTCTGTACATGTCTATACACAATAGAGGTTTAGTGTAACCTATATTTGTGTTATATATTGTGTCAGAAAGTCCTAGTGACATCTGGGATTTAAGGAAATAACTCTTTATTCACTTCTCTATACTGATCACAAACCCTTAGTTTTTATTCTCTATATTCTAAATAAGTTCTCTGTGCCACTGAACAACAATGGCTTATTATATTTTAAATGTTCTAAATGTAAAAATCATACTAAATATAAAATATTCTGGGTTTTTTTGTTTTGTTTTTTTTTAAATCCAGAATAGCAGCATGACTCGGTCCTGCTCTTAACTTGTAACAAAGCTCACAGTTTTAGGTTCATTAGGGTTTTTTATTACAACCTCATAAAAGCATTTATAATATTTCATTATATTTTAAACCAAAAGCACTAAGAGAAAATGCCTGAAATAAAAATGCCCATAATTTTCCTGTTGCCTTGTCACTGTCTGAAAACCTTATCAGAGTTCCTCGTTACTTTAATGGTGTAGGATTAAGGGTAATGAAGAAACATTTAGGGTTCTGCAAATCACTTTGATTTCATTGTATAAAGTACCAGCACTTCTCTCTGATTTACTGCTCAGTTGTTTGAAACAGCCTGTGGGATTTATCAGTCTTGGAGGAAACTCTGTTTCCTTGAACAATTAGCTCAGACTAAAGTTGTGTAACTCCTTTTTCTTGATTATTATTCTTTTTTTTTTTTCAGAGCATTTGTGGATGGGAAATAACAAACTCTCCACTGGGTGCTACCTTGATATTTAGCAGGGTAAAGATGAGTATTTTCATTACAAATGTTCTTGGAAGCATTTTGATTTTCTAGCGATTTTCTCCCTTTTTTAACATGAAAGGCCACTTTTTTCATTATTAAATTGGTTTTATGTCTATATTTGGGATAATTTTCATTTTCTCATTTCTCTTCTCATTTTTCATTTGTCTTTCTGCTCAGATCTGTTTTCCTCATTGCCTACAGGGATTTCTCTGTTTCCTCACGGAGTGGGGTGTTTCTTAAGGTATAAAATTGTTTTGACATAAACCACTTGCACTCAAACAGAGCAATAATATTTTTAATTATTACAATGCTCATAAAATAAAACAAAAAATCCAAATAACTCCAAAATCACCCATATATAAAAGCTTTTAAAAATTGTGAAATTTTTCATGACAATTAATGCTGATCTTCCAGCTTTTCGTCTTGATTAAAGAGCCCATGGAATCTACCAACTTCTGCAGGGAGAGTATGGTGGGATAAACCCAAACCACACCTTTTTGGGTGGTTTCTTGGCTTAATTCCTGTCAGCTCAACCCCTGGCACATGGATTTCTTCCACTTGGGATCCAAACTCGGTGCTGCTGCTGCATGACCTGGGGTTTGGGGAGGGTCACGAGCAGTTCAGGGCACGTGGCAGCACGCAGGGCTTCAAATAAATTGTTGGCATTGTGTCTGAAATGTTTCAGAGTTCCCAGTGCCGGCAACTCCTTTGAGCAATTTCATAATTGAGGATTAAAAAAAATGTATCTGTGGTTTGGCTTTCACTGGAATGGGATGAAGGTGAGGCTGGACCAGTTCATTAATTCCCTTTGATGAGTTTTTCCCATGGTTTGCACAAGCCAGGAAGGAATCAATTGTCAGGTGGGAAAGCCTTCATGGAAGCAGAGCCCTGCTCGAGGTTCAGCTTTTCCTAGAGGGATGATCAGGAATTGGTCATGAAAAATTGGGATTGCAGAAAATGCATACTATGGGATATCCCCAGCCTTAAAGGTGTGACCAACGCAACATGTCCGGAGCTGGGGATGATGGAAAAAGGCACCAAGAATCATAAAATCCTGGAATCATTCAGGTTGGAAAAGATCTCCAGGATCATCCAGTCCAACCTTTGAACAAATACCACCATTGCCACTAAACTGTGTCACCAAGTGCCACTTCTACTCATTTTTGGAACACTTTCAGGGACTGTGACTCCAACGCTTCCTGGGGGAGCCTGTTCCAATGCTTAACCACTCTTTCAGTGATTCAATATTTTTCCTATTATCCAACCTGAAACTCCATTGGCACATTTTAGTATTTAATAAGATAATTTTCCATTATCTTCAGAGATCCAGGCATGTGTTGGAAGCCTGGAAATTGGTGAATATTGGTAATAAGGCCAGTGCGGATATTGTTAATAAAGCAGGTGAGTCCTAAGAGCCACAAGAACTTTGGTTTAGGCTGGACATGACCCTTCCTGCTCCATTTTCTTAAGGCTCAGCTCATGTTGCAATTCTTCCGCTTGCCAATTGTGCAAGGAAGGCATCCGTCAGTGCTTTTAGTGCTATAAATTCCCTAAATTCCAGTGGGATTGAGACACAGCTGATGACGTCTGTCACCTGGCCAAGGCACCATAAGCAACATCCATCCCAAACTTTCAGAGCCACTGCCTACAAAAGGCATCACAGGCATTTCATGGCAAGCCGTTCCCTCAAAAAAGAAAGAATATAGGCCATTATCTCATATCCAGCCACTCTCAAAAATATATAAGCATTATAAGAGCTTACTACCTGCACCAAGCTGAGCTTTGTAAGGCTCGGAGAGGTTTAATCCCATGTCTGCTGCTTGGAAGTTTCTTTGCTGGCTTCACTGAGCTGGGATTAGTGTCTCTTAGTCTCCAGCTACTGGCTTTACACATTTCCAATGGCTTTTTTTTAATATCCCTGGTCTTGTAAGCAGAGCAATAACATAGGAACCATAATATCTTGTGTGCTATATGACACCAGCAGAATAATCCTATCTTTCTGTTGGGAGATTCCGATAGACTTAGGAACTTAAGGAATCACTGAACAATTTTGCAGTGTAATCAGTGCTACCAAAACCCCTCTCCCAACAATGTTTTTGGGGAGGGGGGGCAGGAGGAGGGGAAGATTTTGAGCTAATTTTTTCCATCTGGGCTTCATTTGCAGATTATGCGGGAAAAGGAGAGATTAATCCACGGGACGAATGAGCACACATTAATTTGCCATCTGGGGATGTAAACAGGAAGCCCAAAACGTTGAGCCTTAGTGGCTGCTTATTGCTTCAGTGAGGAAAGATGAGTTGACGCCGTGGGTCTTATGCTGAAAATATTTTAGTAAATTCTAATAACATATTATAAACAAATGTCAGTCCAAAGCTCTTCTGAAAAGGGGAAGAGAACGTTGTCCTTGGATACAAGAGCAGCTCATAGGAGAGGAAAAAATATCCTTTGAATGAATTTGGCAAGAAAATCTCACTGGTTTGAGATTATTTTTCTTGAAGTTTGTTTTTTTGGGGGTTTTTTTTGGTTAAATTTTCTTTGAATTGAGCACTTAAATGATCCCCCTGCTCAGCTTTTGAGCAGCTGCTGCTGCTCCTTTTAAAATTCAATAACTGACCTCAAGGATTGACAATGCTTTTGAAGCATAAATTTAAGAATAACCCTTTTGTGCTGTGATGGTTGAGTGAAAGAGGGATGATTTTCTCCCCTGGCCTTTTCTTTTCATTTCCCACATATTCATTAAGCCCAGCCCAGACCACCTCTGTGTGGTGTAACCTGGAGGTGACAGGATCCCATCTCTACTTCCCTGAAATATATATCCCTGTCTTTCCTGAGCGTGTTTCTCTGGAGAGGTGGAAGCTGAGTGTTTAAACAGGGATGACACTGATTCTCCTTCCCCAAGACCCAAAGCTCAACTCCCACCTTCCTGTCCCAGGCCAGGGGTGGCTGCTCCAGGTTTCCCATCACCTGCACGTGCAGGATTCCAGCAGCTCCCCATAGCAGGGCAGGAACAGAGGCTCTGCAAGGTCCTGCTGCAGCATCACCACACAAAAATCATTTCCCTGATGCTACAAAAGCCTGGATCAGGGGGTGTTTGCTCCCAGATTATCCAGAGGATGATTTTTGCCTGTCTGGGCAGCAGCTGTCACACTGAGGTTCATAAATACTCCCAGGGAGAAATGCTCCCAGGTCTCTGCAGACAACGGATTGTCCCAAGCCAGGAGTGTTTATTTGCTGTCCCTGCTTCAAGCCAGTGGTCAGGACTGTGGACAATAAATGTCCAGCCCTGGCATTCATCATTATTACAAAGTTCATTTGAGAGATTAGGGCAGGTTGTTTTTATGTCTGGCTACAGAAATGGCACAGCCCCTCCTAATTGCGACGACTCTATCCCACTTTTAGGATCTGCTGTGGATGGGCGTTCCCATCAGGCAAGCTTTGCAGGGTGGGATATTCCTCACACCCTTCATCCACCCCCATGCACCCCACATTCCTCCTTGCCCAGGAATCTGCTGCGGGGATGCTCTTGTTGGTGATACAACATAAATTTCCTTTCTGAGGAATGTGTGAGGGCAGCCCAAGACTACAAGAGCCCACAAACCGAGAAGATAACTCATTTAAACCCCAGAGCAGTCTCCTTCCTTGCCGATATCCCACATTATCCTCTCTATTAATGCTTTTTCAAGCACATCTGTGTATGTGCGTGTGTATGGACTCATCTACTGTTAATTGTGGGGTTTTGTAAATTTCCATTCCTGTCTAATGACTTTTTACAGGCAGTGCAATTACCAGTTCTTTTTATTGCCATTCTAATGATTCAAACATGCTTACAAGAAAAGCATAGTCCAGCTAAAGAAATAGCTGCTGTAAAATTCTATATATATTTTCTCCACATAGCTTTAAATTAATCCATTTTTATTAGGGCGCTTGGCAAAAAAATTAATCGGAAATGGAGTCCAAACAGACCAGGATTTATTGCAGCTCTATAACTCCGAAGAGTGACTTGATTGATTTAAACCATTTTTACAGTAAAATAAAATAAAAATAAAGCAAGCAAATTATCCTGGCTTAAAAGTTGGAAAACCATTCTGCCTTCTTGTGCTCTGCAACTTGAACCAGCTGAGACAGTGAACTCCAGCTTGGCTTTGAGATGAAAGAGGGTAGATTTTGATGGGAAATTGGGGACAAATTCTTCCTTGTGAAGGTGCTGAGGCCCTGCCACAGGTGAGGCTGTGATGCCCCATCCCTAGAAGTGTCCAAGGCCAGGTTGGACAGGGCTTGGAGCAACCTGGGACAGTGGAAGGTGTCCCTGCCCTTTATGGTCCCTTTCAACTCAAACCGTTCTGTGATTCCATGATTCTGTAACTTTGACAGAGGAACTCAGGCCAAATGGGGTTTGGGAACTCAGCTCTCAGCAGCTGGTAGGACACCTGATCTCCCCACGGATCATTGTGGCTCCCTGTGGACCTGTGGTGGATCAGTCGTGGGACGGAGCTGATCCTCTGTGGGCAGCCTCTCACTCCAGGAGGGGATGCATTGATTTCAGTTTTGAAGGTGGTTTTTAATCAAATATGCAGCAAGGGATCTAAGTTTAGCCATAAGCACTTCAAGCCTCAAGGATGCTAAACTATTCCATCCTCATCTTAAATATGTCACCATTTTGTGGCCCTTTATTTTTGGGGGTTTTTTTGTGCAGAACAGCAAGCCCAGTGAAAGCAAAGGTCATTTTATCTATGATGTCCTGTGATGTCCAGTGCCTGTCTGCAACCCACTTTGTGAAAGCCAATCCTGCTGGAAAGTCAGTGGGTGCTGAGGGCTCCCAGCACCACCCATGGTCACAGTGGGCCGGGCAAGTGTTAATGAATCCTCAGCTCCTTTGGAGGAATGTTTTCCAAGACTCATTTTACACACTTTAAATCAAAGCACAGAGAGTTGCCTTTGTAAGTTTTGATAAATGCTCTCGTACTATTTGTGTTCCTGTGGTGTTCAGAGGCTTTAGCAGAGATCGGGGTCCTGTTGCAGAAGGTGCCATACAAAACCCTCTGAAGAGCTGACAATGTAAACAGCCAAGGCAAAAATGTGAGGTATGGAAATACAGGGAGGTGATTTGCCAAAAATCCAGGGAAGCTGGAAGCA
The DNA here is from genome assembly GCF_000691975.1 of Corvus brachyrhynchos. Lineage (NCBI taxonomy): Eukaryota > Metazoa > Chordata > Aves > Passeriformes > Corvidae > Corvus > Corvus brachyrhynchos. The sequence continues at coordinate 775,036 of NW_008239324.1, read as the reverse complement.
GCTCCCCTTCACCATTGCTTTGGTCACCCAATGGTCCAGCTAAAGACAAGACTCAGCTGCCACAGGTGTGGCTGTGGCCAAAATAATTCCTCTTTTTTAGGTGTTGACTTTAATGCTGCACTTGGGGAAAACAAGGCCTGGCAATGTTGTTCAGAGAGAGTGGAAATTCAGGAGCCACAGAGCGTATGGAAAAGGGTCCCCACGGAAGTGGTGGAGTCACCATCCCTGGGAGTGTTCAAAAAATGAGTAGGAACAACACAGAGTGTTGTGGCTGAGTTGGCAGGGTGGTGATGGCTCTAAGACTGGATCTTGGAGGTCTTTCCCATCCTTGATGATTCCATGGCTCTACATTGACCTCTAGCAGAAGGAAAAATTATTTACAGCAGACCAGGAGCCACCCTGCTCATCACATCCCTCTGAATATCTCATTTTGGAAAAGGAACTTCAAGATTACAACACTTTTCAACCATTTTATGGATTATTCAAACTTTGGAGAACTAGAAAACATTTTCTATCCACTGTGAGCAATTCTTCACCCAAAAAGCAGTCACCAAATCCTTTGTTTCCCAAAAACAACTGCCTGTCCCTTCTCCTTGTCCATAGCAGGGTGCCCTGGGCTGCCCCATGCTGTCATTGCTCTCTCTCGCAGCCCTGCAAGTCAAGTCACTCAGCCCTCACCGGCAGCTTGGTCTCCATAAAGGAACCCCAGGTCATTTATAATAACTAGCAAATGTACCTCTGGCCATCCTGGTTTTTATAAATGATGTGTTTTCCTCCTTCCCCCAGTGCTGTCCATTACCCTGACCAGTGTGGACAAGACAAACAGCACCACACCCCAGTGTGTCTCTGTCAGGGGACAGAAGCCGGAACGAAGGCTGCAAATGCCTTCTCAGGGAGTCACTGTTGACCTCACTACTTAGACAGACAGCTCTGATTCAAGAGATGACTGCCCCTGTGCTCCTATGCATTCCCAATCCCTGTATTTGCTTGGTTATTTTTCTTTATCTCCCTGCTTTTTCTCTGTTAACTTCTTCCACTGGCAATGGCCATCACTCAGTGGGTCACCCCAAGTCATCCTGAATCGGAGTGTTGGCAGCACTTCTCTTATTAATCAGCCAACTCATGGGATCCTGGCAACCTTTTTCTCTCTATAAGGGTAAAGTCCAAGCTGCTCTTTGATGTTGTCAAACCATGACTTCCACTGGTCTCCCCGCTGATTCCTTTGCTCTCTCTCCCTGGGAGTAAAAAGCCACAGGGAAGCTCTGAGTGTTGTATCAGGCATCAGGCCAATCTGGTTTCAGGCTTTGTTACTGTGTGGAGCAGACAGCCTGTCCAGTCCTGGATCTATATGAGGGATGCTTTCATCTTCTAAGAATGCTGTGCATTTCAGGTTGTTCCACCTATAGAGCCCATCCAGGCAACCTCTGCAAAGTCAGCCTTCCTGAAAAACGAAGGAATAACAAAAATCGAAGTCAAACACACAGATCAAAGTTTGCCCAGAATTTATGTTGTATGGATTCAGAAACAGAGAGGACAAGGTGAAATCTGCATTTCTGGTGGGATATTGATTTATTTCTGTTCCATTTGCCTCCTAAGGCTTGAAAAATGTGGACAAAAAGGAGTCATTCACCACGTCTGAGGCAACGCGAATGAAATTCTGGCCACCACTAAAGGCAGTGGCAAGACTCCCATTGACTATGGTGGGGCCAACATTTCACCCCATGATTTCTCATCTTGCTTTATTTTATTGACCTTTCTCTTGAATACGAGCGAAATGCAAATATTTTTTTCCAGCACAAGTCTTTGTACTCGATGAACTCTGCAGGATCCAAAGCACTTCATATGTATATAAGAAAAACACCTAAAGACAAAAGGGAGAGCAGTTAACTGTGCAAATAATGATCTCCACAATCTATAAAAAAAGGGCCATGCTCAAAAAGAGATAGTGGTTTAAATGGTCAGGATAAATAAAACAGGCTCAAGGGTAAATTTTGGACCACAAGGAGCATTCCCAAGCCTGCATGGTACAGACCACACATCTCGGGAATGTGGATCACCTTCGAGGCCACCTCAGCATTGGCCCCATGGTGGCCATGAAATCCCAGACGTTTTACTCTCATTTTCAAACCATGCTGATGTTCAAAGCCTAAGGAATCCAACAGTTCTGATGTGAGACAATGGGTGATATTCCCGATATTCTGGCAGACTGTTCACAGGGGGAAAATAAGGCTGTTTCTTTCTCTGTGGGTTCAGTCTCCACACGGAATAAAAATAGCTGATTTCAGAGACAAAGAATTGCCCTCTTTGCTTTCACCCAAAGCCTTCTTTCATCCTTAAAACATTTTAGGATAACCCCCTCTGTGATGCCATTGTGAATCCAGGTAGTGTCACAGTCAATGGAATTATTGTTTTGTCTCCTTGTAGGAAAATGCAAACTGTCAAAGCTGGTTTTCACAATAATCTCACCTTTCACAGTCCCCATCCCTAGCGTACCAAATCCAGAATTTCACCACAAACCTTTCCATCAGCAGCATTCATTATATCAAGGGCTGTGTTGGATGGGAGATTCAGGCAGCAGGATTGGAAGAGACTTCCCAGCAGCATCTCAGGTACTTACAGATTGTTTGGATGGTTTAGACAGTTCCCAAAACAGTAGAAGGATGTGACTCTCAATAAAACAGTCCTGGTTTTCCTACAAGCAGAGGAAAAAGAAGTCATGTGGAGTCACAAACCAAGGAAGAGCAGCTGTGGTGGGAAGAAAGCAGAGTTCTTGACTCCCAAAGTGAAGATGGAGTTATAATCAACATTTAATATGACACAGAAATCAGGAATGATATGTCCCATTCATTTGGAGAGCTTGACATCACTCCCAGAAGGAGAAGGCTTCTCTCATTCCAGTGTTCATCTTCACCTGGTGCTTCAGTGTTTTTCAGCAGCCTGGTGCAGTGGAAGGTGTCCTTGCAGGGAGTTGAAATGAGATGGTCTTTAAGGTCCCTTCCAACCCAAACCATTCCATGATTCTATGATCCTTAAATCCACAGACAAGCTCACTACTGCAAGATGTAAAGTCCATGGGCTCCAAGGGCCCTCCTGCATGGTGCTGCTGTGAGGCCTTTCCTTTATAACCAAATAAAAATGAGGGTAAGTTTTAAGTGCTCTGGGCTTACGTTTTCTCCCCTTTCATTTATTTTTGTTTCAGAATGTGCCTTTTTATTAAAAACAAAAACACAACAAAGACGTTTCTATCATCTCTGGGGCCATGTTCTGATGCCTCACGGACCACCAGTGGTTCACAGACCACAGGGTGAGTAATGGTGCACGAGAGCACATTGAGTCCTCTGCTCTGACTGCCTCTGCCAAAGGAACTCTGTTCACACCAACATGCTTGCCCAAGCTTTGTCAGACCCAATTCTGCCTGATTTGAGTTATGGAGCTTCCATCACATCTTTGGGGAAAATTATTTCACTGTCTACCAGGTCTCTGGGGCCGGAATGTGGATTCGTGAAGCCCGTGGTGTGTATTTAGTAAAAGAGCACTTTGAAATTAATAAGCTTGAGGAAATGAGGCCAAAATTCTGTCCTCAGCCTCACCGGTGTGGTGCTTGTTAGAACACAGAGGAGCCCGTTGAATGACAAGGGGAGGAGGACGGGGGGCTTCTACAGGGGCTGGTACATCACCGAATTTTGGGGCCTCTGGGAAATCCTTTAACGTTAATCACCCCAGCTGGGAAACTGAATAAACCATCAAACCCTCACTAGAAAGCCAGCTCTGCACTTAAATCAGTGTTATCACTTACACAAATAACAAACAAATCGTATGGTTTGGGCTCTATTTCCTGCCTGGAAGGAGTGTGAAGACTGATCACTCACAGAAAGCAAATTTTATACTATTTTTGCTTTATAGCAAGTGGTGGATTGGACTTGTGAACATGGATCGACAATATTGTTCCTTCTGCAAACTTTAGTGCTCACTGAAACGTTTCAGACAAACATCCCATGAAGATTTAGTGGCCTCAGCTTGTTTGACTTGGAATTAGACATGATTTCTAATTAGCCAATCTTCAGCAGTCTGTCAGAAAATGCAGAGAGCTGCCAATTTTCACACCTTAGCCAAAAAAAAGAAAAAAAATCCCGATAAAACTCTTAAGAAAAATGGCCTATCAGTTGTGCTGCTAGGAAATTCCCAGTGTGTCCGAGGTTCTTCTCCATTCCCACACACATACAAGCATCCATGCATCCATGCATATACATGTATGTGCCTACAAACTCAAACATGACCACCACCCAAATCTCAATATATATAAGCTTAGACAGCCCAAACTAAGAACATTTTATTAATTTCCTACAGTTTTGCATACAAAGGGAAAGTTCCATGCAGTTAAACAAGCCTCAACCATTTAAAACAACCAATGTTAACCAGCATTTTAGCTGTTTAAATGAAAACACATGCATTGATGTTTTTGTGACAAAAATCTATAGGGAAAGGAAAAAAATAGAGGGTGGATAAATGATTCTGAAGTCTAAGCCAACAAAGAGATGATTAGCTCAAGCTTAGAAGTAGGATAAGCACAGTGGAGCTGAGACTGTACCCATCGTTATTTTAAAGATCTTAGAAACAATCCATTGCAAGTCCTGAAAGTATCCATAGCCTTTTCTTTCCAAATTTTATCAATTTGGAGTCATTATTGACCATTTTCCATAGCCCCCAAATCTCGGATGAGAGTGGCTTCCAGGAGGACACCAAACTACAGCCACTTCCAGGACCAGAATAAGTCAAAGTGTTGTTTTATGGAAAATTAGGAAGAAATTCTTCACTGTGAGGGTGGGGAGGTCCTGGCACAGGGTGCCCAGAGAAGCTGTGGCTGCTCCATCCTTGGAAGTGTCCAAGATTGGATGGGTCTTGGAGCAACCTGGGATAGTAGAAGGTGTCCCTGCCCATGGCAGGGGGTTGGAATGAGATGAGCTTTAAGTCTCTTCAAACCCAAACCATTCCATGATCCTATAAAGTGGTAGAAATGGAGATGAAGCAGCAAAATATGTGCTCTTAATGGTGTTGGCAGGCCCAGCGGTGTCTCCATCTAAATTTTTGCTTGTGGTTCACATTTTTAGGTATGGTTCTCTCTTCTTTTCTCTGTCTGATCGTGGTCAGATGTGAGGGAAAATATTGTTCTCTGTCAGCCACAGTGCTTGTTCAGCTTTGAGCCCTTTCATTTGGCTATGAACTTCTTTGTGGGGGCTTCTTGACACTTAATCAGAGCATCTGGTACAAGAAAGGGCAGTGGGGCTTAGTCCTGAAGACCTTTTTTCAGCTAGTATGGAACCTCTAACCCAGGCAAATTCCAACGGCCTTCAAGAGACATTTTGGCCAATTAAAGTCTAGGTGAGAACTCCCAGATTTGGCCAATACCAATAAAATCAGAGAAACATGAGTCGCTCTCTCAGCTAATGGTTTCCTTAAAGGCACTACCAGATGCTCCCACATTTCTCTCATCCCTCTGGGCAGGCCAAAGACAGCTCCCATGGATGTCAGAGGCAGCCATGTCTGTTAGGGATTATTTGCATTGCTTAAGCAAGCACTCAGCCCAATAATTACAACAAGAAAGGCTCTTCCTTGGGCCCTCATCTTTAAATTCCTCTTTAGGAAGGTTTTCACTGCTATCACGACCCATTAACTAAGCCATATGTAGGATCCTCCTTCCAGAACCATTTCACTCCAAAAACACAACTGCTGGGGAGAAATGAATATTTGGATCCACTCTTGTTTTCCTTTCTGGCTGTTTGTTTAACAGTGGAAAGATTATTGAAGATGTTATCTCAGAGAGAGTTCACTGGGCCATGTTTCTGTGACAGCATTATTGCAAGGGCAGTCGCCTGGCTCTTATCTTCAGCTAATAAAGGTGTGTTAAAAAGGAAAAATGGATCAAATGTGAGCTGACCCTAATTTCATTTGAGATTTTTTTTAAGTAAATATCCTATTTCTCACATCTTTTGTTTAGTTTTAAATGGTTACACACTGCTTTTCCTACCTCCAAACTAGAGGGGCTCGAGTCAGGAAAGGAAAATTTGGGTGTCTGTTCTTCACGGTCTTGCACCTATGGAATTGTGTATAACTCAGAAAAGTCCATACATTCACAGTGAAAAAGATCTCCGGCACCCCACAGCAAGCATGAAGTACTTGCTAGGAGAAAGGAAAGTATTTATAAATAAAGGGAAATGCCCAGATGGGACTAAACCATGATTTACAGTCCAGGCTCCTGCAGAAAAAAAAGTCTTTCTGCACGTCCAGTCTCCTCAGAGATTCCTGCCCGTTGAGAAGAGGGAAAACATAATTTCAGTTGCAGATCAGACCATTTGCAGTCACTCCCATCTGCCATGGATTTGAAGGAGTTTTTGGTGTCCCTCAGAGCTCCATCACAGCCTGGTCCAGCCGTTCTGACTCTTCCACAAGGGATTAATCCCTGCAGCAAGGCAACATGGGATTATTCCTATCAGTGTCATATAAATAACACACAACGAGTATCACACAGACTTTAAGAAAGTCCTCAACATCCCCTTTGGTGCAGATGAAGTTTAGCTGTACTTCTCCCCCCACATTTCCAGCGTTTTCCCAGACTGAAGCCGCCTTTCACGATCTGTTGGTAATTTGTGTGCATTGTTACCACTCAACAACTGTATTCTTTCTGCTGACCCCACTTGAACTCGCTTCCCCTGAGTCCATGGCACGTCCAGGAGGCGAGGGCTTGGTTTACAGCAACAAGCCCTCAGTGGGGCTACACCTTTGGACCACCCAGGAACGGCAGCGAGCCGTGGCATGACTCGGATCTGGAGCCCACCTGTGCTCCTTGACCTGCCTTGGCTTCCCCTTCCTTTCTGGTCTCCTTCAGAGCCACCATGCCCCTCATAATTTAGCACTTAGAGACCTCATCTCTCTCTCCCTCCTTCCCTCTCCTCACAAAATCAGTGGTGGAGTTGACTTTATTTGCCTTCACTGAGAGTGCAGCTGGTGTGAGTGCAGCAGGCTGTGCTGGAAGCCATGGGAACTCCCATGCCAATTTGCATCCTCCAAGAGGCTGGCCCAGGATGTTTTCTATTTTAATTTTTATGTCTGCACCTAGCGTTCCAGTTGGATGCGTTTTAAAGTAAACAGAGTCGATAAATAAAAAATGGTGCATTTCCCAGCCATCCCGGAATATTTCTGTTCCTCCCTCATTGCCTGCCCCCTCCTAGTCTTTTACTGCTTTCACAGATACAACAATTAAATATTCAGCTGGCAGGCCAGTTTCCTCTTGCTCGGTTGATTCATCCCGAAATCCAGTTTTTGAACGGACTTCTCATAAAAGAAGCAGTTCCAGAGTGGGGAATTTAGGTTCTTGGGTGGAAAACTCCTTATTCAGGACTTTTCACCTCAAATTAGTCGTCAATCATCAGCAACCAAGGATGTTTTACTCTGGCCTTGGGAGCCAAAACGCAGAGGCTTAATGAGGAGGATGGGAACAATAACCCCCAGCCGACAGCAGCCGGCAAAGAGCCCGTGATTTCGTCTGGATCTGGATGGTGGAAACGAGAGGGGAGCATGCCCACGTTCCAGGTGAAAGTGAAGGGGGTGGGGATGGGTCTGTCTTCCCCATCAGCTCTCCTGGTGCTCACCTTTCCTGGCCTTCTGCGCCACTGTGTGTTTGGGAGCTTTTCCAAATCTGTGACTTCAAGGGAATTTGCCTTAGTTTGAAGCACCAGCCTTTGATCCCAGAAGCCAAAGTCTTTATTAGTTTAAGATGGCAATTAGCTGAAATTAGTAATGGAAAGATTTTTTAACTTAATGAGCCCTTAAGATTTTGAAAAGTGCCGTTGGATGTATTTTTAAAAATATAAATCCCATTTCTTATTATTTTGTGAAGCTGCTTTCTGTTCATCCCTTTCATTAAAGACCTCAGAGCTAAATACTGGGGATTGTGACTTGGGAAGCAGATGGATTTTACAACCCAAAGACGAGGCATTCATCTGCACAGCCCGTTCCTGTTTGTTTGTTGTCCCAGCCATGGGACTTCTTGGCTCTGCAGCCATCAGAGCACAGGTTCCAGACTTTTCAGGCTCTCACTGTGTGTCCCAGCTGTGTTCAGACTCTGGAAGGTCCAGTTCTTCTTCATCAGCCACCTTCCTTCCCTTAAAACAAGCCTGGGGATCGTCAGGCCTTGGTGCATTTCCAAAGTCTGTTAATTGAACCTGCAGGGTTTAGTCCTGCTCACACAGAAGGAGCCCAACTCCTCAAGCTCTGTGCAGCTGCTCTGCCTGTTGCAAATGCAGAGCACATGCCAGCCTTACATCCCTGCGTGGGAAATAAGGGACTATTCCCAGCCTGCAGGATCTAGAAAGAAAAAAAATATTTTTTTTTTAAAAAAGAAGGTTTCATTCACAGTCTGCTTCCTGGCTATGGAGAAATTATTCCTACACAAAAATTGTGTTTGTGTCCAGAGCTGTGGAAAGGGTGGGATGAGAAAGAAGCTTCCTCAAAGGCCGGCTGAATAAATGGAGACTTTCTCACACCCTGACATCTGCTGCCCAGAATCCACTCATCCCTGCCCATGGCCAGGGAGTGGCTGGGGACAGGACCAACGGGGGAGGAGGACAGGAACTCATTGCCTAAAGTGACCCTTCTGATGCAACGTGTCATAGCTCAGACATGAGACATCCCAAAGCCAGCAGACAACCTACAGAGGCTCCTGAGCTGCTTTGCCCACTTCTCCAGAGAGTTTTTGTAGCAAAAATTTGGTTCAATTTTTTTTCAGACAGATGTGAAAGTAGAAGAAGGAATTCAGGTGCTGTGTTGTATCTACTCCAAAGCAAAGGGCTCGTTCTGAGGCAGTGCAGAAGAGCTGCAGGTTTCTGCTGGATGAGGACTGAGCAAAACAGTCTCTTATCGGGGTCCTCAGTGCTCTGAGGAGTCTTCATCACTGTTGGTGAAAGCAAACCTCCTGCCTCTGTGCCTCCTTTGTATTTTCCTCTTTTGAGCAGTGGACACATCTCTGTGGAAACATTTCTGTTTGTCTCCTTCAGCCAGGGTTTCCTGAGCCCCCACATCTGCAGCCAGGCTTTGGTCAAAGGGTGATTAAAGGGCTCAAGTTATCAACCCACATGTGGCTGTTTAGTGTTGTTCGGGATCTCAGGAGTCTCCCTGGCCCCAATATCTACCCTTATCTATGGGATAAGGGTCTCCCATAGATCCTGTATGGAATCTGTCAGCCCCTTGGAGATGCCTCAGATATTTGAGGATGTCTCGAGGCAATATATTCAACTCCGAAAGTCTATGGCTGTGTCACTTGGTCAGTCTTCCATCTCCCAGCTTGGATGTAACTACTCAATGTTCATGACCCCTTGGAACCCTTGCTTCACCCTCCAGCTTGTTTGGTCCCAAAAACTGAACGTTCCCAGTTCACTGAACCAAATTCACAGAAAAGGAAGTGAGAGGCAGGCACGGTGTTATCCCACTGTTGGGGAAGGCAGGTGAGCTGTCTCCACCAGCTTTTTGCCAGGTAGAACCAGATCCCACAGATGGTTTGGGAAGGCAGAGAGTAGAAGGCAGCAAATACACAGAAAGCCATTTGTCTGAAAACTGGGACACGCGTTGACGGAGAACATTTTGCAGCATTCACCGTGCCCTAATAGGAACTCACACATTCCTTGAAATGGGCTATTCATTATACAGCAGCTTGTAAAAAACAAGGGGTTTTGTTTTCCCCCCAGCCCTTAAACATAAGATTTTTAGCTCCAACCAGGACTTTACGAAGTTCACCTGGAGAAACTCCACCGAGGGCAGCGTGTGCCGCCGTCAGCTGCATGCGGGGCCGGAGCACTTGCTCGGGGCCCGGCAGCCCTGGTGCAACCTGGTGTTCATGGGCCCCTGGTGCCTGGGAGGCCGTGCCAAAGCCACGAGCTTTTATTAGCACTAACTTTCCATCGAGTCGGGAGGGACCTTTCCATTCGCTTCCCCAGCAGTGCAGCACTGGCTCCACCTCAACATTTGCACCTTATAAAGTGTTGTCATGACCCGACTGGAGCAGTTTATACAAGGCCCTTCAAGATCCCCGGTAATGAAGAGTAAATAACCGAGGAAAGCTTTCTCTCACTTTGCAGCTTTCTTTCAGTCTCAAAAGAAATAAAACAACTTACTTAACAGCATTCTTTAATCTTTTGCACCAGTGGCCTCCTTTATAGGGTGTTATACAGAGCCAGTGTAAATCCAACCTCTGTAATGGGGTCAGTGTTTCTCAACAGGTGTTGGGTGGATACAGTGTAAGATCTATTTTTTCAATAAATGTCAGGCCAGAAAGCTTGCTGTTCATACACAGGCACCGTGAACATGTGGTTCTCTCACGCGCTTGCCCTCCCCTCTCCAGTACCCCTTTCCTAAATTTTTTTTTTTTTTCTTTTTTTCCAGCAGCCCACCAAGGTCTCCAATTTAATGAAGGAAAGCAGTGAATGCCCACTGCCCAGTCGCAGAGCACAAGAGCTACTGGTGTGCCATCTCTGGGCATAGCAGACCCCAAAAAATTAAAGAAATCCCTAATTTTCTGGAAAGAAATCCTTCCTCCTGCTCTCTTTTCGTAGAGTGGCTGCAAAATACTGATGGTGTCAAGAAAGTACAGCAAACAGTGATCCAAAAAGACTCTTTGTGTTGTCTGGGACCAACCCTGGGCCTGATCCTGAAGTTCTTAATTCTTCTTTTCCAAAGACAAAACGCTCTCTGGAGCTGGCAGAAAGCTCACCTGAGGAAGGATGACATTTGTGAGCCCACTGCCATCAAGTTTGTTGAAAAACAATTTGCTTTTTTCAGCAAGGCCACAGTTTAATGTCTCCTGTGCAACGGTCTGGGAAACTTCATCGTAACTGCATTAAAAATATCCTAATTAACTAAAAAATTACTACCAAGAGAAGAAAATTATCAAAATAATGTAAAATTTTGCTCATGCACATGATCATCATTATTTTAAATGGGTCTTCTTAAATATTTGTGCTTTGATATAGATAGAAATCTTTGCATGAATCTTAAATCAGGCTGATGTTCCTTAGTAGGTTATTGCCAGGTAATTAGTAATTAGGCAGCTCCCATGGGACTGCTGCTCCTTCCTGATGCCAAAACCTGCCAGAATCCTCATTCCCCAAATGTTCTGCCCCTGGGAAAGGTGGGTCCAGAGCATGAAACCTTCTTTGCAGTATTTATTTGTGGCTGCAGTAGATTGTGCTGCCGCCCGGCTTGCTTGTCCAAACACAGTAAGGGAAATAAATGCATTGTGAGCATTCATTGGGATTTAAGAAGGCAAATCATAATTTGCAATCTTTTTGGCTTATTCAGCAAAGTGTTTACTCATGCACTTAACTTTAAGCATGTTCTTAAGTCCATCTCCTGTTCACCAACACATTTCAGCATCTAAATAAATCCTGAAGAACTTTGCTTTATAAAGGACTGCAAGTATTGAAGTAACTGAAAAAATATTGGTGGAAACATTCTAGTTGTGTCTCGGTGAATTTAATTCTTGTTGAATGCTCGCTTCTGATTTACAAAGAGAAACAAGACACCAATGCCATGTGTGCCACCAACTTTACCTGTATCTCAAAGCCAACTTAAGGAGAACTGTTTAAAAAATAAGAGGCTTGTCACAATCCTAACAAATTCCACCAACACTAATGTTTAGCTCAAACCAATTAAGGTTGAAAATCAAGTGTGATGACAGCATGACTGTCCCAGTTGGACAATGAGAAAATCCCCCCCAGAGCACCTATTGGTGGAAGTAAAATTAGTAAAGGAGTCATGAGAGAGAAGGAATGAGTTAATTAACAGCTGTGGGATCAAGTCCTTTATTGGTAACTTCCAAGAATGATTAGATCCCATCAAAATCAGGAAGGGTCTCCATCAAATTCTTCCATGGTTGAGTAATGATCAAAGTGATTTATTTCTCATGAACAGTACAGGATATTTTGAAGTCAAATGGGATTGTGAGGCAATCCAGTCTGCTATTGAAATAATTTATTTTTCCTGATGAAATTATGTTTGATTGGAAAAGCCAGTCTGGATTGGAAGACTTCGGAGTTACAAGAGATGTGAGAAAATAGATTTGAAGTTACAGCAGAATGCAGTTACTTTTTAATTTTAAATTAATCATGGATCACTTGCAGTAATCACAACAATCATCACCATCATGGTGCTCTATTAATAGCAGACAGTTATTGATTAGGGGAAAAAAGTTAAAAACAATGACAAGAACAGAGTGCTCCTTTCCCTCTGAGCGGCCCAGGAACTAAATAAACCAGATATTACATCCAGACTCCCATTTTTGGTGAATTTATTCACCATTAATTGGTCTAATCCCTTCCTGACCACATTCTTTAGGCCCCCACGACGTTCCGTGGTGGAGGTGCTGAATAAATATGATCTCTGGATATTTGTGCAGATTTTGCAAGCCTAAAACAAAATGTGTCAGAGGATGAAATCCTGATTGTGCAACCTCAGCCCTCGAGTCTCTCGCTGGGAGTTTCAGTTGTTCCATTCCATTTGCAGTTTGGCATTTCTGTGGGAGAGGAGCTGTGTGTTCCTCTAATTTTTGTTCCATGCTGCATGAGAAACTGGTGGCACTGGGAGAGCAAAATGGAGCTCGTTTCAGCACAAAATTTTGAAAAGGGCACATTATTATCCCAGGGACATGTCTGGTAAAAAAAAAAAAAAAAAGGAAAAGGAAAATATGTTTGTTTTTCCTGAAAATTACTCATGCATTTACAAAATCCTGCCACAAAAGTAAAATTATGCAAAAAATTGCAAAATGAGTAAGAGAGCCCACATCTTCCAGTTTTCATTGGAAATCTTGCAGAAACCTTGCAAGCTCCTAATCAAAAATGAAGGCAACCAAAGCAGACACCTTTCGGAAAAATTCACTGAACTAAATAAAGCCTTTCATTTTTGGTTAAATAATGGTTTGGAAAAATGCCTTCAGGCAACCCAAGAAATGAGTAATTTTCATTTCTTTACCTCCTTGTAGGGATCAAGACCTTAGACAATATTATAGAAGTTTCTTTCAGGCAATATCATGGAAGATTCTTTGAAGGAAGGAAGGAAGTTGTTCCTGCTTTCAGTAGAAACAGCCTTTTCTTCACTTGTCTGAAGTCAGCAATTATATGTCCTTTCTTGCCATACCCATGTGTAAGAGAGATTTAGAAAGTAATTTTATTTATTCTCTAAACCATATTCATGTTCCTGTGGCTGTAAACAGCCATATAAATACAAATATATAGATGCAGGATCTTTCCAGGTTCAGTGCTGGTATTGTTTTAATTTATTCATTTTATGATACTCCAGCTCATCCCCTTGTAGTACCTTGGCCTGTTTTTTAGGGATACCTTGTTATCTATCATCATGGCAGCAATGTCAAGCTCAAATTAGTGCCATACCTTTAAATCTCAGAGAATTGTTCAAGTTTCAGGGTTTGAAAAAAGACCTGAAATGGTTTTAGGTAATGTAACACCAGGAGAAATTGTTTGAACATGTGAGACACATGGAGGATGAACACTATCAGTAATAGCAAACTATTTTTGCCTGGGATGAGATCACCAGTAGATATCTTGACCATAAAATCACAAAAAGTAAATGCATTTAAAGTCTTTTTACTCTTTTTTTTTTTTTTTTTTTTTTTGGTACTCAGAGGTGATATTCTGAAAAAGGAGATTGTGGATCAGAGTAAAACCTCAGCCACTATGAGCTGACCCAAATAGAGAGGGAATAAAAACCCCAAAGTTTGTAGCTGTGAGGGTTTATTGTTTGATCAATTTCATTTCAAAGAGTGATCTCTGATTATGAAAGGCTCTGATTGGGGCAAGCAGCTCCAGCTAAGCTTTTGCTGACCTGTACTTGCAGGATGTTTGAAAATTCTTTGCTCCACAAGTGGAAAACTGATGTGGGACTCACGTTGCAAACAAGGGAGGAAAAGCCTGAAGGGTTTAGAACTCCCTGGCTCTCTCCATAGGGTCCGTTAGGGATAAGAGTGGAAAAAGAGATGAATCTGCAAAGGAAGCTGCATTTTAGAGGTCAGCAAGCACAGGGGTAAAGTGAGAACTGCCAAAAGTCAAGCTGAGTTAGACCTTGCAAAGGATATTAAAATAAACAACAGAAGTTCCTCAACCAGAAGAATAAAAAGAGAACCAGAAAAGATGATGCGGGTTTGCTGTGCAGTGAGGATGGTGTTGGGGTTGAGAGCAACTGAGTGCAATTCCCAAAATTAAATGAGCTCACTGAATGTGTTTTCAGCAAGGGAGAGTGTACAGAACATGGGGTAAAAGCTGGATGGCTCATGTGGGACTGGAAGCTCCCAGGTGGGAGGGGGAAAGAAAATTCAGAGGATTCACTGCGCTGAAATCAGGCGCAAAAGGGAAACAACATCACCCAGAAGAGTGGAAAAAACTGGCGCGATAGAAAGAAATGTTTCCAGCTGGGGTTACCTGAGCAGCTGCAGTTGTTCCTGGTCATCTGAAAACTTCAGGAATTAGAGGAGGGAATGAGGGTGATTAAAGACATTGAAGTAAAGAAAGAAACAAAATGTGATGTGAGCTTACCTGAGGCAATTTTAACATAAATTTTTTCCCTGAACTTTTTACATTGTCTAAAAAGCACCTTGTGCTCCAGAGGAAGACTTTGGTTTTAAAATGAAGAAGAAGGGACCAAATTGTAACCCAGTAGGAAACCCAGAGCAAAACATGCTAAAGGGGAGCCAATCCCATTGTCTGGAATGTTTGGAGTTTATATCAATTCCCAAAGACCCATTTTGAGACCAATTTTAAGTGGTGCTCTCAAGAACCATAGCACCAAAGTTCAGACAATATTAGACAATGAATCCAAATTAATTCTGGAGACCTAATCCACTAAAAAAGAGGCTCAGTGCAGCACGTGGAAAGAACCAGAGGACCCTGAAGGCTGAAGTAATATAAGAGATTTATATTTAAGACTGGGAGATATCAAACTGAGGGAATGAGAGTGAGGATTTCTGCAAGTCAGTGTCCTATGCTATTCCACTCCATTCCATTCCATTCCATTCCATTCCATTCCATTCCATTCCATTCCCTCTTATTTGTGGGAAAAGGGAAGAAAAGGCAGACCTATATGGGAAGACATGAGGATGTTCCCTGGAATAGGAACCTTGCTCTCTTCAGCTCAGCCAAGCAGAGATGGAGCAGGGACACCACTGTCCCCTGGGGATGCATCCAGGGAAACATTCTGGGAGGAGGGAAAACTCACTGGATAAAGGGCAATATTGACTTACACAGCACATGCTGGCCAGAAAGGCATTTGTGGGTTTAGAGGGGAAATAAATGACCTGAAAGTGTCCAGTTTGCTGGATTTGGTGGTCTCTTTAGACCAAGGCATTTCCATTGGCAGCAAAAGGCTCTGGAACAAACTTCCTGCAGAAGCAGCAGAGTAAGGAGTAAAGTAATTAAAAAGGGGAAGCAGACCCCAGAAGTTCTTTGCAATTCCTTATTTCTGGAGGGGTAATTTCAGGTTTTATCCAGAGCTTATTAAACTGTGCAGGACTCTCCACCAAGGCCAGCATTTAATAGCGTCCATAGAGCAGCCCTTGGGGATCAAGAGGTACTAAATATAAATATTAAATAGTCAAGGGCTCTGTTTCACTGGGTTTCCATTCCACCTGAAACTTTCCAAATCCTCTCCTTCCCTCCCAACCCTGCTTTTCAAACACACTTTTACCAGAGAATCAGGACTGAGCCATAAACTCAATGTTCACAGTTTCTAGGCCAGCTGGCACAAACCATGGCCACCAAGCTGCTGACCAAAAGAAGCAGGTATTTAACAGATAATTTTTGTGTAACTCAGTGATAGTTGCAATTTGACAGAGGCACATAATTTTAGCCTCCACCAAATACCACAAGGAAGGCTTTGTGCTATTAAATGCTGAGTCACTATCAAGTGCTAATTTTTACTGTGTTTTCCTCTGTTTACTCCCCTTTCTAATGTCACCACTGACTTTCAAAGAAGTCTGTAGAGCACTGACATGTGGAATAATTAAAAAGATCGGTTTATAAACACAGGGAAAAAAGTCTTTTCATTCATATGAAATATTTTCAAATCAAATAAAACACTTTACTCTTACCAAGTTTGGTTTGCATTTTTCCCAGTTTACATTTTATGAGCAGCGCCTTTCAATGTTGTAAAACTCATCCTCTGAGTACTTTTTAATTGAGAGAAAAATCCTATAAAATCAAGTGAGCTATGAATTAAACCCGAGGTTTCACTGACCTGTTTTTGCAAGCTCTGTGCAAATCAGGATATGGGACAGTCACTTCCTGCCCTGAAAAAGCAATGAAACACTGTCCCAACATATATAGATATAATGAATTGCAGTCCAACATGAAATCCGTGCAATTTCCCAAGCTCCAGATATGCTGACCCAGTCACATGACCAATAAATAAAGAGGAAAAAACCCAAGGAGGATTTCTCAAGAGAAAGCATCTAAGTGCAATTTAACTGCAGGCAGGACACAAGGTGCCTCTTCGTGATTAAAAGCTGAGTTTCACTCTCCCAGGCTAAGCTCTGACCGACACAATGAGCCAGATTCCACCCAGAGCCTGAATTCATAAAATTTGAGACCAAGAGGGACCATTAGATCATCCAGCAGACACCCCAGACTCTTGCATTTCACCCCATTACTCTGATGCTGAGCCCTAAAGCCGGAGCTCGGTTAAATCCCATCTGTGCTCACGTCATCCTGCCCCTGCTATAAGACCATGGAGCTCATTAGTTCAGGACACAAAGCCCTTTGGACTTGAACTCTTGGGCTGGTGGCTTTGTGGTTTATGGGATGACAGCTTGAAAAAGCCAAACCCACCGTTAGCTCTGAGTTATCCGATGGGGAATGGTGGTGGACACAAACGGAACCCCTGAGACAAGTATTTCTTTATATGGCCAGTGCTGCTGTAAAGATCCACAGGTCCCACAGCTGTGAGACCCCAAGGGTGTCCAGATCTTTATCTCTGCCTGGGAATTAAAATTGTTTAGTGTAGGGCATGGAGATGAAATCTCCACACAAGAGGATGACGGGTGCTTGTTCCATGAATTTGGGGAACGTGCCTTGTGCTCTGCAAGGGCAAAGGCCATCATTAACCTTTCTTTAAAAAAAAAAAAAAAATCTGTAATTAAGAATATCACTCAACTTTCTGTTTTAAAACAGTATGTTCTCATGAGAGCTCCACAGGTTGTTTGAAATCTGGGCCTCTTCCCAGTATTTTTCAGCCAGTTTCCTGAGCTTGCTGACAGAGCTGTCTGGACGGCCACTGGCTCACATTCCTCGCAGTCTCTGCTCCAAGCCAGCTTCTTTGGGCCCAATTTCAACAAATACAGACGGACCACCACAATCCAGAGCTCAACGTGGGACTGGCACCACATGCCTTTGAGATATTAACCATAAATCAGCTGTGGCCAGCACAGACAGATGTGGGCGTTAAGAGAACTGCCAGCTCCATAGGCTAAATCTGGAGTGGGATAGGGAATGCCAAGGATCGCAGGTCTTTCTTTAATGCAAATTCAGCTGGAGGAGCAGGAACAGCAGCCAATTAGGCAGCTTTCAATAGAAAGCAGGTATTTTCTATTGAATTTGCAGCTGGGACGCCTGGGTTCGAGTCAAGACAGGGGACAGTGTCACAATGTTGAGTTGCTTTGCTCAAGACCCAGGAGAAAGAAGTCAATTTTGTGTTAAAGAGCTCATACTGGGACAGCACCACTGCTGGGGACCTTGGTGGCCCTCCAGGTGCTTCCATGCCTGTCCTCTGAGCTGGGAGAGCAGTCACTCCTCTGAGCCCTGGGAGGAGGCACAAACACAAATCTGTTTCCAGAAACCTGCCTGAAAGGCCGTGACTTTGTCATGTGCAATGAGGCTGAAGTGGAGCACAGCATCAACTGGATCATTCCTGTTTCACTGGCACAGGGAGCAGCTCAGATCCCCACGGGAAGCCACAGGTTCCACACTGTGGGCAGCTGAGGCTTTTGGGCACACACTGTTGAATATCCATCCTCATCTCAAAAGCCTGCAAGAGTCAAAGGCAAACAGAGCCTGGTATTCCTGAATTTCCTTTTTGAATCACTGCTGAATTTGTGATCTTTATTTTCAGGGGTGTCTTGCTCACATCTCACACCTGTGAACACCACGGTGTCAGGCTGGGCTATGCCATTAAACTTTAAATAAATATATTTATTTAACATTAAATAAAAACTCCATCAAACAGCTACTGTGCCTCCCAATAAAACAACCCAATAAAATTGTGCCTAAATATAGTGCAGAACCAATAGATATTTTTCATGCTGCTTAATTACTAGTTCACTTATTAACAGTGACAATAATCCTAAAAATATCATCTGAGAACACACCGAGGGGCTCATTTTTAAGGATTTATGCATGGGAATAACTTTTCTCCTGTGCCTCAGTCCTGCTGAGGCTGACAGCTTCCTGGCACTGGAGAAACCTAATCCAAAGCTTATGGATATGTATCGATAGGAGTTGGTCTGAGACGCTGCCGAAGGCGATAAGGCTGTGGGATGCATTTTGCTTCCAAGGTACTCCAGCTGTGCTGGCTGCTCTCTATTTGATATCTCACCTGCCAGCTCCATCCTGCTTTAAAACATGCTAGATGACAGAAAAAGATTAGAGACTGCTCTCATTTCCAGAGCTGTAGCTAAAGCGGCGAGCGCCATGCTTAGAGAGAAAACGAAGCACCGAGCGTTTTATTCAGGAATCAGGACATTCCACCAGATTTTGTAGGGGAAGTTTACGCTGATTACAGACCAGAAACATCTTGTTAAAGCTCCTGAAGCCAGAAGGGACAGAGCAGCCAGCAGCTGGCAGGTTCCAGAGGTGGACTCTCGTGGTGGAATCCCATTGCCGTGGCCTCAGGTGGGCTATAAACACGCAGATGCCAACACCTTCTCGTGAGTGCCCCTGCAGGCTGACACCGCCCCCCAATCACATCCCACTCACTGCATTTCCCCTTGCAGGGAGGTGTTCCTACTGCAAAAGGAGCTGCAGAGAGTTAAGCTGACAGATTTTTTAGAAGAGATCTGCTCTGGTGGGATGGAGAGCGGTTGGAGAACAGCCTGGCCCTCGTGGCAAACATTTCTGGTGTCTGGTGTCAAATTTATTGGAAAAGTATCGCTGCCAGTGTCAACTCCAATCTGTGTCAATGCAAAAGTTGGCATCGGTACCGGTTCCTGCCAGAGACGGAAAGCTGAGAGCTGGAGGGATCCACAGGGGGCTGAATATGGAATTCTGAATATCCCCCTTTTAATGAGACAACAAGGTCAGGGGAAGGCGACCCTGCCCTTGGTGCTTCTGGAACCTTTCTCAGCCCTTGCTGCCCTGGCTGGGAGCAAACGAGTTCCTTCAGCCTTCAGCATCAAAATTTGTCCATAAAAACTCTTTGTCTTCACTACAGAATTCCCAGATTTTCTGTTGTATTTCTACATCATGGCATAGAAGGAGAACTCATGTGAAATGCAATTTCCCCCCATAAATAAAACCATTAAAGTTCTTTGGGCGTGAAGGTCATGTCTTACCTTCTAAAATAGACTCTACCACTTCCTCGCCCTATTTTCTCTCATCACCAGAATAATTTATCTGAAATATTCCAAATGAAGTACAGGAAACACTCAACAGAGGATTAAAAAGGAGGTGAATTTGGAAGCCCCTATCTGTAATTATTCTAAGACTTACACAGTTCTGCAGTTTCAATCTGACACTCCCCCCTCAGCAGTAATAAAGTTTCTTGAATTCTCAGCAAGCGAGCAAAAAAACATCAGAGGCTTGACTTCAATATCTCTTAGCAAAATATTTTTTTCTCTTTAAAGAGAACAGCAACAAAGAAATCTGTCCTTAGGAGAGCAAACTTGGAGTATGGGATACACTCTTGAAGGGTGTTGATATGGATTAGGGTATTTCTGGCAGGCAGAATAAATCCATAATCTTAATCCTGACAATATTTTTAATAGTGGGTTTATTTTCTATATACAAGTGGGGAGGGTTTTATGGTACAGATTATGACGATGGACAAAACTTGTTTTCTAGTATTTAATAATAGCTCCATTTAATAGAGGCCAAATTTTGTAGCCATGGACTGAAAAATAAGAGAGCAGCATGTTGCAGTTGTGAGGGCTCATGACAAAAGGTGAGCCTAGAAGCAGAATTTCTGAGGCAGTAAATGTCTTCCCTAATTTTATCTGCTGAGAGGCATCACTTTTCACCCTTGGCAAGTCAGGGAAAAGAAAGAGCGCATTTATTTTTGATGGGAAAAGGCGAAAGAGTGGAAGTGGCAGCTCCATCTTTCCTTTTCCCAGCAGTTACTTGCATTTTCCTGCTGCTGCTCCCTCTCTGCAGCCAAACTCTCCCCACCACCTCATCCTTGTCCCCTGAGCACCCTTATCCTCCTTTAACTTTTCACATGTTCCCTGAACTGAAATTTCCTCCAATAACACATGTGTGAGACACAGGGGATAAGATAAGACTTGTAATATATCTGTCTAATTTCTTTCCTTCCAGTGGAGATAAAGAGATACAGCTGAATTCTTTCCTCACTCCCATAGCAGCAAAACCAAGAAAATCTTGGAAAAAAGATAAATCCCTTTTGAAGAGGTTGTTGGTTGTTAGAGGATTGCTGCAGCTTTGATGAAGCTGCAAAGGCACAGAAAATATCTCCATCAAAATCAAATCAGAAAAACAAAGTTTCTGAGGTTTTAGTTTTCCACATTAGGATTGTAAAAATTGAGTTACTTCCTTGGAGACAGTGAAGAGAAGGAAATTCCTTTGTCAGAAAGGAGGAAAAGGAGACCTGGTACCTGCTTCCTGAGAGCTGCTTATCAGCTGAAGAAGGGACCTGACACTAATTTAAGGGTAATCTCAGGCAAAAGCTCCCAGAATTAATTAGGGTACCCCTGCCACAACACAAATTCACCGCAGCTCTCTTGGACAAAGGCCGGAGATCTTACAAAGACCTTGTTAAAATCCAGGGACTGGAAATTATGGAGAAAACTCAGGAAACTAAAGCCCTGTTTGCTCTTTTCCTGTCTCCCTTCATGCAGCAATGTGTAAGGATTAGGATTTTAAATCAGATTATGAATAATAATAATAATATTAATAATAATTTGCAAACCTACCCCACAAAGAGAGAGGGAAGCCTTTCCATAAATCAACAGCTCTGCCCACACCTCTGGTTAAAACTAAAGTTCTTGTGCTGAGGAATGGCTGCTCCACCAAGGCAATAAATAAGTTATAAATAAAATATAAGATAAGAAAATAGAGGAATGCACAGTAAAAACAGAAAGGGAAAAAAGCAGATAAATTCTAAAGTAATATTAATTAGTTAAATAAGGATTCCTGATGAGCAAATCCACCGCCTTGCCAGTGTGGTGTTAGAATTAGGAAGGCGTTAACGATCTATTTTGCTAAATGGATGATCTCTCCTTGCTGGATTTCTGCTGGTAGCAGACAAATTTCAAGCATTATGAGTATTTTTAAAGCTTTTCAGGAATCAAGTGCAAGACATTAGAGGAGCTTGGTTAGACAATGGATCTGACGAGCCGAGACTCCCATGTAATTTAAGAAAGACTCTCCCAACCTATGGCTACACCAGAACTACCTACAGGCTCAGAAATCCCATTTTTAGCAAAACCTTGTCCCATCTTGCTCTCTTTAATAAGGCAATTCTGATTTTTAGTATATTTGTTTCTCCCCATTGCTGAATTCTTATCTATTACCATCAGAGCTATGGAAAAGAGGTGAAAAATGCTGTCTCCTCCTCAGGTTTTGGGGTTTTTGTCTCTGTTTTCTACCATGAGAGCACCACTGAATATTTTGAGCAACTGCACTATTTCAGCTCCAGTCACAAAACATTTTGGATTATGAAGGCACAGGAGTGATTTATTTCAGCACCATTTAGGAGCATTAGGTGTGCCAAGAGATTATGATATGCCAAAAAGCTGCAAACATTCAGTACAAAAACAAAATCCATGCTGCTGCTGCTGAAAGTCGGGTTAAATATAGAAACCAGGTTTGGTGGGAAAAAAGCACCCAGCCAGAAAAATGAGTGCAATGTTTGCCTGGTCCATGCAGAGGCACAGGTGCCACAAGGGAAATTGTTCCAGCAGATCAAAACAAAATCCAGTTCTTGGAGGTTAATGAGGTTTCGTAGGTTGGAACACCCATCAAGGATTTAATAATTGCATTTTGGTTCAATATTGAGCCGATGTCGCTGAATTACTGTTGATGAAAAACGTAGTGAATCTCATGGATAATTTGTAAGGTCTGACTCTTGGATCAGTATCAGTTCCCAGCCACTCTGTTATCACCAGCTCTGGAGGCCAAGCCTCTCATTCTTCATTGTTTGGTTGAAGTTTTAGCAAATTAATTATCTCCTTTAATCCTGGAAAAATCAACTGCACAAAAAAATCTCTTCCTTTACCCGTGTTTGATGTGGAGCTCATAAATGGATGCTCCACAAGATCCCAGCTTTACCCTTCCCATCTTTTAACCCTCTTGCATTTCTAACACTCTTCTTCAGTGAGATTCCTTGATTTCTGGAGCTCAGGTTTCCCTCTCCAGTGTTTTCAGCAGCTGCTGGTTTTTTAGTGGGTATAATGGAGGCTAATTTTACCATGAGCATGAAATTTCCAGTTTGAGCTGCCTGTGAATCACTGGCACTCCAAAATTCAAAATGCTCATGGCTCTTGCACCTCACAGACCTCTGGCAGCTCGTGCTGGCTGCCCATTTTTCTTGGGAGCATTCATGGGGAAAGGAATTTTATGTTCGCTAAAGCCCCTGATGGCAAAAAATAAAACACAACCCCCACGAGAGGTCAAGGGGGCAGCAAAAAAAAGTCCTGACACCATCATCCTTTGGAAAGATCCCCGTGTGAGTTGTAAATACAGGCTCTGTTTCTCTGCATCTCCCAAGCTCACGATTCACAGACTGCTCGGAAATTGGGTAAGTGTATTTTTTTTCTTTTTAATTTTTTAAATTTTTTTTTTCTCTTACCCAAACTTGAGTAACCGCTTTTAAATGTATGGTTGGAAAATCTGGCTTGCACAGCAGACCTCACAGTCATTCTGCCAGTGAAATTCAATCCTCTTGGTTTATTTCATTTTACCTAAGACACCACTGAAGGAAAAATGGGTTTGGAGTAGATAAATCTCTTTCCATCCATGTCTATACTTTTTTCAACAGAAAATCTTGAGGTTTTATATTTTCCCCCCCCTTCAGCTGTAATTCAGAGGCTGTTTTCTCTTCCCTGTTTCCCACTGAATACAAGGGAAAAGCCCCTTGTGAGGAGCAGGTCCCTAGGCATGCAATTTCCTTCAGCTCTGATTGGGTGTCTTTGCTCGCTGTGTTTGATAAGTGATCCAGACAGCCAGGAATGATTTCCTGCAAGCCTCCCTTTGCCCTCGTGCTGGGATTACAATCTGGGAGGTTTTTCAACAAGCACTCTCAGCCCCCATTTTTAATCAGGCTTCCACCCAGATAGGCCAAGAAAAAGTTGTAAAGTCAGAAGGAACGCTGGCATCGGTTCTGTGACTCAGAACAGAGCAGAGGTTGTCTCCCTTCCATTTTCTGCAAACTCCCCCTTTTTTCTTTTTTCTTTTTTCTTTTTTTGTTGACCACACACAAATGGTTCTAATCAGCTTCCAAAAGGCTCTCGTTGGCATTTTAAGATGTTTGCTCTTTGCATTCTTCTCTACATCCCCCTTTCCCTTCCCATCTGAAAGCAGAGAGGATGTTGAAAAAACGGACGATTTTTTTCTTCTCTTTCTTCCTTTTTTCTTTTTTTCTTTTCCCTGAGCAATTTCGGTTTTCCATTAGCTGAACACTTCTATTGAAGGGTGTTGTGCAACGAGAGTGCAACGGATATGGAAACCTCTTTATTATGCTTGGAATGTCAGTTTGGACATTTGTTTGAGTTGGACCATGCGAGGCACAGCCATGGCAAGAACAAGGCAGGAGTTTGCTCCTTTAGTGACCCTTCCTCTGCTAATGGGGCTCAGGCTGTCAGGCAGATTCCTGTTCCTCCCTCACAGGTGAATCCAGGTGCTCATCCATCCTGCTGGGAGCTCACAATGCCGCTGTCAATCAATTAGCCAAGGGATAATTGGCGATGCCTCTTCCAATGGAGAATCCTTCAATCACACCACAGAGGAAGCTGTTAAAGGCCTTTTTCCCCTCTGACAGGGCTGAGCCGTCGAGGACATTGAGAACAGTTCAAAGTTCCTCAGGAAAGAGAAAAAGAAAGATGGTTGTTGGCGTGAGGGCTGCTGTGGCTTTCCTCAGAGCTTGCCGAGGAATAGAAAGCAAGAAAAAGAAGAGGGTGTAATGCCCAGTGACTGAGCACATGTGTCTCTTCCAAAAAGATTTGCTTCTCTGCTACAATATTGACAGTGAAATGTATTCCTTTATATAAACAAAAATAACCCCCAAAAAATGAGCCTTTGGCATAGACCAGTAAAATCACACGTTCTGAACAGGGCCAGGTCGAGATGGAAAAATACTCAGTCTATTTTTCCTAAAATCTGCCATATTTCTTCACTCTCCTTTTCCTTTTTTTTTTTTTTTTTCTCTCTTCTTTCATCTCCCTGGCATGAATGTGTCAGCAAAATGCTCGGATTTTGCAGGTGTGTTCCAACCCCTCCAGGTGAAAGCACAGTGGTCTTCAGTGGACTGACTTCTGTGAAGTCCAATGGATCTTGTTTTGGCTGGAAGAATGTCAAACATTAATAACAAACACCTCCAGAGAAAGGATTTCCAAACCCTCAGAGGCCTGGGAAGGATTTCCACAGATGGTCCCCATGGGTATCACAGTCCCTGGCTTTCTGAAATAAATTTTTGCCTCAAAGATCCTTGGTTCCAGCAAGGTTTTGATTAGACCTTACACAGGAGCTTCTACTCAAGCAGATAGATTTCAGTCCTTAATTTACAGAATTGACCAAATCCCCAGAGAACCCTTGAAAATATTTAGAAGTTGGTCCATGACAGGATGGCACAGACCGACAGGACAAAGAGGAAGAGAAGCTGGAGAAGTCAATGGCTCAAATCAGAGTAAATCCACAGCCTCAAATGAGGAGAAATTTTAAAAGAAAAGATTTTTTTTTCCAAAATTTCAAACTTTTTTTGCATATTTGCAATTCAAGAAGAAACTCAAATAACAACAAAAAGGAAAGAGCAGGAAGGAGACCTCTGTCTCCCTGTTGTCTGGAGAGGTGGCTTTTTCAAGGGGAATAAAATGAGTAATACTCAGACCTCTAGGTGTTATTTAGGCACAAATAGATAAACTTTTGGCTTCTTCAGGTTATCCAAACTGGATAATGTCAAATAACATCTTCACAACTGGGAAAATTATCAGGAAGAAATAATTTTATGGAGTAGTATCCCCAAAAGCCAGTTGATCCAATGTCCAACAGGGGTAGTTAATGATCAGTTTGCAAACTGTACAAAGCAAAGGAGTTGCTAAAATTTGGAGGAATTATTCCCATGCAATAAGAGCATCTGCTCCTGTGTGTTCCTGCAGGTTGGAGAAATCTGGTTTATCCTGCAGGATTTTTTTTCCCTTTTCCCTCTTCCTCAGGGCCAGCTACTCAGCAACAGCAGTGTGGGGAACATGACAATATAATGCTCTGTTTTCATTATTTTGAGCTAATTCTGCTTTGCTATTTTTAACTACTGTAAATGCTACTGCCACAGGGAATAGGTAGAAGTGTTTGGCCATTTTAGCAGACTGGAAAAGAAAGGGAATGAACTTTTGCGTGCAGTGGGATGTTACCCTTGCCAACACTTACACGAAATGGGTTTGCCTGTGTTATTATAGGACCATAATAATGTAATTACACAGCACTAGCAGAGTGTTTTACATCTCTGCAGCAGCCTGACATTAATCTGTGCAGTTGCTAAATATTATATCCTCTTCACAGACTCGGGGAGTAAGGAGAAGAGTAAGTCTCTGGGATCATAAAGGAGATTATTGCAGCTGGGAGGAGGCAAAGAGTTCTCCCTGTAGGAATAAAAGACAGGCCCTAGGGATGCTCTGCTGCCTTAGGCAATTGTTAAGGTGAAATATTCACTTGACTTTTCATTTTTTGTCTTGTCACAGATAAAATAACCTGCTTCAGGATTTTACAGGGCTGGTACTGCCCTTCATGGTGAGTACTCTACACTCTGCAGGACTGGGCAATTGATCACCTACCTGAGTTTAATGCATTTATTCTTTCATCTCTCTGTGAAATGAGAGATTTGTAGTTTACGGAGTCCCTGAGATAATTGGGATAATTGGTTCTAGGGACCACAGTGCTTGTGTCCCTCCTCTTCCACAACCCCACAGTTACAAGGTTGTTCATGACAAAGCAGAGTGGTTTATTCAGCTTTCAAGAACCTGGTTTTGGTGTTTTTTTCCTTTCATGGTCAGCACCCATTTGTCCAGCACTTTACAAAGCCTGCGGGTCAGCAAGACCTTGGCACCTGTGAGGAGACTCCTGAAAAGTCATCCTTACTCTTCACAGATTCACATCCCTTCTCCAGAATCACTCCCTGCACTCCCCAAACGCAGCCACCCTCCTCGAAAATCCTGTCTGCATTAACCTTAATCAGCCTCAGAGGCTCTGGATACATCCCCTCATCAGCATTTCCACTGCCAAATTGCAGCTTCTCCTTCTTTCCTGCACATCAACCTACGGGAGAGTTTGTAAAATTAACTGAATGCCAGCAGCCTGGTGGAAGGGCATGGGTAGGAATTTCTTCTGGCTTCACTCATGGATGAAACTGCCTCTGTGGGTCTAAAATGATTTGTCTTTTCCTCATTCCTGGAGGCCCACTCGCCTCCAGCATCCATGGAAGAGGCCATTTCTATTAATAGCTCTCAGGCCTTGCATTTCCTGCATCCAAAATGCTAATGAAAACCCCTTCCTGCTAACCCTCCAGGGGAAAAGGCAATTTCCTCTGTCTCCCCATCCCTATCTGTACATCTGGTCATCCGACCTTCTGGATGTTTCTGTCCTGTGGCAGATTTACATGAAACATCTGCTGCTTCTCGTAGGGGCAGGTATTTAACAGGGAAAGCTGTAGGCTGACTCAGGACAATGAGGGCTTCTCCCTGCCCAGATGACTCTTCCCGTTCTCTGGAAGGGAAATAGCAATCAGACCTTTTGCCCTGCATGACTTCTCTTCCTGCTGCCTCTGCCCGAGCCAGGCTTCCTCTGGGGTCTGCTCCCTGAAATCCTTCATCCTGCGTAATTAGAGCTTCATCCTGATGCTGAGGGCGGCTCTGACAGCTCAAAGGACGGGAGCTGGGGATTTGGGTCTCTGCAGGTGTTGATATGGGGTCACTTGGAAAGGATAAAAGTGTGAGATGTGTCTCAGTATGCTCAGCTCCTCATGAGCAGAGCTGTCTGGTGGTGGCTTTGCTCTATCCCTTTATCACAGAAATTTTCTTGATACGGGAGAAAGGTATTGATCCATCCCCTTCTCCATGCAGTGGACACAGAGCTACAGAGTGCAGACTCCAGCATTTTCCTAGGAGTTGGACTGTTGGACACGTCCCAGTGCAAACCAGGGGCTGTGCCACCAGCACTGTCCAAGTCAAACGTCCCCACTCTGAATGCAGATGGGCTTTCATCTTATTTTGACCCCAAAAGGGGTTGGTAGAATCATTCAGGTGATGCAAGAGTTAACCTTCCCACTGCTCTGTCTCCTGTCCCTGTCCCAGGCTCTCTGTTCTTCCTGGAGTGACTGCCACATCTGTGTGACCCCTTCAGAGGGAATCACAAAGCTCGGGATAAATCCTCACCTCATCTCAGCCCTGGGGCCTCCCTGGCATGCTGAACCCTCCCGTTCCTGTCCTTGGCAAGAGAAGGGACCAGGCTGCCTGCTGAGCCAGGCCAGTGACTGTTCCAAGGGGACTGCCATGAAATCATGGGCAAGGGGCAACTTGCAAGTAATTTTTGGTTTCCACTCATTTAGGAAGCAGAGGGGAAGGAGGGGGTTTGGGTGCTGGGTCTCTGATGAAGTCTAGCACTTTTGAGGGAAATGGAACGGCAAGCTTTCTGGGGGGTGCATTTCCCATTTTTTGCTAAGTTTGTGTTTTCTGCAGTGATTATGATACATGAAATGCCAGCAACATTTGGTTTCCATTCCCCCGAAGAGACATTTGTCTCCAGACTAATAAATCTGAATCTGAATGTGCAGCCTACTGAAAATGATGGTGCCAGCACGACCTGTTTATGTCTCCCATGTCTCAGTTTTCCTGTTTGAGGAACAAACTCTCTGTTATAAGGTTTTGCAGGTTTTAAAAATGACAAGTTTTGGATCTTTTAGGGGATCCAAGTCCATGCATGCATGGAACTAGATAAAAAAGGACATGCAAGGAATGATTTTTATGTAAATGGAAGTATTTTTATGGAGGATCTGTCTCCAGGATGGTTTGGATGGTTTTGCCTCAGCGAAGTGTTGGCTGCTGAATTCTTTCCTCCTGACAAGAAATACCTCCACAGCAGCTAATTAAATATTGTGATTTCATCTGGCGCCTTTATTTACAACGGGGCATTATCTTTAACAGCATCTATTTATAATGATCTCCACAAGATAATAAACAGTGCTATCCTATTAACAGGGACCTCAGGGTTCAGCCAGCAGCAAGAGGAGCCTGCCAAAAGAGCTAGGTGGCCTTCTGTGCAGCCCAGAGCACGGCTGATGCTGGGGTTTATGTCCCTATATTGCTGTGTTCCTGTTCAAATAAACACGCCTTAAAGGTGTGAAGAGAAATTCAGTGATGTGTGTGCAACCCTGGGAGCATGTGGGGCACTCCCAAAGGGGAATGGCACCACGAACCTTTTCCCAGCAGGCAGCTCCAGAAGGGTAAAGCAAGAAAACTTGGATTTTAATGAGAAAAATTGTCTTATTTCCCTGAGAAATCTCTCCTCTCCTGGAGACGTCCAACGGGGAGGAAGCAGAGTCCTTCACCTTCCCCATCCTAAATCTGGGAGGGTTTGGCATTGAGGAAGCTGAGGATTAGCTCTGCCCCATCACAACTGTAGGGGCCAGAGCCCATCTCCACACAAAGTCTCTTCCAAATTATAAAATAATAAAAAGGATGCATTTCTGCTGAGCTATGGTCCACCTGGGATGAGGAAACTCCTCACCTCCACACCAATGGTTTGCTGTGAGTGCTGCCACATTTCAGAGGCCAGACAGAGGCAATACCTGTGAGGGGTAACTGGTTTGGCTGTGATTCCCATGCTTTTGGGGCTGGGAGGTGCTTTGTGTACTCCCTGCCCTGTTTCCTGCCTTACCTGGTGCTCAGTCCTCCACCTCAGCCAAAAGGGAGTTTTGGAAGCAGATCCAGCCACTGGAGCAGCTCCTGTGCTAGATGGAGTCAGGGTTGGAACCCTTGGAGCAGCAGACAGCAATCCCTATGTCAAGCCCAGCAGAGGATTCCCCACACAAACAAATCCCTTTTCATGCAAAACCTGCCCAGGAAACTCAGTGCCCCCCACCAGGGAAAAGCCCATCCTGTTCCAGTGCCCAGCTCACGGCACATCCCACCAGAATCTTTCCACTGCTTTCATCCCGTTATTTATTGCTTTGTTCCGTGTGCCCTGGAGGAGATGGTTTTACCCAACATCTTCCACTTTCTAAGCCAAAGGAGCCTCTGTAAATGCCTCCTGTCACTGCAGGGCTCTGTGCGTGTTATACTGGACATCACCCCCGTGGCCATGAGCAGTAATTATGTGCTTTCATTGCTTAGGTGGTGTTTTAATTACAGCCCTAATTCAGCTGTGGGCAAGCACTTTGGATCTGGTGCTTTTTGGAGTCAACGAGTCCAAACTTTCAGAAGACCTGACTGTATCACACAGCGCCTTTTGTACAGC
>NW_008239324.1:742437-745068 GCF_000691975.1 Corvus brachyrhynchos | reverse complement strand
TTTCCTGCTGGAAATGGTTAGAAATTTCCAGCCTAAATTTCCAAGCAGATGGTTCATCCTGAGGCAGCAGTGAGGGTCAGGAGAGGACAAAGCAGTTGGGGAGGACATGGCAGATGTAGGGCACAGGAAGGTTTATGTTCTGTGTTTCTTCTCACAGATAACAGGGGAGTATTATCTGCACTGCAAAATCAATTCTGTTTTGGAGACTTTTTCAAAGAGCTCCCGTGCATGCTCCTGGGACTGTCTTCAGGGATTTACAGCAGTGCTTAAGTGGGTCTGCACCACCATGGGGCTGCCCTTTGAGGAGGAATGAAAAGATCTAAATGCCCACTTAGAAGATAAATCCCAGCCTGGAAAAATCTCTGCCTAAACAGACTGGGGATCCTTGAAGCAGGATCTGTGTCAGGGTGTATGATGCGCAAAAACATGTGAAATCCAGCTGCTGAAGGATGCTGGAATAATCACTAATAAAACCTGAATTTCTGACTGCCTTCAGCTCCTGATGACACCTTTTCTCATGAGGATGTGTATGCAAATTAATATATCATATATTAATCCCAGTTTCCAAACTAATTTTCCTCTACAGTGGAAATATAGGGGACAAAAAAGGGAAAAATCTCACTTCTCAGTTCCAAACATCAATGAAAGTGAGCGGGGAAGGGTGGCCAGCTCAGGCACATCATCCCAGAGAGAGCTGGAGAGTGTGGGGAAATGTTTTCCCCTTCTGAGGGCTTCAGACTCTTCCTGAGGAACCCATGGAACACAAGATGTTCAGATGAGAACTCTTTAAGATGGACTTGGGGGGGATTTATGGCCCTGGAGACTTCACGAGCCTTTCCATAGGTTTCCCTGCAGTTCACAGAACAGCGGAGCCCTAATTCACAGCCCAGCACTAAAAACTTGGACTTCCCTCAAAGAAAATGGAGGGGAGAAAAAAGATATCAAAGAGATCAAAACTGTGTTTGCCTTAACGTCAGAGATCAGATGGTGGCCAGGGCCTCTAAAGAAAAAAAGGCTAAAATTTTTCCTCTTGCCAGTGCCCAACCTGTAAAAATTAATGTGTCAACAACTCCAAGAAAATATTGTCCCCATGACCTTCCCATTCCCCTTCAACTGGAGGCTGCTGCTCATCATAAAAATATTTTCTCTTGGTTTTTCACGATTGATTTGTAGGAAAAGCCATTACATTAATACAGCGTTAATTGATTTTCTGCACTGAATTGCCCATTGAAGAAATCTTTATTCAGGGACTAAAAAGATCTAAATTCCCCCCTACAAACTCTCTGTCCTCTGCTGAAATCTCAGCCCTTTTGCTCTGTGGATTGAAATATTAATTCTTTTTGGGGTGGGAGGTAAGTTTATAAAGTGGCTGAAAGGATACTTTTCATCTCCTAGCCAGTGGTATCTATTTATTTATTTTATTTTTTTTTAATGAGACTCCAGCTGAAGACTAACACTTGACTTTAGCAACTGCTGAGGGAAACTTATTAGCAGGGTGATATATAGGATCTTTTTACTTCACAGATGGGCTCTCTCTAGTTCAAAAGAAAACGAGGTCTCAAGTAGCCTGTTCTTTACAAAAATAATAAAGTTTGACTTCAGGACAATGGTATGTGCCCTCGGGGCCGCTTCCCAGATCACAAGGGGGTTTGGGAGAGGCAAAAGATGTGCCCTGAGTGCACGGGTGAGCTCCTTCCACAGCCCTTCCTCCACAACACTGCCAGGCAGGTCTGGCAAAAACGCTGGAGATCTGCTCCAAAACACAGAGATCTGCTCCAAAACACTGGAGATCTGCTCAAAAACACAGAGAGATCTGCTCCAAAACACAGAGAGGTCTGCTCCTAAACACAGAGATCTGCTCCTAAACACAGAGATCTGCTCCAAAACACAGAGATCTGCTCCAAAACACAAAGATCTGCTCAAAACCACAGGAGATCTGCTCAAAACACAGGAGATCTGCTCCAAAACACAGGAGATCTGCTCAAAAACACAGTTCTCAAAAACACAGAGATCTGCTCAAAAACACAGAGATCTGCTCCAAAACACAGAGATCTGCTCAAAACACAGAGATCTGCTCAAAACCACAGTAGCTGCTGGTATTTGGCCATTGTTCCCACGGGGAATAAATCCTTACCCACAGGAATTAGCTGTGTTCTGATCTAACTCAGATACTTCACATTTATATTCCCCTGCACTGTAAAATTTTGGAGTTTTAAAACTTCACCCACAAATTTCCAGGTGGCTCAGCAGATCACTGTGGGACAAAGTGTAAAGGATATTAGGGAAAATATCCTCATAGAAAGGGTTGTCCAGCCCTGACAGAGTCCTCACCCCTGGAGGGATTCAAAAGCCATGTGGATGTGGCACTTGGGGACATGGTTGGACTCTGTGACCCCTTTCCAGCCTAAATGATTCCATGTTTTTAACTTTTTATTCTTTTTATTCCTTAATTTTAATTTTATCCAGGCCAAAGATGTTGATCCCTCAATTCCCAGCCTGCAGCCTGTGGGGCTGGAGAATTTGGATGCTTATGGAAACGTGTCAGGCTCTTCTTAGGGAAGGGGACACACTTTGCCATCCTTCACTGGTTATGGCTGTTGGCAGGGAGCAAATCCAAAATTCAACATTCCT
>NW_008239324.1:739733-742427 GCF_000691975.1 Corvus brachyrhynchos | reverse complement strand
ATTCCTGCTCCAGGATAATAACACTGTCCATTAATGATGGACTTATAAACACTTAATAAAGGCTAAGTTTATTTACATGCATGAAACAGCCATTTTAATAAATGGCAAATCATTTTTATGGAGACCAGAAGTTGCTCACAGCCCAGGTTTATAACCAGCTATAAACCCTCAGATTGATGTGTTTGACACATTCTAGTCATGTTTGCAATTTTCTTATAAAAATCTCCTAAATATTTATTTTCCATTTAGAAGTCATTTAGAAGGGGAAGCATTACTCTAAAGTAGGGCTGTTGCATACACATTTAGGATACCTGAATAATTTATTTGCTCTCAGTACTCATTTCTACATGAACTGACACTATTTTTTCCTTTATTCCTTTCTATTTATCACTTTTTTCTTTTAGGGACAGAGTGCAAAAAAATGAATGCAACATTTGAGGTCTGCATTGTGTGGTTTTGTGCCAATATCATTGGTTATGGATGTACAAGTTTTTACCCCTATCAAAGTAGCCCTTAATGTGCTTTGACCAGTGCACAGGGAAACAGGAATTCCTTTAATCCCCCCAGTTAGCACCAGTTCAAGCTCCAGTTCACCTCACACCAGCGCAGCATCTCCTCCCCATCCTCTGCTAGCCCAGAGCTGCTTTTGCTGTGTCTGTGCTGCCTGACACCAGAGCAGCTTGTTCCTCTCCATTTCCATGGATAATCCCTGCAGATATCACTGCCTCCATGGAGTCCTCATCCCATTTTAGCTGCACTGGTGTCCTGGCCAGCCTTTCCCATCTGGCAGCTCGTGCTTTGAGTGCAGCCAGTAGGATGTTTCCGTCTGGCCCCTCCAAGCAATTTTCCACCCTCGTGTATCATTTTAGGATATTTAACCACACAGTTCCAGGGAATCTGTTATAACAGTCCCCCAAAGGGCTGCCTTTTGCTTCTCTTCCCTCTCCCTGGCTGCAGAGATGGACCTTACAGGGAGCATCCCCCAGTGGAGGAGGGAGATGGTGGGAAGGACCTGGAAGGTTAACTCTGCCTCTTGCCAGCAGCTGTATAAAAGCACTGGCTCAGCCTCTTTGCCACCCTTTCTGCCTCTAAGTAGAGTGATGGGACACGTTTTGATGACCAGAAAAGCCTTTTCTCCCTTCTATTCCCTCCCCATGGAGAAGAGGGGAAAAATTGGCAAGAAAATAGGACAAAAATAAAAGAACATGGCAAGAAAAAGGGAGAGGAGTGTGGCTGAATCTCAGAATGCAAAAGTGACAGAAAGTTCCTGTCCAGTTCTGGGAATAATACAGAGAAGGGGAATTTCCACTGACTTTAATCCTCTTTTGCAAAGATCCCAATGTCTCCAGTGGCTTTCTCAAACAGTTCCATTTCTGAAGGGTTTTGAAAAATGCCAGGGACACAAACAAGCAGAGTGATTTTCTTGTGCTACTCTCCTCCCATGGGTAACACTAGAAATCCTCCTGCTCCCTTCCTGCATTCTTGCAGGGAATTTAATCTGTCCCTCTCTAAGCACAACCCAAATTTTAATTCTTCAAGAAAATTTGAAGCACTCAGGCTGCCTGGTGGACTCCTCTGACTGCAATGATCTCAAAGATGAGGGGGGGAGACACAATTATTTTCAGGAAAACACAACTTTAAAATATAATAATTTATTGTAATTTTTTAAAATAAAACCTTGCATTCAGCATAAATTTTTTTTTCACCCAGTGTGGATCTCAAATGTATCCATAGAGGCACAGCTGAGAATGGACAGCAGGTATTGGGAAAGACAGCAACAGCAGCGTGTGGGTTTGGCAATGAGGGTTTTTTGGGATGAGGATGGAAATGTGCTTTAAGATGCTGGAGCCATCTGGGGGGTTGGAGCAGCACAATAAACCAACACATGTCCTCAGTGTGCACAGCAGGACATTTTCAGGGAGGTTTTGAAAGGTTTCTGCAGAACTCTTGAAACTACTTCTTATTGAACCCTGCCAAGAGAGCCAACACCCTCAGGAACCTCTGATTTTACACTGCCCTTGTTGAAGTCAGTGGTAATTTTTCTCTCACTTGCAGTGGAGTTCATGACTCCATAACTACACAGGGCTCGGAATTACAGAAAGAGCAATTTCAATAAAACATTTAAAATACATTTTCTGGCCTTGTCAAGGCTATAATCTTGGTGTCCTCCAGAGCTGTAAGTGGTTACAAAATTGAAGGAATTTACCCAACCAAAGCTGACCTCTTGTAAGTCTCCAGTGGGTACAGGGTAGGGTGCAAACACCACATGTGAAAGAAATGGAGGTATTTTAGTGCATGCAGCTTGTTCTTAAACTTCTGAAAATTATCAGTGCTATGAAAAGCTCTTTGTGAGCTCCAAAGTCCAAGTGAGAAGTCTACTCTTCGTGAATTATTTAGCCTCAAACTAATAATAACAATAACAATAAAAATAAACCTAAAAATGAAAATGGCTGCTAAGCTCTGTAATCAATTCTTCCCTCATTGTAAATCTTGTGTGGTCTCATTTCTGCTCAGCCTCGAAACAGGAAATGTTGTTTTCAAAGGAATGGTTACAAGGGAACTCTTTGTTATTTGTCCGTGAAACGCTTCACACAACGCGGCCTTAATCCTGGATTAAGTAGGTGCTGCTGCAGCACAGGAATTAATTGCATCACGTGGGGGAGCATTATTATTGATGAGCAGAACGACAGCAGG
>NW_008239324.1:739189-739582 GCF_000691975.1 Corvus brachyrhynchos | reverse complement strand
TTCCTGCTTCTCTTAAAATCAGAGTCACAGAACTGTTTGGGTTGGAAGAAACCTTAAAGGTCACCCAGTTCCACACCCTGCCGTGGGCAGGGACATCTTCCACGATCCCAGGTGGCTCCAAGCCCTGTTCATCCCAGCCTTGGACACTTCCAGGGATGAGGCAGCCACAGCTTCTCTAGGCAAAATTCTCTCCTGGGATTTTACTTATAGGTTTTCCTTGCTCCCAGCACATTCTGGAGAAAACAAATCTGCAGTGGCTGCTTGTCCTGGTGTCAACGAGATTTTTGTTGGAAGGACAAATTTGCATGGAAAATGCCTGGCCCAGACAGGATGGGAGAGCTGAGGAGCTGAGCTCGCCTCTGTAATTCTCTTCTAAATCTGGGGAAGGGGTGT
>NW_008239324.1:736398-739143 GCF_000691975.1 Corvus brachyrhynchos | reverse complement strand
ATAAAGTGCCTTCCTAATAAAGTGCTACCATATGTAAATGGAAACGTTTTGCTGACTCTCAATCCCACCCGGAGCTGCTCACTGGGGTGCTGCTACCCTTGTACACGGCACACACAGCGCTATAAAAAGTAGCAGACTGTGTCCCTTTAATAAATTACACCATAAATTTTACAGACTTTACCCCAGTGACTTTTTAATTCTTGCTTTGGTTATGCAACATCATCTTGCAATAGGAAACATCCTTCAAGTGTTTAGGTTAGAGAAGCAGAATCCAATCCACTCGAGTTATTGTAGAGCATAACAAATAAATAAAACGTAGCCTCTCTTCAGGATGAAATATGACACGCACAAAAGGGAGACAAGCAGCTTTGATAGCTGATGATAAGGGTCAGTATTTCATTCTCATTTTGTTCAGCATCTGGTTTTTGTCCTAAAAATCTAACATCTATGACACTGACAAATTAACTTAAAATACATGAAATGTTGGAAAATTTGTTTTGCCCTGAAATCTTTTTGTCCAATAACTAAGAAGGAAAAAGGATCAGGTTGTTTCAATAGAGATACAAAACTCCCACCCAGAAACTTCCAGTAAATGTCAGTGCCCAAGACTTGGAGAAATGAAAACCTTCAGACCCAAATGACCACCACTGAAAGTCTTTTTCTGCCCTCCTTTTAGTGACATGGTCGGTGACTGTCGACCAAAAATTGAGCAGTTTCTTCTGCCAATATGGTGATAAAATTTGGGGGCTCTGGATAAGCCCATTCTGCCTTGTTCAAGTGCCCACAGTGGTACTGGAAAGCCTTGGTCTCCACCATGGAGAAAGAGGCATTTGTGCTGACTCCAGAGGCAGCAGGAAAACTCATCAACCTCTTGAAACCCATGGAAAGCAAGGCACTGCACTGAGAGGAATAATCATCACAGTAAAAATGATTGCCAGATCCAGAGCAGCATCAACACCAGGGTTTAAAAACAGTGGAGGTCAAATTTGAACCTGAGAAAAGCAGGAGGTGCCCCATGAAGATCAACCCTGAATTTGGCCACGGTTCTTGAGCTTTGGAGAGAGAAGCACAAGCTCTTCAGCCGTTCAGGTGTGAACACCATTATTTCTGTGACTTCCAGCCCAGTCCTGTTTTCCATCCTGCTGCAGCTTCACAGTCAAGGTTTCTGGGCATGTGTCCCAAGACAAGGGGATGCCAATTCCTATTTAGGATTGGAAGGAGGAAGGAAAAGCTGGTTGTTAAACACCACTGCCCACACAAATCCACATGTGTGAGTTCCTTCCCACTGTGATCATGGCACCACCACAGCCTTCCAGGGTTTTTCCATGTTTTCCGTAGGTTTTGACCATTATCAACAATATTATTTATAAAATGATGTCATTGCCAAAGGGTTTTCCTGTTGTTTAATGAACACAGTTCAACAATTTTTTGTTTGCCAACAAGAAATGAAGAGTGAAAGGTTTGCTTCAGGAAGATGCAACACCTGAGTGTCAGCAGAGGATATGTCAAGCTTCCTTCCATAATAAAATCTGAGAACCACAAACAAATCAAGAGAAACCCTTGAAAAGTCAGGAAAACTGGAGAATTTGCCCTTAGTGGGGAATGGAGAAGCAGGAAAATGAGGGGGACATTGGAAATGAGCCACGTCTCCCATGTGGCTGCAGCATGGCTGAGCCCTGCCTGCTCCCCGCCAGCACACAGAGGGACCATCCAAACCGGCTCTGAAGACCCTACAAAGGACAGCAGAAGAGCTGGGATGGAAAAGAGATCCCCAGAACCTCCGTGGATGGCACAGTTCACTGCTCACACACCAAAACTGTGAGCGGTGTTGAGGTAGACCCATCTTAAACCAGCTCTGTGTTCTGAAGAGCTCTCAGGCTTTTAGCAGCGACCCTGGGGGACTTTTTGCTTTGCTTCAGCAAACAGGCCTCACCTGGAGCTGTTAATGTGGCCCTTGACATGGCAGCATTTATCCCGATTTGGGAGGATCCATTAATTTCATAAATCTTTGTTTACCTTGAGAGTGAGCTCAGGGCTCCCTTTGAGTCCCGCCCTGGGCTCTTGAGTGTCCTTTCTGTGTGCTGCACACAGTAGTTGGACATGGTCTGGAGACCTCTGGAGTTGTTATTTTTCATCAGGAAGATGGCTTTTAGCTGCAGGGGTAAACCTCACTCCATGCTGGGCAAATGTTGGGTGGAAAAATATTTCACAATAGGAAACAAGTTGGAATAAGTCAGAAAAGAGGAAGTCAACCAATCCATGGTGATGTTTGGGATTGGTGTAATATTTCAAAGTTCCCTGTTTTGAAATTATTAGACCACCAAAAAAGTGAAAGGCTGCCAAAAATTACTGTAAAAGGTAATAATTGTTAATAACTTGGCATCTGCTTGCTCATTTGAGCTGCATGGGTTTGGCATTCATTAAAGACAACATTGTAAGCAAATAAAAGAGCAACTGCCTGGCACATAACATTTTTAACCACATCATAACTAAATATTAAATGTGAGGTTTTAATTCAATTTATAGTTTAAATAAGGAACTTTGCAGTAACTTTAAGAAAAGGGAAAAAAATAAGAGTCAACCCCATAAACAGTGAGTCATAAGAAGATTTTAAAGAAATAATTGCAGTGTCCTTGACCTTGAAATGATCCTTTTACTGAATTAGCACAGGAATTTAATTAAAGCTTCAAAAAAAGCTTTCATTTTAGATTTGAGTTACCAAATATTTAGAGATCCAGTGCCCAG
>NW_008239324.1:729592-736342 GCF_000691975.1 Corvus brachyrhynchos | reverse complement strand
CCTGCTCGTTTCAGTGAGCTTTGGATCAGGCCCCGCACAGCTTTGGGTATCTCATTTCACAGGATGGACCCAAGGTCACTGCGGGAGAAAATGTTCTCCCTTAACCCGACGTTATCTGAGGTCGCACATCCCAGGGATGGCAGAGCAGCTGCACAGCACGGACAGGGCAGGGAGGAGCCACCTTTGTGCCTTGCCATCACTCTGCAGTCGTTTCAGGTGATTACATAAAGCTCTGAGGTCTCTCTCTGTCCTTTCCAAGAGCTGAGACCATTCTGACCCATTAATAAGGTCGCTGAATCGCTGCCCTTACCCGCTGCCAGAGGTGCAGCGCGTTCCTGCCAGCCTCTGTCTCCCTTTTTTTCCCTGCAGCAGAGCTGCAGGAGTTACAGCTCCAGCATGTTAGAGACTCATCCAAAGGTCACTGAAGTCAGGGGACACCTTTTCTATTGACTTCAGTGGGCTTCGGACCAGGTTCTTACTCACCACTAACAAGTCAGCATTTACCAGAAGTGATATCCAGCAATTTCCTGTTCCCAGTGTAGGGTAAGTGGCGATAGCTGGGGTGTCATCCAGTGGTTACATTTGGTGTTTCTGACCTCTAAATGAGCTTCTCTATCCCATTCCTGCGTATCCAGGGCTCTGTGCTTCGTGACTTGGGAAGCAGGAGGGAAGCGAGCAGGCTGAGGGAGTGCAGCTTTCCTTACTCCACTCCTTCTTGTCACGATCCCAAGAAGATGATAATTTTTATGGGTCTGGAAATGCAAAAAAAAAAAATTAAATTTTTTTAAAACTGTCTTTCTAAGGTGCTGGTGAAATTCCTGCCCTCTTTCTCAAGTCAGGTTCACAATGAAGAGGGTGGCAATTTTGCTTGAGTCAGGAGAAAATAAGGACAAACTGTAAAAGAAGCCCTCAGTCCCGGCACACAGTCAACAGTGTCATCTTTCAAAAGAAAGTTCTGCATGCTCAGAAGGATCAATGTCTTCTTATTTTGGTTCAACAGAGGCTTGGTTTATTACACAGCTTTTGTTTTTATTAGTGAAATGCACTAAACTGTTTTCTCAAGACTTGCCAAACAGTTTAAAACGTAATACCATTAAATTTGAGGTCCTACTGGGAAAAGTAATGCAAACTTAATTAAAGTTAACCAGAGTTTTCTCTCTGTGCAGCCCCGTGTTTCTCTGTGCTGGAGTTTGCTCGTAAAGCACTTGTTTGCTCAGAGCAGAGCAGTGCTCAGGCTGGAAAGGGTGATGGAACTGCCGGGGTGGGAGATGATGAGGAGAGAAGGGAGGTTTTTTTTTGGGGAAATAAAGAAAAAACAGAACCAAAAGACTGTTTTCTTCCTCTGGTGTAAAATATCTCAATTTTCATCCTAAGCTTGATTGCATCCCCACAGCTTTCCTGGGATGGGGTCTGGAACACAGTGTGGTGTCTCCAAGGGGGGTGAAGGCTCCAACTCCAGAAAACAGCTCCAGGGGTCAAACATTAATCTCTGCAATGTCATCTCTGCAGATAATCTCTGTAATATTTCTTTTGTGGCTTCTCACTGTTTCTACCTGTTTATCCCCGTGTCAGCTCTGTGGGATGGCTGCTCTGCATGAGGCAGTTCCCTCTCTGCTGGCAGGAGCCTGGCAGGGACTGAGGGCTCCAAAAGGAAGGATGAACTCTGCCT
Source organism: Corvus brachyrhynchos (assembly GCF_000691975.1). Classification (NCBI taxonomy): domain Eukaryota; kingdom Metazoa; phylum Chordata; class Aves; order Passeriformes; family Corvidae; genus Corvus; species Corvus brachyrhynchos. Next base: position 734,673 of record NW_008239324.1, on the reverse strand, counting down.
ACAAGAGCTGTGGTCCTGTACCTTCAATTCCTGAGCACGGGGAGGTGAAACTCTGATTGCAGATCCACATTTTGAGTCTGAAACAAATCTTGTATCCTGGGTCCTTACAAAAGATTTGGTATTCTCTGGTGTCTTAGGAAAAAGGTGAGAACATGGCACCTGATGTTTGGCTTGGTGCCCACGTGGGTAATTGGATATTTTGCCCATCAAATATTTTGTCCATCAAATATTTGCCTCGTGGTTTGTGCTGGACACTTGTCCCAGGACTTGCTCAAAAACCTGGTGGGCTCCTCCCCAGAGCTGGAGCATTTGAGTAGAGGATGCAAAGAAAAAAAAAAAAAGAAAGTTAAATTCTTCTAGAGGTTAATTTTGACCTGGAAACTGGCAGATTACAGAAAAAGGTCCTCAAAATGCCACCTTTTGGCATGTGATGGTCAGAAGAGGCTGGAAATTTGGCAGCAGCACCAAGCCATGCAATGGGATTAGGAGGGAAATCCAATTGACTGATCCAAAAGTCCAGGGTGCCATTCCCCACCATGGCTGGGATGGGCTAGGAAGCACTGATAGAAAACTCTAGGAATATGAAAGTTATTTTGCCATGAGTTTTTCTGGGATTTTGCCTCATCCTGGTCCTCCATCTATTTTTAGTCTCCTGAGCAAAGCTTATTTCTGCCTCAGGCACTGTAATGCACTTTCTGCAGCCTGAATGAGTTTATTACACATAGTGTTGTGAGCAGCACTGGCAAGAAGAAAAGAAAGAAGTGGAAAGTTTCCATAATAAATACATTTTTAAAAAAGAAAACTTTTAGTAATTGTTCATATCCCTTCTCTTCATCACCAGCCTCAGGGATGAGCTTCCAGGCCATACGTCCTGCAAAGCAGCAGGTAATGATGAATGTGCACATAGAAAGTTTAATCTTTGAGGTGTTGGAGTAGAATTCTGCTTCTCAGGTCATAAAAAAACGAAGCTTTCTTATGATCTCTGTCCCATTAGAATTCCATGAATTTTAAATGTCATATTTAAACTCTTTGTTTTTAACTTAGTAGGAGTAATCAATTATTTACTTTAAGCTAGGAGTATGCAGAAAATAAGCACATAGAAATGGAGGTGACATTGAGGAATGGAATGATTCATTGCGGGTTATATAACATCTTTTCATTTTTATAGAACACTTTTTTATTGTTTCCCATTTATAACAGATATCTGTAATAGCTCGGACCAGTAGTTTCCTGTCCATCACCATTTCTCAGCCAAAATTTGGAGCTCTAATTGCCAACATGATGTTCCATTTACAGAGGGTCTGGAATGCTGTTGTGCAGAAGAGCTCCACTGCTGCTGAGACTGGGATGGTTTTTTTATTGATCAGAGGAAAAGTAAAATGATGTGGCCTCAGACCACTCATTTAGTCTGTCCCTTCCCTCCCAAAATATAAATTAATTCCCCTCTCCCTGAAGGTGAGAACAGCGATGGGTTTCAGGTCTGCTTGTGAATGCTTTTGAAATGGGGATGTAAATAAGGATGAAATATTTATGTAGGCAGAAAATATTCTTGGATTAAATTCTTGTGGAGGAGAGGGGTAGTTCATGGGACCTTCTTTTTTTCCCCTTGCTGCCACCTCATGGAAACCTGGAGCATCAGCATTGGTGACTTGTTTTTGTTTTCCCTGCCACAGCACTTTGACATGAGCCCTGTGGAGATCACCACATGCTCTCCCTGTGTTGATAAGAGGACAAGAATAGCGCTTTGGTCCTTGGAGAATTAATTTGTTTCTTAAAATCTGCCCTGGTGGTGAAGCTCTCACTTTCCCTTCTGTCCCAGCCTGGGGAATGCCAGAGGTGACCAGGCCTGGAAAGCCACATGTCCCTGTCTGCAGGGGCACTTCCTGACCAGAAATGAGCACTGGGACATCTCTTTCTTTCCACTACCTCTGGAGAACAACAATTTTTTGGGAGCAAACTACGCCTACATGGAAAGTTCCCATTTCCTCCTCAAAATAACAAAAAAAAAAAAAAATTAAAATAAAAAAGTCCCCCAAAATGAGGGTCTTGTCTCCTCTGTTCCACAGCCAGGGCAGGTTCCCACTTGCGCGATTCCATGGCCCTTGCTTTGGCTGTCTGCCCAAAACTCCCGTCTGTTTTCCAGACAGGAAATATGAATCAAAATAACATGACATAAAAACAGTAATTAGCTTTTGTGTGTGAGGCTGCTAAGGCCTTAATGAGGAACAGGCTTGTAATAAAACTCTTGGCTACTCTCTCCCAAACTCTCTCGCTCGCTCCCCTTTTCAGTTCATCATTTATTTTCTTGCAGGGAGAAGTGAGGAAAGAAGGAGACAGTATCTGTAAAATGATCCTCCCCACCCTTGTTAAATTATCAGGGAGTCTATAAATGTTTTGAAAGTTTTTTCTGCTTGTTTTGGGCTATTTCTGTCCCACCCACAATGCTCATCTTTCCCTGTCATCCTTTGCTGCCTTTCATGGCATCTTGAGAGCTCTGGCTTGAGCAATAGCTGAGGCTTCCATGAAAGTGGGGGATCCTACAGGTCACCTGGGGCTGGCATTCTCTTCCAAGGATATTTTCTGGATAGCTGCTCCATCAAGCAACCCAGGGCAGTTGTGGCCTCTCTGAGCATCTTTGTCCCTTTGAGCAGAGTGAAGGAAGGTGTGGAGCAGCACGGTCACCACGAGGCCGAGGGAGATGGGCTGGTACCAAGGGTCACCTCATGCAGCAAACTTTGAGCAGAAAACTGTGATCTCACAAGGCAAATATTTAATTTCTGCAGGGAGAAGTTTCAGGTCACCGTAAACTCCTCTCAGACCTGGCATTACGTGGCCTCAGACTGATGTGTGAAGCCAGAGCTGTGCTGCACATGCTGGGAGAGCTCCAAGGTGAGCGGAAGTGGAAACTCCCGGAATTTTCTGCATCAAGACAAGTTTGCTCATGTGAGGAGCTGTGTTCCCTTCCAAGACAGATGTATTAGTGACAAGTGATATGATGTTATAGTTCTGCTGGAACTGAGGCCCTCCAAATACCCTACTGATCCTGTCCCAAAGCATAAACCCTACTTGACACCACTTTTCCTGATAAAAACATTAAAAAATCTCTTTGTGTAGATCCTAATAATTTTCCTGTCCCTGTCTCTGCATGTTTTTAGGCTCCCCACTGATTTTCATGAGTTGTAATTTTAAGTCCCTTTGTGCTCAGTGCATTCAGAGCTGGAGAGCAGTGGTGGAAGCCACAGATTGCGATGGATTTTAGCAATGAACAGTAAAGTTTCTCCAGGATCAGTCATCACCCATGCCCATCACGTCCTGCTGGTAGCAGATCTAATGGGTTTCATCAATTGAGAGGAAGAAGAGAGGTTGTGTCCGTGTTCCAGAGCCTCTGCTGTCATTTCCCATGTCTTTATGGAAAAGACGTGGTAGGAGTGTTTGGAGAGACAATCCACAGACAGTGTTCCATGGAACCAACCATGGACCCTCCTGGAAAGCTTTCTGATGGGATTTACCTTGTGCCAGCACCCAGAAAGTGATGTTTACCAACTAATTAACATCTGTAGGAACACCTTGGCTGCTTATGGGTATTTTTTCCATTGCTTGCTGCTCTAACTCACAGCTGGCAAAGCCCAGAATTGCTGCTGGAGTCAGGGAAAATAAATTCTGGGAGACCTCAGAACATGCAGCAATTTTTAACTCCAAGTGCTGCTGTCCATGATAACATCAGATTAGAGCTAGCAGGAAAAAAACTTTTCCCTGGCAATTTTTCAATGGAAAATGCCAGCCAGTTGAAATCCAGACTTCCGATCAGAGTATGTTGTTGTCAATGAAGTTTTGCTTCAGTTTTTTTTAAAAAAGATTTGTTTTGACTAGTTTGAAGTATTGTGTTTGGAGCTTGTTGGAGCAAAATTGCTTGATTTTCTGTCCTAAGTGTCTTTTCATAACAAAAGTGATTTAATTTTATGCTTTGAATAATGTATGTTAAAAAGGAAGGTATTTTGTTCTGATTTGGTTTTATCAGAACAGGCCATTTTATTTCATTCCAAATCATTTTTTAAATGTGGTTGAAGAGAAGATGTGGCTTTCAAAAGTTTTTTCTCCTGATTTGGCACTAAACCAAATTTTGAAATGTCAGAATTTCAAGTGGCCTTCCAGTGAAGTACAACCCATTCCATGGCGTAAAGCAAGAAGAAAACCCACATAAAACAATCAAATTGATGTAGACATTTATTACTTGTGAGAGTTGTAAAAGCATCACATGGCTTTCTCATAAAAAGTCATAAACCCTATTTACAGTCCCTGCATTATTATTCTAGTAACTAAAACCAGGGACTCTATGAAGTGCAGGAGTGTTCAGCGAATTCCCTCCCAGCTACGTTGGAAATGCAGAAAATGCTCCCTGTTTTCAGAGCAGGGGGATCGTATTTTAAATGTATTTATTTATTGTGTTTGCCTCTTACACTTAGAGCTTGGCCCCTACCCGGGAGGTCAAAGCTGTAATTACTTGCATTTCATGATAACAAATGCAGAAATTAAATCAGCAAAGTGCCCTCGTGTTTTGGGGAAAACTGGTGGTGTTTAGGTTACGTTTCAGCATTCAAGAGGCTTAAATGCTTTAGTAGAGAAAGCTTAACCCTGTCTAGAGTGGAGTATCCAACACTTAGAGCCTCGGGGAGTGTGTGGTTACAGGTGAAATTCATTTGAAATTATCATAAAGAGCATAAAAAAAATTCCACAAGGTTTTGGATCAAGTACAGAAATACAGAGGGGTAAAAAGAGATATTCAGAAAGACTTGTTTGTTCTTCCATGTTCTGAGCTCAGTGAAATCAATGAAAAGGGCTCAGCAGCCAGGAGGGAGTTGGGTTGTCCCGTGAACCAGCGCTGTTGCTATTGCAAACACATTGTCTTGGAGTGTTGTCATCCCTGGAATAAAGCACTGGAGCTTTAGAGCGAAGCCAAAGCTTCCCTCAGAATTTCTAATGTGAAGAACCTTTTTATTGCCTGTAAAAATGACACTCCCCTCCTTCTTTAGGGAAAGTCCAAGGCCACTCCAAAGCAGGATCAGCCGGAGATGTTTGAGGAT
>NW_008239324.1:698082-729459 GCF_000691975.1 Corvus brachyrhynchos | reverse complement strand
GAAGGGAAGGGAAGGGAAGGGAAGGGAAGTCCCTCTCCTTGCACTGGCTTTGAACCTACAAAATGTGGACTTTTGGAACATTATCCTCTTGTAACTTAACTGCTGGTGGTTTCTTATTTTGTCTCATTTTTTGTCTTTTACAGATCCAACAAGTTCATCTAAGAGTGTGAGTGAGCTTTGCTGACCAGCAGTGGAGGGTCTCTGTGGAAGTCTCTCCCTCATGGGTTTCCCACTGGTGTCACTGCACCGGCTATATCCAGCTAGAGCAGGTTATACATATATATATATATATAACCTTGCCATGGTTATTTTCAACTTCTTGCTTCTATACAGGACCCATACATAAGCCCAGGGCTAAAAATACTTTAATCCAGCCAATTTTTCCCTAACAGATCTGGGAACTTGTATTTGTTGTCTGAGCTCAGCCAGAAACTGATTTCCAGAGTCTGAAACTCAGCTCAGGCCAGTGTCTCAAACAAAGGAAATGTTGGAGGATGGCCCTGGGCAATTTAGAGATCCATCACCACTCTCCCATGGATGTAGTGAAACTACACTACACTGGCTCCCCTAACCTGTGAGTACCTCCAAAAACAGCCTTCAAAAAGCTGATCAAATTGCTTTTCTGGCTGTTAGGAAGGGTTAAAATATCCAAGCCATGCAAAGAAAACACTTGTTTTAAAAAATTATTAAACAAATAGCAGAGTTTCCTTCTCAGAGAGGAGATGCCCCTTGGGCTGCCAGAGGATGTGTGCTGCTTTCCCATCCACTTGGGGAAATTCAAGGATATCTGTGCCATGTCCTCCTGGCCCCTGTGCCTGCCCACAGCATTCCCTGACTCGTGCACGAGCTCAGAAGACACATGGAATTAGTCTTTATGATTCAATTATTCTGCGGTAGAGCTTGGACGTGTGCAATATATTGAAAGCCTTTGGGAGACTATCAAAATTTAATAGGGAAAGTATGGCATTTTTAAAAAATTTTACTTCCAACCCTTGCTGTCAAATGATTTGTTTGCTGTTTTTATAAACACACTGCAGTGCCACTGAGGAGGTACAGGGACAGGAATGAACTGAGCTGGTTTATCCAGTTGCAAACCAGAAGCGTGGATTAACCCCTGCAGTGCCACTGATTGGGATTTCCAGATGTCCAAGGAAAACAGCCAGGTCTGACTGGCAGTGGAAAGCTGCTTTTCCCTGAGGGATAAGAGCAGTGGCTGCACTGCTTTTTATCTCAGATGCCCTGGTTGATAAGTTTGGGGTTAACTGTCCATACAGATAATATTTTGGAGGTAATTTTTCCGCTGGTTTGGTTCTGCTCTCGCTCTGGGCTTCTTGGAAATAATGCTGGATATGGAAGTGTTTCCCTGTTATGCCATTTCTACCACTGGCACGGTCTTTCCCCCATATTCTTGACCTCCTCTTTGGCTTGCTTCTCTTGGAATTACTCATCCAAGTCTTCAATCTCTCCTGGTTCTCCCAGGAATTTTAAGATCAGATATTTAACATCCTTCATCATATGTTTGCCAAGGCCTTGGAGCTTGTGCCTTCCTCTTCCTCCATGGGCTTCCTACCTAAAGGTTGTGGTCAGACAGTCTCCTCTGGTTCTGGATCAATATCCCAATCTGCCCATTTAAGAGTTGTTCCCCAAGCCCAACCTTCTGCTTTCAACACAGCCCTTCTGAGGCCTTGCTCACCTGCCACGCAATAAAACTCACCTCCTTCTACCTCCTCTCCCTCAGGGTCCCATTTCTACCTCTCTTTGCAGCTCCTGTCAGCACCTGCCACCTTGAAGTTGTCTTTAAGCAGCTCTGATTTCAGAGTTCTTGTGCTACCTATTTAGACCTTCTGCACTAAATATCTGGCGGGGACAATGTGTAAGCCAGGGTTTTATTTCACACTGAGATATCCAGAAATCCACCCCCTCACTGCCTTAGGAATTTTTCCTTTGAAAAAACACAAGTCCTCCTTTCCTCTCTCTTGATGACTTCTCCTTTATGCTCGGGACAAGTGGTATTCCTCAACCAAACACTCAGCACTTCCTCCTTTTCCCTCTTACTCCATTCAGCTCTCAAGGAATTTGCTACACACTTCCTTTTGGAGGTCCAAAAGCTACACAACACTAATGTAGCGTTGAACTCGTCATGGGTTGGCAGCAGTGAAATGCCTCTCAGTATTCCTTGGGTTTCAGTGGCTGCTTCAGCACCACCTGTTCTCCAACCCACTCCACTTAGACACCACGATTTATTTTTGTACTAACGGCAAAATACACTGAAAAATAAATGGTGTGCTCTTCATCTACAGTTATTTCCTTGAAGAGATGGCCCTGGAAGAGAACTCTGAGTGGATCTTTACGTATGAATCACTGTAAAGAGCCTGCAGCTCCCACTGCTAGTCCCAGGGTGGGAAGAGGAGGAGGGGGGTGTGCTGTACAGAAACCTTGAGGTTTGCATCTGCCTTTGATTCAAGGAAAGGGTGAAAAGAAGCAATATCACTTTACAGAGATGGGAGACGGTTCCAACCCATGTTACATTTTGTACAATAATGGTTTTGAAAGATGACTCATTCAAGCTTGTCAAATTAGCCATTACATTTGCATAGCTCCTATGGGAGCTGCTTCGGTGAGCACAGAAACGTAAAAAACAACTCACACACACGGAAAGAAATGGAAATTCCTTTTATCCTTAGCGCTTCATCTCCCATCAGAGAGGCAAAGGCACAGGTAGTAAAACACGTCTCCCAGACACCTTCTTCCTCGGAGCTCATTGAAGACTAGAAAACATTTTGGCAAAGTTCATTTCATATCACATGTATGTAATTAAATAGCAGTTTTCTGATGAAGAAGAAGACGTTTGGTGAGGACACAGGCGCTGACCGCCCGATCACTCCAGCATTTGTCCAGTATGCTTGATGCATCCAAGCCATTGCATCCATTCTTGGCGCTGTGGCGCTGGGATCTGCAGTCAATCTCCACGCTCTGCTCCCCAGTGAACCCCAGCTCTCTGCCAAGGCTGAGGTTGAAGTGTTCGGGGTTTTCTAAAGCCAGACGTCTCTGTAATCCTGGATTCCTGTTAACCTCTTCACTTGAGCGTCCTTGGAATGATGAGAAAGCTTTTCCTGAGAAAGATGACAAGCTGACGAGAATTGGGCCACATGGAAAGCAGACTTGAAGAGGAAGGGGAGGGTGTTTCACTGAGTTCTTTCAGTCAAATCAGAACATTAACATGCAGTTTCAAATCAGTCAGTCCTTTGTACAAATGCCCAAGTTTCTGCCTCGGAAAGATCCTTTTTGGCATCATTCCTGCATCCACTGTGGTGTGAAGATCCCAAAGAGTGCTCACTCACTCACTCACTCACTCACTCCTCTGCATTAAGTTTCCTGGGATGAGACTGGGCTGGATCTGATGCTCTCAGCCATCAGTGCAAAGACTCAGCATGGTTTTGCTGAAACTCAGCTCCAAGGTAGATGTGATGATTGGCATGGAGGCTCTGCCTCTTGCTGTCTGCATGTGCTGGCACACGAGACTTAGCTCTGAAGTCCATGTTCCAAACCTGTTTTAATTATCTTCAGTTCCCCTCTCACAGCAACCTGAGTCTCAGAACAAGCAGTGGGCAGAAGAAGCAGATTTTTTTCATCATGTCTTGGCATCTGTCTCTCTTTCTCTCTTGTTCCTAATCTCAATTCTTGTAACTGGGTTGGGTTTGGTTATTTTTTTCCCCTTCTTTTTTTCATTTCAACCATGACTTGAAAAGATTAAAGCCTGACGTCACTACTTAGCAAAAGGGACCTCTGCCAACAGCGTGTCCTGCAGGATGCAAATGGGGAGGAGAAGTGTGAGATTCAAGGGCTTTGAAACGACAGCATAAATGTGTGGGGATTGCACTGCACTCAGAATTTTTCCCGAAAATACCAAGGGCTGCATTCTCTCTCCCTCACTCCTGTTGGATAATACTTTTGTCCATGACTAAACCTCAGAAGGACAGCTTGCAAAGCAAGGCAGCAGGTGGAGGCCGCCAGGCTGTCAAATCTTGTAACTTCCTTACTTAATGAAAATCTTACATTCCTATTTGTGTGATATGTCACTCATTTTTGTGTCTTTTTAGTGCAGCTGCTTTGCTTAACCTAACACAGAACGAGGTTTGACTGGTTTGTGGTAGGAAATCACAAGGAAAATGGACTCTGGAAGGGAAGAACCTGTTCTGGAAGAGCAGAGAGGGGACCAAGTGATGCAGGGCTGAAGGAGACTGAGCTGCCCCAACCAAGGCAGTGGTTGATCCATGCCACAGCCCTACCAAGGACTTGTGGGACCACCGCTTGAAAAAGCTTTTTGGAGGAGCTCTGGCAAGTTTAGTTTGTGCTGTCTGAGATCCCAGTGACCTTTCCAACATCCCTTGTCTTTCTGCCAGGGCTTGCTCTCCCAGCAGCAAGTGCAACAGGCATTTTAGCACTGGAAGCTGTTGACTCCAGGGCAATGCCTCTGGGTTAGTCCTTGCTGCAGAGTGGTTGTGATTAACCCTCTCCAGCTGTATCTGTGAGGGTCAAGTGTGAGCTGTCATGAATCTCAGCTCCCTTTCTGACATTCCCTGGCTTGTAGTGCTGGTGTTTAGGGGCTCTCTGGCTCCTCCACGCATTTCCAGATCTCCTACAGATTTGTTGCCATCATGATGACGGCAGCAACAGTCCTGGCTGAGCAGCCCCTGCCGCAAGAGCCAGGAGGAAAACTGATTTAATTTGCACAGAAACCTCTCTTGCTCATATCCACCTTTATCTGCTTAAGAAAAAGGGGGGTTTGTACTTCAGGTTTCCCTCTGACACCCACTGGTTTTGCCTTAGCAGTGGAGGGTCTCTCATCTGCCCCAAAAAACGTGGGGGCCAGTGCAGAAAAACCAATGAACAGTGGCAGTGTTTTGGGAAGACACTGCAACTGCCCAGTCATTTCCATGTTTCCACATTTCCCCCTCTATATTCACATATATTTAATTTACGTTTTTCCCTCTACCACAGATCTTCATTTTAGGTACAGACTTTTGAAGAAGATGATCTTCTAGAAGGAAAAAAATGTATGAGCATGTGGTCACCGCCTGTGAGAGGAGGAGGACTCTTCAGCAAGAGGGAGAAAAACCATTTTTTTGGTGATTTGCTATAAAATTAGTCAAAACCACTGATGACTCCCAGTGGTGCAGGGGTTTATTACAAAGGCACAATTTTATGCTCACCTGGCCCTGCTGCAGGTCTGTTTTTCATGTTTTATGCAGCTCTGCATCCACCACACTCCTGACCAAACATCCCCTTTGCCCACCAGAGGAGCCATCAGCTTAATTCATGTAGTCACACTATTTAGACCTTGAGCAAGTTTTTGCAGCCATGGTTATGGGCAAGGTATAAATATTTTCCTTGTGAAGCACAAACACCCTGTACCCTTCTGCTTAGGCACCCTCTCAAGGAGCTCACATGATAGCTGGTAATCAGCACCAGATTTTGAGGACTGTCTCTTTTCTATTTTTTTTTTTTTTAATTTCTTCTCCTTGTTGTTTTTCCTTTTTCTTTTTCTTTTTTTTTCCCTCAGGAAAACAAGCAGTGTCTGGTCCATACTCACAATTTTATTTTCATGTTTTCATTGACCAGTCAAGTTGTGTTAATTTCCCTGATTGGCACCATGAGTAAAGTTACAGCTTGTGTTTCATTTCCAGGCTCCTGTTCAGAATTCCAGCCCCTTCGTGGAGCAGGTACAACCAGAGAAACTTGGTGGACTGTGTTTGCTTAATGAAGACCAGGCTGCTTGACTTACCTGACACTAATTCTTTTGGATTTTCCTTCCTTTCCCTCAAAAATTTGGGATTACAGATCACCTGGGCTGAAGGGGAAAAAGTTAAATAATGAGAATAAAAGACTTTTTTTTCAGGAGAAGAGATTTTCTGTATTTCAAAGAAAACAGGCATTGCAGCATCTGTGGGTTTCCTCAGACCCTGGAGATTGCAGTGACCTTTGAGATGGGTTGTGGGCCATCAGAAGTTAAATATGCTGCCTTTGGTTAGCTCAGCATGACTTACGACTCTGGAATGCTGAGGTCCACGTTCCTGATATATTTAGGTATAACCAAGGGTTGTAACATAAAATTAAATCAACAGATTGCTGGCTGGCAAAATGAAGGCTGAGAACTGCTGCAGGCCACAGTGTAATGGAGTTACAGTCAGAACCTGGCTGCTCACTTGCCCACAACTACAAAATCTGCAATTTTTGGAACCATTTTCTCCAAATCCTTCCTCACTTCCCAGTAGATCTGCACAGATTTGAAATAGCACAGCCCAAAGCCCGGCAGGGGCACAGGGCTGAGACCAGAGTGTTCCAAAATCCATCCAGCCTGGCCTTGGACACTTCCAGGGATGGGGCAGCCACAGCTTCTCTGGACAGCCTGTGCCAGGGCCTCACATATTGGGATGTTGTCCCTAATATCCCATCTAACCCTGCTCTCTCTCAGTTTAAACTCATTCTCCCTTGTCCTGTCACTACACACCCTTTGAAAATCTCCGCACCTCCTCCGTAGGCTCCCTGGGTCTGAGGCTGATTTTGATTTCTGAGGGTCTTTCTGATGGTTTCTGAATCTAAGGTTGATTATTATTTCAAAAATCTGTTTCATGCTCATGCCCAACATCTGCTAGGGCTGAGCTCTACTAGGAATTCATTATTTTCCTTGGATTTGGGGAGGTGCTAAAGTTTCCCTGAGCAGTTGTGACTGCAGTACCTTCCCAAGGAGCACCGACTCTGGCCTTTGATCTTGGCAATAATGTTCTTCCCCACACTCCTGTTCAGAGGTGTGCGTGTGAGTGATTTAGTGCTTCGTGTCAGCAAATCAGGATGTTGATCTTAACTATGTTTTCACTGTCCCAAGGCATGCTAGGAGCCTCAGACAGGACTGCAGACACCCTTGTGTTAGGTAGAGTAAAAATACAGGCTTAAAAATTAGTCTTTACCTTCCAGTTTTGTTATTCAGATGCATTTGTTGTTGTGTCACCTCCAAAATCCTCAGATGTCATCAAAAATCCCCAAGGACACAGCACGGAGCAGTTACAGCTGGGAATCTTTGTCCCACTTCGCCAGGAGTTTTCATATAGAAACAAATAAGGAAAATTTTCTGTGTGATAGACAGAAAAATCCCCCTGGAGCCATTCATTTTTCAGCGGGGAAGAAAGGAGAAAAAGACACCAAATCTGAGTTCACCTTTCTCTCTTCCATGCACAGAGGGATCTTTGATTGTGGCAAAACACCTTCAGCACGCTCAGTTCTGGCGTTTGCCAGAACAAAACCAGACTTTGGTGCCTGGGCAGGAGAACGACAGGAACTGGGGCAGAATTCCTTGTCACAGGCAGAGCTGTGTGAGTCTGTTTGCTCTGGCAAAGTGCCCCTTTATTTCTATGAACTTGCAGCCGTTTTTCACTGCACGGGGCCATCCCCTGGAGAGTCTCCTTCAGAGGAAATGTGTCCAAACTTTGATGGAAACTGTCATGTTACCTCCCTCTCTGAATTCGCCTTGGGTACATGGGCCAGAAGAAAAATGCAGCCACCCACCAAAATGGCAAGAAGAAATTCACCCACCTAAAATAAAACTATTCAGCAATTTCTTTTTTCACACTCCACATCTCTCTGGGTTGCCCCACAAGCCCGGCAGCAGTAAAGCCATTTACCAGCAAGCAGGGCTGGGGCCACCTAATCAACCATTTTTAGAGCCATTTGGGCTTCCAGTTTGACTGGAAAATAAGTTTTCAACAGATTAATTAAGTATTGCTACCACACAGAAGCCATAAATAAGTACTTGCTGCAGTGGCCATCTGCTGCTGAAGGTCACTGAAAAATAACTATTTCAGGAAAATGTTTGAATTCTTATTGGTAATACCTCTAACCAAAGCCAAGACAGTAGGGAGATCATATGTTGGTTGGTGGGTGGCCTTAATGATTTTACCATAAAAGTAATTCCAAAAATACACATATCAGGCACTCCAGCTAATTCTGCATCTTGATTTGACAAGCATGAACCCAAATATATCCAGCGACCAGGCGGTTATTAGTGGTGGAGCAGGAGGGTTAAAAACTGCTAAAACTGCCTGGGCACAAATGCCAGTGTGGTGCCTTTGGTTGAAATCACGGGGAAGCTCGATTTTGGTGCCATTCCCAGCATTCCCTCCTCTCAGAGGGAAAGCCAAGGGAGCAGATCATGCTGTAGGTCCCTCAGGAATTACCTGGACTCCTTTCCCCTATGGCAAATGATTGCCCCCCCTCATTGCAGGGCTGCTATTGTGATGGAGAGATGAACACTTTCCACTAGGCCAGGTTGCTCTAAACCCCTTCCAACCTGGCTTGGATCTTTTAGTGTTCCCAGATTTCTCTTTCTCTTGCTGTGCTCTCTCCTCAGCCTGGTGCTGGCCTGGTCCCTCAGGTACCAGGGAAAATTAGAAAACCTAATCAAAGACATTTGTGTGAACCCCACAAACACAGTGGCTGAGAAAAGAGCCAGAACCCCATGAAATATGAAGGGTTTATTTCCATTACCCAGGCACACACTGAACCAGGGCTGCTAGGGTTGAGAAGAGGTAAAAAATCACTGCCATGTACACTTTATTCCTCTGAATGTGAAGGCTCATCCCAAACTAACCCGTGAGATGGACTTGAAATGTGAAGTTAATCTTGAAATACACTTCATTTTCAGCATTATTAAGCATGGCATGTGATGTTCATGATTCACAGGGTGACAAAAATTTGCAACAAATCAGAAATAAAAATATGGGGTCAAAAATTAGCCTGTGTCAGACTTTAGCAGAGCGTGGTGGGCTTTCTCTCAGAGCAGAGACGATTCTGAGATGGATCAGCCTTTCAAAAGCTGCTTCTACAATCCTACCCTTATATTGTGAAGTTACACCTCCTTGTCCCACACTTTTATAGGCAGCTCAAAGGATGGGCAGAGCCCTGGCTGCCCTGGGCCAAGGCAGCTGTCCCTCTGTAGGGTCACCAGAGCAGCAGGATGGGAACCCCGTGGGCTCCTGGGGACCTTAGGGGACACAGTGCCATCGGCAGAGAGCAGGGCTTAAGCACAAATGCAGAAAGGGTTGTTTTGCTCAGCCCCTGAGCTCCTCATTGCCACAGGATATCAGAGTAGACACGGCTTGGAAAAGAATTTAGAGAGATCCCCATGGGATGTATCCATCAGTGGCCATGAATAGCAAGGACACACAGGCAGCCTCCAGACGAGGAAATCCCTGTGCTGGTACTCGCCATAAGCTGGGAGAATATTCAAGATGCTGCTCCTAGTTTGTCTTTTCTTGTGGCATTTCCCTCAGTGCCTGTTACCGTCTGTCAGAGGAAGCAAACATGATCCTGTGTGGCCATTCTTGCCTCTTTGCACATGGCTAAATGCTTTGAGACCTAAATGTGCTGCCCTGCTTAGTGGGAAGAGGATTTAGAGCTAGAGGCATTTAGGAACTCACCCTCCCTTCCAAAAAAATTGTTTTCCTTCACCTTGAGGCAGCTGAAAATTCTTTGCCCTCCCCAATGGTGCAAGCAAAACAAAAGAACCTTTACTGTTGTGAGCACCTGCTATTTTTAGAGTGAATTAAGGGGGAAAAGGGATGTTGCATTGGCCTCAATCCCTGGAATCAAGAAATTATGTTAATGCCTGTAGCTGTGCTGTACATCCCATGCCTCAGGAATCTGCTGCTCAAACAGCCTCTTCACCTCCAGTTTTGCTTCCATTTATGAGGTGACCTCAGGACTTTGGTTTTTGTTATAATTCCTGACATTTTGCCATTGTAAAAGCCATGGGGATATTGGAAATACTGACCTGATGTTTAGTGAGGGAGTTTGAGGAGATATATGAGTATGAATACATGAATGTATATATGTATATATTTTATTGAAGGGATATCATTCTGTTCCTCAGAGCAAGATACTTAAAGCACATCCATGTGCACAGAGACAATAGTCTCATTTTTCTCCTGAGATATATTTTGCTGTCATTTGTGTAACCTTTCTTTTCAGTTTGTTAATCAATTACACTTCGGGCTTCATCAGAGGGGTCTAAAGTGTAACAGCAGCCGCTATTGTTGCAAGGGAAAGAACAAATTGATTGATGGTGGGTAATCAAAGTAATGTAGAGACTTGGCACAGGCAATATTTACTTTACATCTGTCACTGAAGACATTTTACTGCCAATCAGTGCCTTCAGAAGGCTGGCTGGAACAATAGAGGTCTTTCTACTTAATTCCTCCTATTGACTGGGGCTTACTCTGACAAAGTTCACTTGCTATGTAATCCTCAAGGCATGCACTGGCTGCTGCAGCCAAGTTTTGAGATATATATCCCCCTGTGTCAATGAATTGGAAAAAAGCAGCTCTTTGGAGCCAAAGCATTGAAGGTGGTCCCTGAAACGCGGCCCATGACAGTGTACAACTGACGTTGTTGGCTTTGGAGGTGTCAAAGTGATAGGAGCGCTTACAGGAACCCTCCCTGCAGCTGCTGGAGATGTGAAAGGCCTTTGATGGTTCACTGGTGACCACTGTTTGCAGGTCAAGTCTGGCCAGGAAGATCCTCTGCAATAACAAGTGAGGGGTGGTGGTGGGAAGCGGGAGGAGGGGGCCGTTTTTCTCCATTTCTCTCCCGGTTTTTTTCCTTTCCTTTTCCTGTTCTGTCAGTCCTGCTTGCTGCAGAGACTGGTGTTTACAAGATGAGTCAGAGCAGCCACAGACCAGGGCTGGAGTGGGGGAGCAAGGAATCTGGGAAAAACGCCTTGTGCTGATATTTGGGCCCCACAGTGCCGTTGGATGCCTAGTGCCAGGAGCAGAGAGGTGACAGCCACAGCCGTGTCACCTCAGGGGCTGGCTGGGGACACAAAGCTGCTTTCACCCTTCCTGGGTAAGGTGAGGAGCTGGTGAGAAGAGGAAATGTCCCTGTCAGCTGGAAGTCATTGGTACCTACAGCGCATTCTGCTTCCAGGCACAAGCTCTCCTGACCCTGACCTACACCCGTCACACCAGGGGAATGGCTTTAAACAGAGGGAGGGTGGATTTAAATGGTAGATGGGATACTGGGAAGAAATCCTTCCCTGGGAGGGTGGGGAGGCCCTGGAACAGGGTTCCCAGAGAAGCTGTGGCTGGCCCCGGATCCCCAGAAGTGCCCAAGGCCAGGCTGGACGGGGCTTGGAGCAACTGGGACAGTGGAAGGTGTCCCTGCCCCTGGCAGGGGGTGGGACTGGAAAACACCTTTTCCCCTGTTTTTATTCGCAGCCCTCCTGGACATCCATCCAGAGGCATTTAGTGCACATCTTGTCTGTAGCTGGTGCTGACTCAGTTCCCAGTTTCCCAATTTCCCACTGTTCTTGTCTCTTCATTCCTGTGGCGATTCATCTTCTGGGTTAAACAATAATCGAGAGCCTTTGGCTCACAGGCTTTACAGCTCCTTCTCTTGCACAGCAAAACCAGATCCCTGCCTTCCTTAAGGCACACTCAGAACTGTTATAACCCACTTCTGCTGAGGACTCACCAGCCAGATTGCAATGTTTTAGTGACTCTTCAATTCAATCAAAGAAGCCACATAATTTTCACACATTAAAGACCAAAAGAGGTCTAGACCTTGTTGTCCTAGAGGTTGTTCCTATTGTCAGTTTTCTGTCTCACAAATTTTTCCTCCGTGCACCGTTTTGACTCCCAAATATCCTCAAGAGAGTTGGAAGAGAAGCACCAGTGGGGTTTCCTGGGTTTCAAGACCCTCTGCTCCAAAGAGATTTTATCCTTCTTTTTTCAAAAAAAATTTTAAGGGTGGTAGTGAGGCAAAGGAAAAATAAATCCTGGATCTCTTCCAAAATACTCACTAACTTCCAAGACATGTCTGTCAGTAGGCTCACTCTGGAATTTCCTCTGCAGTTACTGGAGGGTTCAATTTTTCCATAAAACCTGGTATTATGTAAGGGGCACTGACAAATGTTTCCAGTTGGACCCTGGGATTGCAGACGCGTTTGACAAGAGATAACAACGCAGGCTCCCAAATCACTGCAGTCACCCTGGAGCCAGGGCACACTTGCAGCTCTTCTACTTCTCCATGGATCAAAAAGAACCAGAAATAAGGGTCTGAGATTTAACCAGATTATAGTGGAGATAAAAAGAATTCAATTGGCTTTAAGTGTGTAAATGACAACACAGTGACAGGACAGGGTTATCACAGCACCTGGAGCCTTGGAGCACACATTGGCAGAACGATCAGGATTGTTCTGAAATGTCCCCAGATATTGCATGTCTGTGTTGAGTGAGGATTTCAGTGTCAGCACATTTTTCACAGAGGGCTGGGAATGGCAGAGGGTGTTTCAAGGTCGAGGCTGGGAGATGTTGGCGGAGCTGTGCGTGGGAAAGCCTGACATTGCGAGATGTCTGGCCATGGCCACTGCAGTCCCACTGACCTCCCCAGGAACCAAATCCAGCTTGTAATTAAGCAGGGGAAAGTAAAAGGAAACTGGCATCTGTTCTGCAGCTCAGAAAAAGCCCAATGTGTAATCAAATACGAGTATTTATGGGCACACATGCCGCTCCTTCCAAAAAACCCCCACATCTACCAGCATCAATACGGTTGGAAAAAAGAGAATTACATGAGGGGACTACAAACAGTGGGATAGCTGTCCATGATTCTACTCTCACTTTCTAGAATAGCAACAGACTTAGCTGAAAGGACTGAGCTGAAGTCCACTTTTGGCATCTTTGTTAAAGACAGGGACACAAATATTCGTTACTGCATTACTTTCCAGCAGTTGATGCCTTCAATGTAGCTCAAGATGGGTTTTTTAACATGCAGCGACACTTTGGTGTGTCATAGATGTGTGTCATTTCCAGAATGTGTTTATCATCTGCCACTTCCACAGCTTGTCACCAACCCTCCTGACCCTTTGAACAACTCTTGGGCAGTCTCCTGTCTCCTCTTATCCCCGGGACCATCATAGAATCACAGAACAGTTTGGGTTGGAAGAGACTTTTATAGGTCCTTGAGTCCAACCCTCTGCAATGAGCAGGAACATCTTCTACTACATGAGGCTGCTCAAAGCCCCATCCAGCTTCGGAATTTTCAAGGGATGGAGCATCCCTCCCTTCTCAGGGCAACCTACACCAATGTTTCACCGCCCTCATTGTAAAAACTTCATCACCACCCTCAGGGATGCTCCATCAGTTGGCAGCTGCTGGGGCTGCCAGTTAAAAGTGATCAAAATGTGCTTTAATCTGCAAATCCATCTGAGCTCCCTGCAATACTCTCCAATAATTCCAGTGTCAGCCCAGGATGAGAAACACGGCGAGGAAATGGGGTAGAGAGGGAGTATTTTGCCATGGAGCTACGCTGGACGCCTTTCCATGATTCAGTGGAGATCAGGACTCCACCGCTTCCCGCGAGTCTCAGGGGAGGAAAGGGTGAAGGGAGCTGCCTTGCTGATAGGTAAAAGGTAAAAGTTCGCAAGTCCACACGCACAGATGCCAAATATTTCATGAACTTAGAGGGATACGGTTTCAGATCACACTGCTGGAATGCAGCCCTGGCTACAAAGACCCGGAGCAGAAAGCATGAGGGGGTGACAGAAGTGGGGTTTCACTGGAGCACGTTGCACCCACAGGAGATGGTGGAAAAGATGAGAAAAAGGAGATTACTGGAGAGGGGTGGTGATATCCTGGCAGATCCTCCCAATGGAGGCGAAGGGGAGCGCAGGGAAACGTTGCTGGCTGAGTTTGAAACAGCTCACACTCAAGTCCTGGTAGTTTTATTGATCCCTCAGGGAGCAGACTTGAGCCTTTCCTGTCTGAATCTACCTGGAATCCATGCCCAAATACCTGCTCTTGTAGATTGCTCACCCAGCTGATTCTAGTTAAAAATTCAATGGCCATTTCTTCCCTCTGAATAAATAATTGTAATTTGTGTGGTCATAAACGATTTTTTTTTTTCCCTAAGAAAGCTCTCCTTGATATCCAACCACTGGATGTCAAACAGAGGCTTGTTTCCTTTCCTGCTAATAAGTCCCGTCTCTTTTTTTCCTAAACCAGGCTTTTTGGGACATTACATCACCATGCACAAAGTTATGTCAAGGCTGGATGGAGATAATTCACATCCTGTCAGGTCCGACTTAAGAGACCGGGCGACCTTCCAGCAGGGTAAAATATGAAAGGGAAAGTAAAATGGATCTATTCTCCTGTAAATGAGGGCTAGGAGTACCTGACAGATGGATTTGGGAGGTGACTGAGGAAGAAGGTTATGTGTTTAACTTCTGTCCACTTTTTCCTCCCTTTCACCTCTACTGATTGTGCCTTACAAGCTTTGTGTCATGGCCAATTGTCATCTAAATACCCACAGTGAGTTACAACTCATGTTATTACTCCTTGGACAGTGAATGTATTTGGGTACTGTTTTGCCACTTCATTGCAAAGTGGGAAAGCAAGGTAAAAAACTGACCTAAAAATGATCAGAGGCAAAAATAGTGACCCTAAATGACAAAATGGAAATGTTCAGTCAGAATTGCAAAATCATAGAATGGTTTGGGTTGGAAGAGAGATTAAACATCATCTAGTTCTACCCCCTGCCATGGGCAGGGACACCTTCCACTGTCCCAGGCTGCTCCCAGCCCCTATGTCCAGCCTGGCCTTGGACACTGCCAGGGATCCAGGGGCAGCCACAGCTGCTCTGGACACCCTGTGTCAGGGCCTGCCCACCCTCACAGAGAGGAATTTCTTCCCAATATCCCATCTAAATCTACCTTTGTTCAATTTTAAGTCATTTCCCTGTTTCCTATCACTCCATGCCCTTGTCAAAAGTTCTTTTCCTTCCCTTTTCCAGAAGAATTATTCAGCATTTCCTTAGAGTTTTGTAGCCACTGTGTCACCCTCACCATTTGGAAGCTTTCACAATTTTTAAATTGAGCCTTTCTTGCTGCAATGTAATCCCACTTTTTCTCATCCCATTTGCCCCAGGATCCAGAGAAGACACCACTTCATTCTCTGAAGCAGTTTTTAGGTTTTCAGACTTTAAACACTGGTAGTATGGAAAAACTGAAACCTAATTATAGTTCCATTTTAATTACTGAACACCTCCTATGAATTTAACTAGATTCAGGGTGAAGCCAAAGCCTGAAACTTGCTCTTACTTCACAGTTACCAGAAACAGGCAACCAGGAACTGGAATTTCAGATTCTGTTGCCCATGTTTGTCCCTCAGGGCTCTGCTCTGCGATTAAAATAAGGAAGAAGTGAAAAGTCACACATTATAAAGGTGACCATAACTTTGCATCAGGCCAGCTTGAAATACAAGGTGTGATTACTTGAAATAAACCCCTTTTCTGGAGATATGTCCCTGCTGTTTAATGAGAGGGATCTCTGCTCTGATCTGCCCTGAGGTCTCAACTGTGGCAGTGTAAAATCGGTGAAAACTTCAGCATTTGAGCACATTTACTCTGGATTTACTGTAAGCAAGGGAGAAGCATCACTGCACATGAATCTCAGCTCAAAATAAATTCCCTAAGTGCTTTAATACTTCACATTTGGCCCCAAATTACTACTGTCTGACAAAATTTGAGGCATGTGAAACAGGAGCAGCTTGAAAATGAAAAATCTTGCAAGTTTTTTCTATTTCATGTTAGTACAAACTCTTCGGAGTCCTCCACATCCTTTTGGTTTCTAATTTTTAATGAACCCGTCATAAACCCGCAGCAAATTTAGCTCAAGGAATTCCAATAAAGCCTTTAGGAAAAAAAAACCCCTCTAACATATGATATCTGAAATGACAAGTGTGTTATTACAATCAAATGCAGACTGACTAATGTTTATTTGGGGTTAGGGAAAAATGGATTTTAATTCATGACAGCCGATTTTTATACTTTTTTTTTAAGAATAAGAATTATTTACCTGTCTGAACCAAATTATGTTGTTTGAATTTGAACATTTAAGGATGAAAATGCCACTGAGAAAGGTTACCCTCCCATTTTAACATAAAAACAGTTAAACAAAGAGCCGTGTATTTAAAAATGAAAACAAGACTCTGTCATTATTGCTTGTAGAGAAATGTGCAAAATTAAGTAAAGGCGACGGAAACGTGGTTTTTGCATGTGCAGCACATAGGAGTTTTTCATTGTGGAACTTTTCACTACCTCATTTCAGGCACTTTATTGCTCCTCCAATTTCATTTTCTGTGTAATTTGACAAAATTACAAGTTCCTTCCCGCCCAAGGATGGCTTTGCTTTCAAACTGTAAATGCGTAATTTCAAGCTCCAGCTTCATAATGCACCTTTAAAACAAATTGAAGCCACATTGCCACAGCCAAGGAGTGGTGTTGGAAATGAATAAAGGTTTCTTGCAGAAGGGTTTGTGTCTGTTCTTGTACCAAAAAAAAGTGGGCTCCACGTCTGATGGTTTTGCTGTTGACCACCACAGGCTCACTCTCCGTTATCCATTAATATGCCCATTAAAATAAGCCTTTTTATTATGATTAAGCTTTCCCACCTTTATCCTGACACAGAAAGCACAAATTTTTCACAAATGGCACAGAAAATATCTGTCTCCCTTTTTCTGTCTGTTCAGGGATGCTCAGCTGAGCCATTGGAAAACATTCCTAGAAACACTATTGCCAGAAAATGCTGCTTTCCTCACTAAAATGAATGAACTGGGAATACTAATAGGTGGGGGAAAAAAGCCTTTCCAAGAAATATCCATGTGGAAGGATGCAGGACTATCATCTCCTTGCAGTGATGATGATCAATATTTGTTTCGAAACCTTCTGTCAGAGGTGGGTCCCAGTCTCATGCTCCAAACAGGAATTTGGGGAACCACCGGTAATTTGTGACCACAATTAATGTTGCAGGTGCTGTTTCCATCATTAATATTGTTTCTATCTTTTAAATACAATCACAGAATGACAGAATATTCTGGGATGGAAGGGACCCACAGGGATCATCAAATCCAAGTCCTGGCCCTGCGCAGCACAATCCCCAAGAGCCACACCCTGTGCCCAAGAGCGTTGTCAAAACACTTCTCTCCCCCAAAAAATGGGAAAAAAAACTGGTTTTAATCAGTCAAAATGCAGTCCTTGCTGGTTTTCTCTGCTTGGGAATGTGCTCAGGTCTGCTCTCAGTGGTGGGGCTGAATCCCTGACCTCTGGATGCACACGGGGTGGTCTGACAGCCACCGCAGCGCTCGGAGACCTTCTCCTGACACTTTCTCCTCTATTTCAGCACCTCTCTTTTGGGTCTCAAAGGATGTGATAGAGTGGGAAGCAGGACCTGGGAGTTCATGGAAGGATTTTTTCCCTCATCCCCAGAGGCTTCTTTCAATTAAATAACCTGTAGGCTCCAAAACTGCCGGTGGATTTACATACCATTAAATATCCCTGGGTGTGGGTAATTGAAAAATGTGAGGAGTGAAGCATAAATCTTTAAAAATGCTCTACAGAACCTGCTTTGGAGATTATTACTTAAGTCAAGGATATTAAAACTATGCCGCTGTTATTGGCTAATCCACCAGCATCCGGCCAGTGGGATTTGCTACAATTCACCAACAGATAAAAAATAAGGTGATCCCAACTGGCCTCCAGCTCCCTCGTGTCAAATGGAAGCCTGTTGTAATTACAGGAGACAGTGAAAAGAAAGATTTGATTTAATTTAGCAAAAGACCAGCACAGCATCGATATCCTGGGGGAATTGTTTGGTTTTAGGCATTTGTAAAAAACTGGAATTAGTGGTAATGGCACTTATTTATACCTTTCTTCCCTCCCACAGAATAATTGTAAAAGCTTCAAACCTGGATTTTACACTCTCAGAAATGGATCTGCAACAGGTTCATAGGTCAGTCTGCAAGATTTGAGGTGATGTTTTGAACTTTGAACAAGTTACAAATACTTCCTCGAACAGCAAATGCAATAAATATCTCAGCAGAAGAAATTTCTTTGACTTCTTTCCCTGGATGAAATCCAGGCAAGAAAGTGGGGCCAGAGCCGTTACATGATGAGGAGGAATTTAAAAAGTCAGCTTCAGGAACCTCGGCAGAAAGCTCATTTCAGGCTTCGTGTGAGTTTTTGATGAACATTTATGGTGTCTTGAACCATTTTAGTCATCCCTGTTAAATAGGGGTTGCATCTGTTAAGTCTGTCAGCGAGGAGCCGCCGTAAATGTGAAAACCAGAAAAGCCTCTGCTGAAGGTTTGAAAGCAGTCCTCCTTATTTATCATTTTGGGTGGAATTGAGAGCTTGTTTTCCTTCTGTCTGGAAATGTCACCTACAAGATCTTCTAAATCCTCCATCCTTTTCAATTCGGGTTTGCCTTTGATTGGAAATTTGTCTCCAAACTCAGCAGGGTGGGCTGGGATCACCAACTTCCATGACAGATAGTCCTTTTAGAGTAAATAGATTTTTATGTTATATTTATGAATAGCGAAAGTGAATGATGAAGGGGGAGTGACACATTTTCCTTGGCGTACTTTGTCACCCAGAGCTGTTCGAGCTCGAGGCAGTCGAATTCGTTTAGGCCTGCAAAAAGTGAGTGATGTGCCCTTTTCTCCGAGGTAAAGAGATATTTGTAGTGGCATGAAGCGAGCTGGGAACATTTCTTGTAAGATTGCCCAAAGGAAATAGCACCGTGCACAACTGGCTTTTTGTAGGGAAGACTATATTAAAAGAAAAAAAAAAAAAAGAACATAGTCTAAAACTATATTTATTAAAAAAAAGGGGAAAAAAAGATGACATATTTCAAGTCTTCCTGAAACGCCTGAAAAGTTTCCCTGTGACACCAAAGGATCTAAGTCATGTCTCCGAAGAGTAGCTCATCATTTCTCAGACAACAGAAGGAATTTGTGGCTGACCTCCTGAGGGAAATGGTCAACTTTCTCCATCTTTCCTCTCCATGCCAATGTTTGCCTTTAATTTATGTTGGTCAGTTGAAAATGGAAAGTTCAGTACCAAAGCTGAACTGGGGGGGGGAGGAAAAACACAGCATGAGAAAGGACTTGTTTTGTGGGCTGTGTTTTCCGAAGCACTCTGGTTTTACCCAGGCAGTTTCCGTGTGTTTTCCAGCCTGTTTCTCACCCCGCTGCTGCACAATCCCAGTGCCCTCCCCAGATGGAGAAATGAAAGGCTGCCGTAATTGAGGTCAGTTGTCGTTCCTACTGACTATTTTTTTGCAAAGGGTTTTTTACAAGCTGTCAGGCCACCTCCATCTGGTAAAGAAGCTCCACGTCTCTTCCAACCACGGCAGTGTGTTTTCTTTCAAAATATCGTAGAGGAAACGCTTTGCTTTGGGAAAGATATAGGGAATTTTCAACGAAAGCTGGGAGCCTGGACTCCATGTCAGGCATTGGTATCTCAGGCTCTTATAGATTTGTAGATTTGGTAGATTTAGTTGTAGCTCTCCTGCAGATTTGCAGATTTTTGTTTAAAAAGTACCCCAAAGTAGCACAAGTCATGTGAGTGCCTCGGCAATTAAGGTGAAGAAAATGAGGTGCACCAAGAAGGCAGCACCCAAAAATGGCACAGGAGAAATTAATGCTCCAGGTCATGAGAAGCAGAGCAGTTAAAAAGCTGCATTTTGGGTTTCTTCATCCTGTTTGGTGAGATGAGTGCAGCATGACCCTGGCTGGGCATCTTCCTACCCCAAAGGAAGATCTGAGGGATAGCAGGGAGTTCCAGAGGCACTTCCATGATGCTTCCAGAAAAGCACTGAGGTTTTACTACTCCAGGAAGACACAGCTGCTTCTACCTTTACCAGGCTGATATTTAACACCAGAGTAGATGGACACTGATTTTGGAAGGGCTGAACATGCCCAGCCTCACAGAAATCTACAAGAAACCCTTCTGCTATGACCTCTTTAAAAGTTCCCTTAAAAAATAACAATCCAGGTCTCAAAAAAAAGCAACGAGAAGCTGATTAAGCTGCAGTCTAAAGGGCACAGTTGATTAATATTTTGTCATCACTGGAAGATTTTGTGTCCCTGGAAGGAGCATCACAGTGATGCTGTTTGCCAGACAACAGGAGGCACAGATTTTGTCAAAGACAATTCAGAAGAAAGGTTTGAGGTTTGTGCACTAGACTTTGGAACAAGTCTCCATCCTGCAAATATTTATCACTTTTGCAATTCCTTTTCTATCTGTAGTCTGCTGTTTGTTTGTTTGTTTGTTTGTTTGTTTTTCTGGTAAGGACCCTTAATCAACAACCCATGTGAGGTTTTTATCATTTCCAAAAGGCTGGTTTTGCAAAACACAGCTTCTAAAACTGGAGAAATGCTACCTAGATTTTTCTTCCAGAACACGGTATTTACAGGCATGGCAAATGTAAATCCCTTTTAAATTGAGTTTAAAGTAATATTTATGCCAAGATAATCCCTTAAATGATATTTTACCCTTTTGGGAGAGACCACACTGTAATGAAAAGCTGAATTTCAGCAGATCACACAATTTATTGTCCTAATGAACAGTCCCAAATTGTGTAAATGTGAATAGCAAAGGGGCTGGGTTGTCTGTTTGTCTTCTACTGATTTGTTTTTTCCCCTTCCTCTGGACCACAGGCACATTATGCTGTCTCATGCTTTTCCACACCCAGGACATTGGGAAGAAGTTGTTTAATAGTTCATCTCCTGGCAAAATCTCTCGGACACAAGCTCATTTCCAGGGCTTCCACCCAATATTGCCACCACCTGACACCTCACTGGACTTTCTCCCTGATCTGGAAACACCTGGACTTCCCTGCAGCGCACGTCTGGATGAGGCACAGCTGCCAGAGGGTCACTCCCAGCAAGGGAAAATCAGAGATGTTGGGAAGACCTCAGAGCACCAACCGAATACGTAACCCTACAATCACCATGAGTCTGACCATGGGGGGCTCCTTCATGGCTGAAGGGTTTCAGCTCCTTCCCATATAATCAACCCTTGGCACAAGCTCTGGATATATCAAACTGAATTCACCTTTAGCCCCTCAGGTTTCCCAGGCTTTTCCTAGGAAAGAGTCTCCAGCTGATGAGGGGAAGAAGAAGATGCTCATATTTCTCAGCAAGACCAGGGAGAGGACGATCCACACCCTGCACTGGCTCCTCCATCCCTCTCAAACTCCAAAGCTCAGCTGAAGCAGAGCAGACTCTGAGTCCTGCAGACCATGGAGCTCAGTTGGTGATGAAGAAAACTCTCCAATTTTTGGGCCAGATCCGGAATGACGCATTTTATTCAGAGATTGCTGTGAATAAACCAACTTTTCCAAGCTGGGAGTGGGCAGAGGGTGCTCCTGTAGCTCAGGGTGTCTGTGCATTGTCTGTGACAGCCCTGGCAGTAGCAAGCTGGGTCCTGTATATGAAATATGGTATTTTCACACATCCAGGGAATGCCACAATAAAACAAGGAACTGGTGCAGTTTACGACTGGGCCTCATGCTGAGTCCAATTAAACCTACTGTTTCCAATCAGGTTTAATGTGAGGATAAAGTGAATGCTCCCTGAGATTTGGAGGAGGATAATTTGTCAGTAATAATAAGTGTAGACAAACAGGATGTTCCACAGTGCAGGGGCCTGATTAAAACCAAATGTGTTTCCAGGGATCCTCTCGAAACTCCTGGCAGCCAACACAGCCAGCGTTGCCTGCAACTTACAGCAGTGCTTTTGAAAAGGCTTGCAGCCTTTGCAATTCTTCCTAAATCCCATGGAAAAAAATCAGGGCCAGGCCATTGGGTCACCCAAGAGCCATCTCTGTGAGTTGCCGTTGGTTTTTGAGGGTTTTTTTCAGAGTGTGTTTCAGCTTTATAACCTGTCAATGCAAGGACATCCTAACAGGAAAGGGAAAAAGTCTTGGATTTTCAGCCTGGCCCTATCCTACTTCCTGAAAAGAGCCTGTCTAGCTGGATTTAACATTGGCACAAATGCATTTCCTGATCAAAATGGGGTTTCCTACAGAAGGTGAATTCTTTCTTGATGAACTTTACCATAGATACAAAATTTGCCGTGGTTCAAAAAATCACTTCAGCTTTGGGGGAGTTTATTGAAAAGAAACAAGGAAGGTTTTAAACTATCCCAGACCTCAGGTTTTAAATCAGACTTGAGATCATTCTAATAAGCTTTTTTTCTTATTTCCTAAAAAAGGATTTTCTCACTTCTTGGCCAGATGGGAGCCTGGGTACCTCGGTGCTCGTTAGTCAAGTTACAGTCCCTGGGAAAGCAGTGGTTACCTGGTGCTGGAGAGCTGCTTCTGTTCATTAGAGACAACCAGCCTGAGGTCAATGTGCAGAGCACTTAACATGCTAACAAACCGCTAATTAACCCAACACAGAAGCAGGAGCCGTTCCCAAAATGTGTCTCCAATTCTCCACCTCTCCCTGCTTCCAGCAGCACAATGGATTGTGTGTGGAGCGGGGGTCGTGGCACGGACCTGCCACAGGAAGGGGGTCCCACTGCTACAAGCTGCAGAAGTCTGGATTAGGATGGGGAAAATCACTGAAATAAATGCAAACCTGGGTGTTATGTCCTGTTAATTTTCCCTGTTGCCCAGGAGGGCAATCGCCTCCTGAAGCGCCTTTTCTTGGGGCTGTAGCTCTCTGTAT
The DNA here is from genome assembly GCF_000691975.1 of Corvus brachyrhynchos. NCBI lineage: Eukaryota > Metazoa > Chordata > Aves > Passeriformes > Corvidae > Corvus > Corvus brachyrhynchos. The sequence goes on along the minus strand of NW_008239324.1, from coordinate 706,901 downwards.
ATTTAAATTTATATTTGCCTTAAGGATGGGTCAGGATTACTGGAAATTTTGTCTGGATCCTCTCTCTCTATCTGCCCTGCAGGCACTTGCTTTTTTTCATCAACAGATTATGGGAATCACTGCAATCCTCAAAAATGGGGAATCCCTAGGAGGTCTCAGGGCTTGTTTGGTGACACAGGCAGTGCCTTATTTCCAAGAACATCCCCAGAAACCTGCATTACTTCCTTACATGTCATTCCTTAATGAATTCTTGTTAGGTCTGATGAGCTCCTTCCAGTGCCCCCAGGACCAAATATATATTTTTACATTTTAAAATATACTTTATATATATAAGCACAGATAATAAACCCCATTCTAGACCATAAACAGGGAGACAACCCCCTCACTTGAATCCCAAAGACCCTTATGGATGCATTCCCATCAAAAATGGAGCACACATAGAAAAAGGTGGAAGTGTTAAAGTGCCAAAATAAAGTTGTGATGTGTTTTTGGGGCATGTCCCCAGTGAAGTGGCCTTGCAGGAGAAAGGCTGGACAGGAACTGAGGGGCTTATTTCAGTCTCAAAATGGATGGAAAAGTCCCTCCTTCCTTTCAGCCCGGAAAAAAAACCATGCAGGTCAATTCGCAGGATTCTGTTTTGAGGAGGCCTGGAAGAAATCAAACTTTAGGAAGAAGATTTTTTGGGGTACCTGGAGATTTGCATGTCTCCAGCATAGAAAAATAGAATTCCCAAAAGGCTAGGAATTGAGATGGGAAAATGGCACCAATAAAGAAAAGAAAACACATCCTGGATGGGAGCACGGATAGAAAAAGACCCCAAAGTAGGGATGATGTCTGACACAGTCATGCCTCACTTTTTCCTGACAGGAGTGACAGTGGCAAAGATGTTCTTTCAAATGGCAGCAGCTTCTCCAAAAACCCCTCGATGTCGCTGAGCGAAGCTGCCCCGGACAAATAAACGGTTTGATTTAATTTAGAGCCACAGCTTGTTCCCAGGGAAGGGTAATTGGATCCATGGCAAAGAGCTGGGAAGGGGGCCTGAGATGAAACAAAGGAGGCAGCTCTGCTGCTTGGGATGCTTCTTTTCTCCAGTGGAAATTTCTTAAGGAACAAAACCCCTTCTCCAAACAGCAGGGTAATTTCAGTGACCTAATTTCCTGCCACTGTTCCTTCTCCTCTGATAGTGGGGAAGAACGTTGGTTTTCTCCTCCTACAACTAAACAAACAAAGCATAAAATGAGTGGGAATGTTTCATGCCAAAAGCCTGCAGAAGGAGAGCTGCTCTGGACTGGAGACCTTTGCAAACAGAAGGTGACAGGGTTATAACAGGATTGTTTCTGCTACTGCTGTCCTGCAACTTCTAAGCTTGGTGCATCCAACTATTCTGAGAACTTGCCTCAAGTGGTGAGGTGGAAGCTGCCTCTGAAGGGGAACAGAGCTGGGAAGGGTCTGGAGCAGAAGGAGAAGCTGAGGGAGCTGGAAAGGGGCTCAGCCTGGAGCAAAGGAGGCTCAGGGGGGACCTTGTGGCTCTGCACAAGTCCCTGACAGGAGGGGGCAGCCGGGGGGGTCGGGCTCTGCTCCCAGGGAACAGGGACAGGAGGAGAGGGAACAGTGGAGGGATCTAAAGGTTGTGTGGATGTGACAGGTGGGGACATGGGTCAGTGGTTGCCATGGCAGTGCTGGGGGAATGGTTGGACTCAATGACCTTCGAGGTCTTTTCCAACCCAGATGACTGTGATTCCGTGCTTTGCCTCCTCCCTTCCTGACTCCAAAGTCAAAGAGCTGGTGAGGTGGAGAGTTGAGTTTTCAGCTCTTGGCCGTCATTCCGTGCTGGTTCTTGGTGGGACACCTCCCAAAGGTGTCCAGTAAAAGTGACATTTGGTGCCTGGTGTGGGCTGGGAGGTGGAATCAAGGCCCTGTGCTGCCTGGCTGTGGCACCAGGAGGTTGTGGCAGCCTCATGGGTGGTACCATGGCCAGTGTGCCCATCGTGTGGGGCTGTTTGACGAGCAAAAATCTGACACTGAAAGACAAAAAAAGGGGAAAAATCTAAAAAAATCCCATCCCAACACATGGCCACAGGCTGATCTTGGGACTTACAAACAGCCTGGAAGATCATATCAGTGTCTGAGTCTGATTTGAATCTTCTTGGGTCTTCCTGACCTGGAGTAATTAAACAGTGACCTTTTCTTGGCTGTCACCACTTTGGACCAGCTGTGGAGCAGAGCTACTTGGATAAATCCATAAGATAAGGAATTTACAGCTTTTTTTCTGTTTTGGGATTGGTAGAGAGGTATATATAAATAACACATAGTGTTGTTTAATTTTTTTTTTAATCTGGACATAAGTTATCACTATTTTCCTCTTTCCTTCTCCCCACTTCACATCATTAAACACTCAGCTCTGGACTGTTCTTCCCCACACCTCTCATATTTGTCATTTACACTATTGAAAAGGAAGAAAAATCCACAGCTATTCTGGATAAAAAAGCAGTTGTTTGAAATTCTACGGCGTAATATAAACATTCCCCTCAATGTTGGATTTCCTTTTTCTAAGCAAGTGCTGTCACTATCATTGCTTTAAATCTGGCCAGAGTTTTTGTAACTTTATATACTTGTTTTGTAACTGTGACTGGCTTAAAATTCAGAGTGAGGATGGTAGGAAGCAAATTGGAAATGTTTTTCCATCTTTTTTTCACTCATTGTTTAAATTTCATACCCCTGAATAATGGAGCTGGTCCTGTTCACAAGACTATTTTCTATCTTCCCCTCAAAACGAGTGCTCAGCCTGGGAACTATTTTAGGAAGATTACTTTTTATAGGATCCATACAGCTAGAAAATATAATCAAAATATATTAACTCTTCTTTAGTCCTTCGCTTTAGGCTGGGATTCTCTCTGCCCTTTCATGCCTGGAAAACGAAAAAGAGTTCAGCTCTCTTCCCAAGAGGGAGAAAGGTGTTTGCTCCAGAAGGCTTCTGTTTTATATTGTGGTTTTTAAATTTCTTTTCAATAAATGGGGAAGGTGTCACAGAGCTGCTCAGCAACGCGCTTGGCAAAGATGGAAGTTGCATAGAAAACTCTTTTCCCGATTTTTTTTCCAAAGGAAAATGCTCCCGGAGTCCACTAGAGGGTACAGCTCGGAGCCTGCGGCCGAGAGCGCAGGGATCAGGCAGGTGGAGCAGAGCCTTCCCTGCTCCCTGCTGGATGCTGCTCCAAGCCCATCCCCAGGTCCCAAACTACCTGCGGGTGGAGAAAAGGAAGAGATCGGTTGGGAAATTTATCCCAATGATCATCATAAAAAGTTTAATTGCTCTTTCGTTCAGTTAATTGGGAGATAGGCGTTTATGGGAACCAGAATAGCTGCTCCTTCTTTTTGCTCTTCTCCCTTCTCAATCCTTAGAAAGCTCCCTAGACTTTTAAAATTCAGCTTTGTTTTAGTTTTGAGCATTTTTCTTACAACTGAAGGGATAAAAAAAAAAAAGCATAAAATCACCTGGAGCCTTTGGAATTCCAGCTGCACTCAACAAGTCAGCCTGAAATACCAAGCGACAGCAAAATTGATGCCTTACCTCAATTATTTTTGCACTTTTTTTTTTTTTTTTTTTGGAAAGCACAGAATTATCTGAAATGGACCTTTCTGTGGGAGGCTGAGGGCTAACACGAGCTGATGTGATGACACGGCAGGGTGTCCTCAGGGTCGTTGTGGATCCCAAATGAGTGACAGCAATAAAGCACTTATTGGCCCATTCGTTCCTTTTCTGGCACCTTTGCCAAGACCAAATGCAGGAGAGGAGTGGCTTTTATGGGAGCACAGAAGGGAGCTGTCAGAGGCCCCCCGGGGAATGACATTTTGGGCAAGAAAACCCTACTGTAGTTCAATTTTACTGATCAATCACCCGATTTACAGCACTGAGAGTGTTAAATAAACATGGGGACATAACAGATGTGGTCCCATGGGGGGCACAGCGACCACCTGCAAATGTGGGCACAGGGGGAGCAGCCCCACACTGTGCCCACCTCCTGTGCACCTCACATCCCAGAGCTCTCAGGGGACACCTCGGAAGGTTTGACCTACAAAATTTCATGTGCAGAACTCGGTGCCCCCAAATCTCACAGCCACGTGCGGTGGGAGGATGCCCTGGTGCTGCAATTCTGTCTGACACGGCTTTGCTGGGGAAGCTGAGGAGATTCCTGCCCCCAAATGAGCGATATTGCAGCAGGGCAGACTGCAAACACTGGGTAGCAACTGGCCAAAAGTGCAATGGAATATTGCTGTTTTATCAAGAGATTTCATCTCTTCTCGCTTAACTCAGTGGCAGATTTTTCCCCTGCTTTCTGGGGCTCTGGATTTGGGTTTCATCATGGGGATAGGGAGATAGGGAGATGATATGCACAGCTTTATCCTCAGAGCTGAAAGCTACTGAGAAAAACCTACTTGTAATGAGGCTCCATTACACTGGGATTAAGTTAAGGCGTGTAAGATTTCTGCTCCTGCCTAAGCCCTGAATCCTGTGTGTGACGTGTCACGGAAAGTTATGACTCGACTTTCACATGAATAATTCACTCTGCTACTTCCCTGCATTCTGCTGCCAGCAGAATTGTCCTGTTTTATGGGCAGATCAAAGAGTGCACCCTTCTATAAATGTACAGTTTCAAGGGAGAGAAAAGGTTCGGATTGCTTCAGTCCCCATTTGGAAATGCAGCTTGGAACGCTGATTATTTTCCTTCCTTCTGCACCAAAGCATACCAAAGCTCCCATTTTTCTGCAGCTCCCCCCACTGTGAAGGCCAGGCCCCAGACGGGGCTGGGAGCTTTGCTTATGTTGAATAAAAACAAAACACAGAGAGCTGTTCGGAAAGGATCAATAACAAGTGATCCTTCACCAGGCTGCTCAGCCTCTACTTGGAAAGCAGTGCTAAAATTTCCATCGACTGCAGTAAGAACCAGAGATTTACCTGCAAGTCAGAGTGGCTTTGCTCTAAACACACCGGGCTGGCATGTCAATAAAGCTGTGTTTTAATGCTGCACTTTGCCATTGAAGTTGCACCTTGAATAATCCCTTTTCCCCCACTGCCTCAGTTTCCTCAATGATAAAAATGAAAACAAGTGTTGCTAGTTCTTGTATTAACCTTCAAAATTAGGAAAGAATTAGGTGACACAGCAGAGTCTTTCTAGTTATGTTCCAGATTAGTCTTTTTTCTGCTGCTATTACTTTAATTAAAATCTGATATTTGTAGTCTCTACTCCCCTCCAGTCCGCACTGCACGAGCATCCTTAAGTTGATAAAACTCTGCTGAGGACAAAGACTGAGAATCCAGGATCAGGACCTAAATCTTGTCCATTCTACTTCATCCATGCAATTATCCAGCCTAACACCATGGATTAGACCAGCAGTGTTGCACCAGTGCTGGTTCTGAGGGATTCTCCCAGCTCCTTCCTTGCTCTGAACATCTCCAGGGCTTGATCCCGGTGACCCTCAGATCCAAGGGGGACTTGCTGCTGATTTACTTTGAATTTAGCTGGACCACACATCCCTCACCCAGCGTGCTCCAGCCTCAGTGACAGTCGGCAGGATTGGCTCCTATTTTCCATTTTTATTTTTTAATATATATAAACTTGCTTTTGTGAGCAGCCTGTGCACATGATCAAAAGGTGAACTTCACTAAGAAGAAATGACAGAAAAGACACACAGGTGTATTAAAAATGTGTATTAAGGCCTCAGTCACTCCACCCTGATGATCTTTTATTTGTTTTGTGGCCAAACAGCAAGACTTTAAGGATTTTAATCCATAGAAATACAACCCACCAAACAAAAACAAGGAAAGGGTTTCTCCTGGCACACCAAGTCAGGATTAAATCCTCCTGTTCCAAATGGGAGTAAGTAAATATTTCCCTCTGGGAGCTGACACCCCCAGCCTCTCCATATGCTGAGGAGGTAAGTGGGGGGTCAATGGCTGTGTAGATAAGCCCTTATCTAAAGGATACAACCCTTCACTTTACAGTCTGCACACTTATTTAGCAACTGCTAATGCTACTGGCTTGGTGGCACTCGCGCCTCAGTGACGGTGACAGCAGCCCCGCTCATCTGTGCAGGTAGCCCGAGAGCACGGCCGTGCCCCAGAGAGCCCCGAACGCGACTGTTTGGTTAAAAAAAAGCGGTTTACAAGGACCTGCTAGGCAAAAAAGTGTGTTTTGCTCACGCCAGACGCTGCTTTAAGCAAGCAAAGCTTGCCCTGGGCGTTAAAAGCACCGTGCGGCTTCAGCTGAATTTCAGCCGCGCTTGGGAGTTTGTTTGAGTTTCTGGGGCAAAGAGATCAAAAAGGTGATTTTTCTTTTCTTTCTTTTTATTCTTTTACAGAGAGGAAAAGAAGGAAAAAGCCTCTGCAGCCCTCTCGCTGCTGCTGCCGGAGGAGAGATGCTGCCTGCCCAGGGTGGGCAGCGGCGCCGGGACCTCCTCCCAGGTGATGCTGAAGGCACAGAAAAATCTCCTCATGCGGGCGCACAATGGCCACATTGTAAACGCGTCCCTTCCCATCATGTAGGACGTCGGGATCGTTGGTTTTGGCTGGAAATGAAATATATCTCACACGCAAAGCGCTCTGCTAGCGGGCAGAAAACGCGCGCTGCCGCTGTAATGTTTCTCATTATATTTCCCCTTTGTTCCTAAAAAATGACCGAGTTGTTGCATAATGCGGGAATCAAGGAAGAGGGAAAAGACAGCATGAGGATGGAAACGAAGGCAGCCTGTCAGTTTTAAGCGCAAATGAATGCTCGGTTTCTTTTATAAAGAAATCCCGCTACAGGACTAATCTGAAAAAAAAATCCCATTCTGACAAAAACAGTTTGTTTCCTCCCCATTTCAAACAGCCTTGAAAAATCTCCAGCAACTCGTCAGAGGATTTATTTAGGCTTTCTCGATTCTTGAGTTTTCCCCCGAATTTTGCGTGCGCGCGTTTTATTAGATTAATAAAACTCGATTTCCAAGCTTTTGGACGCCTCGGGGGTACAATGAGCTCGGATGTCAAATGCATCAAGCAGCTAATGAAGGGATTTCAGAGGTCTCCAAAGTGTCCATAGCAGCAATTTGTAGCGTCTCATAAAGGTGAAGCCCGTTCTGGCTGCAGCGGGTTTTGTCTGACACTTTTCCGGGTGCTCCAACTCCCGATTGCTGCTTTATTCCGATTTTATGTCGTTTTCAAACGCCCCGGTGTCGCTGTCACAGGGATTGTGGGCAAAGCGAGTCAGACCATCACCCTCAAACGAGCTCATGCCAGTAGTACTGGGAAAGGGCAAATGGGGGGGAAAACCCCAAATCTATCGTCCATTACAGGGATTTACCAAAAGGGATCCAGAGGGGAAAACGATATGGGGGAAAATCCTTATCCAAGGAAACATTTTACTGTGTAAAGGTCTTGTTGGGAGTGGGGCGGCAGAAGCTGAGCTGCTTTTTATTCCTTTTTTTTTTCATTTTTCTTTTTTCTCCTCTATTTTTTCTTCTTTTTCCTTTTTATTGGTTTGTTTGTTTTCTTCTTTTTCTTTCCTCTCCTCTCCTCTCCTCTCCTCTCCTCTCCTCTCCTCTCCTCATTGTTTCCCTTGTCTTTTCTATTCAAAATATTTTGCCTTTCCTTTTTTTTGTTTTTAAATTTCCATTTTCTTTTTTCCCCCTATTTATTTATTTTTAATATTATTTTTGGTTGTTTGGGGGTTTTATTTACGATGGTTCTCGTTTCAACTCCTTTTCTCCAGCTCCATACCCTCTCCGGGGCTGAGCTGGGAGTGCAGGCTGGTGGCGGTGAGGGATGGAGGGAGGAGCTGTGACTCCGAAGGCTCGTCTGGGCTCTCACCCGGCCGGGCCACTCAGCTCTGCCTCCACTTCTTTCCCCCTGATTTGCCCTTCATTTCCCCTCCCCATCCTGGTGCTATTTTGGCAAAAGAACAAAAACAAGCATCTCCCCTCCTCCCAGTCCCAATCCCGGCCCATCCCGGGGCTCCGTTTCCCCCGGGATTGGTGTGTTTACGGAATTCCTGGACCTTGCCGTTGCCAGTTTTCCTCCTCCTTTTCACAAACACCGAGCTCGATTTCCAGAGTTTCCCTAAGAAGCGACGCGCGCTCCACTCGCCGATAGCGCAGGTTCTCCCTGTCCCGGGAGCTCGGGAAAGGGGGTCCTGCCAACAGGCCGGGGGCTGCTGGCAAACCACGGCGGCAGCTCGTTCTGTCACTTGTTCCCAGCTCCTCTCTGCCGCCAAATTAAAAATAACATCATGATAGTAATAATAAATCTAATTAAAATTAGGGGGATTTTTGAAGTCGCTGATTCTGCTGGGAGGACACCCAGAGCCTCTGTAACGCCCAGGCATGGGAGAGATGGTGATGGAGAGGGACCGGGGGGACCCCCAGAGCCCTGGGCAGGGAGGAGTGGTGATGGAGAGGGAGTAAGGGAGCATCCAAAGCATCGGTGACTCCCAGGGAGGGGAGAGATGATGATGGAGAAGGACCGGGGGGAGTCTCAGAGCGCCGAGCAGGGCAGGGCTGGTGATGCAGAGGGACCGGGCTGAGGGCTGCTGTCACCCCCAAAACAAAAGGGCTCTTATGGAGCTCACAGATCAGCAGCAGCAAGAGCCCTCGCAAGGCAGAGCTCTCGCTATGAGGTTAGAACAGCAGTGTTAATCTTCTCTCCAGTGTTTACAGAGCCAGCTCATCCGTGGGGCGGGTGGAAGGCGGCCAGCTCGCCAGAGAACGCTCTTTATTAAAAAATACGGACTCGTGTTGGTTTTAGCAGCGACCCCGCAGCGCTTCCCGCATTTTTTGGGGGGGGGAGG
>NW_008239324.1:694902-698044 GCF_000691975.1 Corvus brachyrhynchos | reverse complement strand
CAACCGCGGGAGATGGGAGGTCCCCGGCCTCCTTCAGCAGCACCTGGGAGAGCCCCCGCCTGGGAAAAAAATCCCTTGCAGGAGTCTGGGGGGTGATTTTTACCCGAACGGGAGCCTAAAGTAGCCCCGCAGTCCTCTCTGGCCGGCAGTGCGAGGCTGCGCTGCCCGCGGAGCGCAGGGCAGGACAGGGCAGCTCCGCTGCGCCCCGCGGAACTTCTAGGGATCCGCCTATTTGGTTTGTTTTACCTAAGGAAGACGCGGAGCGGGATGTGAGCGTTTCGGTCCGTGCCAGCAGGCAGGGACCGTCATTCCGAGATGAGGGAGGAACGAGTGAATTGTAGAAAAATTAGGAAAATTCGGGGCGATAGCTCTGAAAAAAAAAATATATTTAAAAAAACCTCCTCTCAAACCTCTCCTTGCTCTCCTCGTCCTTGTACAAACTGCACTTGTAGGAGAAAGCCAACACGGAACTCGCTCCTTTCTCCATCCTACTCATCCCTGCCCGTGGGAAGGGAAGATAATTCCTGGGAAATAGGTGTGCATCCCGCCCGGACGCACAGGGAGCTCCTTTTGCGGACAGATGCCGGTACTTCTGCCGGGGCTGGGGGGACCCTGCAGCCCTGCCCGCTCCCCCCGTTCCTGCCCGGGAGAGGCTGGGGGTGCGCGGCCGCGTACCCGGCCGCAGAGGATGGGTGTCCGTGGGGGAAAAAAATGCAGGAATGTGAGGGAATTGCGGGTCGGAGCCCTGGGCGCGGCGCCCTGAGCCCTGCGCTGCCTGCGCGGCTCTGCCCTGCCTGCCTCGTTACCCCCCCACCCCCCCGCCAAAGCGAATTTGTTGCATTTCCTCAATTGATTGTTTAGTCAGAGTTTTTGCCAACTTCCTGATGGTTCATTTTCTGATTCTGAAAAAAAAAAAAAGGAAAAAAAAAGAACCGCATTTCCTTTTTGACGTAAGAGGGAGAGAGAGAGGAGAAGCGGAGGCTGGGGGCTGGGGGACGCATCGAGCTGTATGTACTGGACTTTTTCTCTTCCCTCTCCCCGTCCCGAAACCCCCCTCCTCTTCCTCTTCCTCCCCTGCTAGCCCGGGGTTTGCACCATCCCCTTCCCCGCTCCCAGCTGCCGCCTCGCAGAGCTCCCCCGGCTCCAGGGACGCAGCCTGGGTATGGGAAGCGGCTCTGCAGAGCTGCTGCTCGGCTGCCTCGGGCTGCAGCTCTTGGGTTTGCTTCCTTCGCCTTAAATTGTTTCATTTTTTTTTCTTTGTTTCTTTTTCCTGTCTTTTATTTCCCATTCCGTACCCTACCCTTGCAGTTCTTGTGGCTACGACAAGGGATCCAACAGCAGAAAGAAAAGTAAACACGGAAATCTGTTCCACTCGCCTTTATTTGCTTCGGTTTTCTGTTGTGGGGTTTGTCTGAGTTTGGTTTTCTGTTATTTCGATTTTTTTTTTTTTTTTGAGAGCAGCAAAGCTCCCTTTGTATTTTTTTCCCAACTCTACTGTCTTTAATCCTGCTGCTTAAAGCATAAAAACTGCACAAGAACTGTGCAGTTAAAATCTTGTCAATCCTAAATCTGTATCTTTCTAACAGTTATTTTTTATCCCTAATCTTGCCATACCAGAATATGCTTCAAATTGGTGGTGATGGGGTGCAAAGCTTGGCATAGGCAGAGCAAAGTTCATGGAAAATTATTGTCTTTCAACCTCCTCCAAGCCCCTATTCTGAACTATTTTTGTGGGGGCAGATATTTATCATTCAAATCAGCACAGATTCAGCCCTGGCTGCAGCAGGTCTGGAGCTGCAGAAGCGCATGGCCCTAGCCCAAACCTCCCGAAATCAGCGGGAGCTTTGGATCCAGCCCTACAGAAATAAATTTGAGGGAAATCCTAGGAACGGGGTAAAGGAAAATATATTCGGGTCGGAGAGAATGGGGCTTTGTTCAGCTGCAAGGGGGACAGGGGAGAGCAAAATCCCAACTGTTTGCTGATAGTCCAGGGGGTTTTAACCGGGGAATCTCCAACCGTCTTCAATGGGAAACCTCAAACCATCTTCGGATTAGGGCCTGGTTTGGGAGTCAGTCCTAAAAGTTGGTCTTAAAAGTGGTTCAGCCCTATATTCATGTGCGTGCATAGGTAACCGTGCACGTCTGCAGTGCTGCCCAGTGGGTGTGGAAGCATTTCCGGGAAGGTGCACGCACGGAGAGGTGTTTGCAGCGCCGCAGAAATCGGATAGAACACGGCAAGAGCAGTTTAAGACAAGGACAAATTTATTCAGTCTCTGCCCCCGGTCTCGGTATCCCCACGTGTGAGCCGCGCCCTGGGGGAGATGCAAACCTGCCCCGACCACACCTCAGGGAGAGGGATTTGTGCATCCCGGGGTATTTTCACATCCCTCTGCACCCTGGCCACGTCTCCGCGTTTTCCGCCTCACAGGAACGCGGCATTTCCATGGAGATCACAAAGCCGAGCCGTGCACCCCACAGGAACCCCAAACTCCCACTTTAGGGACCACGCGCCCGTGAGACAGGGATGGGTGGGGACCACGCCTCTCCTTCGGAGCTCTGACATCCAGCGAGGCAACCCAGATATTTGTGCAGCCTTTGCTGCGGGGTTTTGTTACTCCGCCATCGCAAGCATCGCTCTGTGGAGCTTTTGGGAAGCTGGGAGCGCCCGGCCGGGATCGCTGTCGGGGCAGAGCCGGGCTGCTGCGAGGTGCGGGCTCTCCATTAGGTGGCATTGGAAGTTTGGAGGTGGGACAGGGAGAGCGCGGCTCTGCCTCGCCATTGGGAGCGTATTTATCTTTTCAGCACTTGTTAGATACTCACAGCACAATTTGCTTTATCAACAGGCGGTTTAATCATTTTATCGGCTCGGTGTCTGTATCAGGGAGGAAAAGCGACCCTCCCCTGTGATGCCATGATGACTTTTTACCTTTTTTTTATACCCCTGTTACACCTTTTTACGACTTCTGTATTCTCAGTGCTCTTTGCCTGCATTCTTGGACTTGTTTGTTCAGCCAGGAGACGAAACATCTTAGAAGCTTCGTATTTAGGGATCAGTGTGCCCCAGACCCCAAGGTCCTCTCCAGAACACATTCTGTAAACCAAGATAGAACCATCCAGGGGAAGGTTCCTTGGGGAGGGGGGC
>NW_008239324.1:658956-694304 GCF_000691975.1 Corvus brachyrhynchos | reverse complement strand
TTAAAATAAATCCCAAGGTAAAATCCCTTTTTCCCTTCTAACTGTGTTTGACTCTTGATTTTAAGACCAGGAAAAGGCATCACCTGTCCCCCCCGCAGAGTGTTGTCACTTTTTAACCAATTAAAGGCGTTATCAAAATAATTGGGTGCTGTACAACACTAAAAAACCATAACAATCCACCGTACAATGTAGAGCAGATTATACACAGCCCTTTCCTGTTTTCTAGAGGTTCAAACAACTTAGAACTCAGCCGTGTCTTGCTGCACTCATTGGCAAAGGGATTTTACACACAGCTTGTGGGGGTGTTGTCTGCTGAGCAAAGAAAACGCGAAAATAAGAAAAAAAAAATTTGTAATGTGTATAGCACGAAGTAGGTTTGGGGTTTTTTTTTTCCTGACTGATTATGGATGCAGTTTTAAATAGTAAAAATCATTAAAAATTGTAAAAAAATAAAACTCGATATTAATCACTTAAGAAAAATATTTTTTCTGCTCACAATATCTTTGTGGGAGTTCTGCTTTCACATCTCCTTCCAGCAGTTTTTGTTACATTAGAAAAAAAGTCCTTCAACTGTTAATTTTTTTTTTTTTTTTGCAAAGATAGAGATCGTTTTAATCATAGGATAATGAACCTAACTCAATTTACACTGGCGAAATCTCATTAACTAAATTAGAGCCAGCCCCTTATTTGCAATGAGCAGAATCAATCTCAAACTGTTTACTATTGTTTGTTTTGGGTTTTTTTTTTCCCCCGACTTGTTGCTGTCATTTAATTTAAAGGGCAGACTCCACATTTATCCTCATTTGGGGAAAACGTTCTAAAGAATTAAATCTGGATTTTAATTTCAAGGCACTGTGTTTGAATGGCTTTAAAACCTCCTGATTCACAAAGGTTTAATAATAATAACTGTATTATTTGTCAGAATTATGACTGATAAGCTGTATCAGAAATGTTACGTGAAGATATATTCATAATTAAATATATACACATATTAATGACAAAATATATGTTAAAACATTTCTTTTGTTTTCTCTAGTAAAAATAAGTTATTTTAGGCTACAAAAATTTCTCAAAGTACAATTTTTTCCCAATTTTTGCCTTCTTTACTGTGTCTTTCTTTCCCTGCATTAATTTTCAGAGCAAATGTTCAAAGCCTGATGTGTTGAACTTCTTTTAATGACCCTCTCTCCTCTCCCATGGGAGGGAATATTCTGCTTGTTTTGACAACTGATGTTTTCAAATCTTTTTTCAATTTTTTTTAATGTAGTGGGCACATAACAATTTTATTTCAGTGTGTGACTCAATGACAATTAATAAAAATTTTTCTTTGTAGTAGATGAATTTTCTAGACTCCAGTAATAACAAAATGAGTGTTTATGACCCAGATTTATTTTAAAATGTAGGTTTTAAATGCTGTCCCTTTAACATCCACAGGAGTTCAAGAGGGTGAATTAATACCAACATTTATGTTGATATATCTGAAAAAAAAAGTGGGTTTAACTCTTGGGAGCCCATTGGGAACATCCCAGTCCAGTTCTGCAGCAATTAAGAACATCGAGACTAAAATTTTGGTTGTTTAAAGGTCATTTTTGCCCCTTGCAGAGTTGGGACACACACAACCATAAATTTTCATGGCTCATTCCATCCATTTTTGATGGAAAGTTGGAGAAATCCAAACCATTTTGCCACCCCTGTCTCCTTTTGCAGCTGAGAGCAGAAGGGCTGAGGCCACGGGGGAGAGCGACCCTGAGCTAAACCCAACCCAAGCCCGCCAGGGCGAGGTGGGATTCCCAAAAAAGAGCATTTCAAATCTGACCCTTCTTCATTCTGCCACGCTGAGCCCGTTGTTCTCTCCTGCACAAAGGCACGGCCACGTTACATTCCCATTCCCAGCTTTCTCCAGCTTTTTTTCCGCTCTTTTTCCTTTTTCTCGAGGTGTGTTTACTTGGGGCTTTGTTTGGTTTTTTTCCTGAGGTAGCCCCTGTCATCCAGCACCAATCTCCAGCACACCGCGGTTTTCCCCCCGTGCTCCGTGCAGTAATGATGATATCACCATCCTGAGCTGCAACAAAGCAGGGCTTCACTGGGGGGGCAGAGGGATATGATAATCAGGGCGAAATCAGAGACCAGATCTTAAACTAGGAGAAATTGGTGAATTTCCATGAAAAATCAATGAGGAGCTGGAATGATTTTTTTTTTCTTCCTCCCCCGGGTGGAAGAAAACTGATATCAAAGTCAACAAGCTCCGAGCTTACCCCAGTCTGTGGAGATTTCGACATCCATTACCTGCTTTTGACCTTTAGCAGGGCAGCAGAAAAAGCAGCGCTCAAACACTGGGGAACGGCACAGCACCCACCCAGAGTTTCTCTTTCACACACGAAAACCAGAGGGGAGAAATTTAAATTAATTTTTTTTCTAGCTTGCAACTGGAATCACCCCCTCTTAAAAACCACGGACACAAATGAGCAACGTGGTTGTAGGGATTAAAGCGTTTTCATGGCTTTTTTTTTAAAAAAAGTTTGCTCGCGGCTGAAACTCCTGGAAAGCTCAGGCGAAAAAAACAAACAAATAAACAAAAAAGGGATGTGTAAGCCCCCGGGGTCAGGTTACCCTGCTTGCCTATTCATCACCGTCTCCTCTAGGAATGTTTAACCACATTTTAGGGTCCTCGAAGGCTGTGAATTGTTGGGTTCGACTCCTCTTCGTGACGGCATCAAAAATGCGCAGCATTTCGGGGAGTGAAAGATCGTGGGATGAGGCTTGGGACACTCAAATTGTGGTCTTGGGCAGCGGTGCAAGTCTAAATAAATACCGAAAAACTGCAGGAAAAGTTCTGCACGGGCTTCTAGTTAAAGTATACCGTAATAATAACAAGGGAGTAAAAACTAGGAACGGCCAAACTCTGCTTTAAGCTGCCCTAATGATAATTACATTGTGGTAATGAGTATGCAGGCCAGTTTTAAATAACATAAAGACAGTGGCTCTGCGTTCCTGCCTTCACAGCGTGTCAGTGGGAATAGATCCCTTGTACAATCCTACAGAAATTCCTATGGCTCTGACCTGATGCTTTATTTAGGTGCATCAGCGCTGTAGGGAGGCTCTTGCCCATCATTCCTGGCCCCTTTGAAGCATTTTCTTGCCTTATTCATGGACTTGTTAAAAAGAGATAGAAACCACAGGCTGGCTGTGATGCCAACCTAACCTTGCATCCACCTTCCAGCCCTGGGAGTCTTTCAATCCGGTGCCCTGAAAGGCAAAATCCCGTCACAGGCAAATTTCTGCGCTCAGATATGGGGGGTGAAGCATTACCTGATGAATGAAAGCAAGGAAAGTATTTTTTGCCCAGGATTAAAAAAAAATTAATTGGTTTAAAAAGAACACATTCTATTTATTCAGTTTTGAGTTTGGCTGAGGTTTGTTATAAAAACAGTGCCGTAATTTTTTAAGAAACATTTTCTGTTTGGATAGATTAACTGTACACGCAGGCACTTTAGCTTTTGATTCCTTTCAGTAATAGAGTAATATTCATTGCTGGCATCCAAAACTCCTCTTAATAAAAACAGTTTGGGAAATCTTCCATGCCAGACAGATAAAACCTCTTTGCAATGCGGGGGGGGGGGGATAAACAACTGTCAGAAAATTGGATTTTCTCTGCCCCACGTCCCAGCACTGCAAAAGCATCGTCATCACTGGCAGAAGAGCATCTTCCCCAGTGCTCTGCTGCAAATTCCAGGGTTAAAAAAGGCATTTGGGAATGATACTACTCCTAGTTGATTTCAATAGCCAGAGTTTTGTGTACTTAGGACAAAAATAATATGGGAGTCAGATCACTGTGGGGCCATCCCTGTCTCCCTGCATTCTCCATCTGGGGCAGCATTCTGGTACCAAGCAGGATCCTGGCACATCCTCCCCAGCCCACCTTGTTCCTTGGGTTCCCTCAGGCTCTCAGAGAATTTTTTTGCTTCCCTTTAAGTGTGGGAAAAGCCTGAGTGAAGTAGCAGGGCTGGGGAGCCAGCACAAGGGATCCTTCCCCCTTCCCCTCTGCGCTCGCCTTCGAAACAGCTCCTTGTGCCCATTGCCTTTAATCTCTCTGCCACAGGTTTTTGCAATAATTCTTCTGCTGGCCTGAGAAGCTGAGAAGTTGCTTTCTGTCACCTTATGTCTGCTAAATCAGGGCAAGATTCACCTGAGTTAAATTTTTATAGTTCTCTGAAAATCCCCACTGCCCTGAGCTGCGGCCGCAGCCCCAAACCCCCACGCTGCTGCTGTCAACTCAGCGTCAGCAGAAGCAAAAACTAAAACAAAGGAGAAAAATAGGAGAATACTGGAAGAAACAAATATTTCACTTCATTTTCTGTGTTGTGGGTGAGGGCCAGTTTGATCCGGCTGGGTCCAAGACTTTGCTATCCCTCTCATCAATCCAGCCTGCAGGATTCATCCCAACCCCAGCACATTTATACATACTGGGCTGTTACTGGCCCAGGTTTTGCTTGTATTTGTTTCTGCCTTGCAATGGTCCTTTGTAAATCCTGAAGCATTTCTGTGCTGTTCATTTCAGCCCTTTTAAAAGCTGCATTTTGGTTGTTTTCTTTTTCCTTTGCAGTGTTTTTACTTCAGCACGTCCACGGATGCGCGCTGCCAACACAACTGTGAACGCACCCAAAACTGAAGGCTCAATTTAGCAGCTCACTGCTCTTTTGACATTTTAATTTCATCTCCTTTTTTTCTTTTTTTTTTTTCTTAAGAGAATTAGTGGTAACTTTATCTCTCATCAAATTCCAGGATTTTGTCTAATTCAATTATACCTATGGAGGCTCTTTTCTTCCTTCTTTGGCTTTACCGAAGTGACACAGATGATTGTAGATCTGTTTCTGAGAAAATCCAAATTGCTCTGGAATTATCTGCATTTTTGTTTCTTTGTGTATGTCCGATAAAATCTCTTATAATTTTTCAAGATTAGAAAGCCCTGATCTATTTTTTTTTTTACGTATTATTATTAAACTACATAATGATGTCCCATCGTCAGAGATTGGTAATTTGTTCCTGCAGCACTGGTGATGATAATACAAAAAAATGTTAGGAAGCAGCACCTCTGTGCTTTAGCCTTCCTTACCATGTTCCCTGTCAGCTTGCATCCCCTTCTCCTCATCTGTGGGATAGAAATAACCTTGGGACTGGGAGAAAAGTGTGTTTCTCATAAGAGCACAGGACAGGAAAGCCTTTTCTTTAAATCAAAAGCAGTTGGCTGCTGCAAGAGCCCGGAGGCAGAAACTCTGCTGCTGCTGTTGATGTCTGTCAGCCCCTCCACCTGCCCACAGGCGGAATTCTCTGGGGTTAATATCCACCCCAAAGTCCTTACCTTTAATACTGCTCTAATCTGAGGCCTGCTGCAAAGCTCTGTGCTTTCCGTGTGGGAACAGCCTGCGCTTTCCTGGAGGCAGGAGAGAGCGGCCTGTGGCGGTGGAACAGGTCATGGGATATTCCCCAGCAAGCCCCCGACCTCCTGAGCTGGTTCTGCTGGGAAACTGGGCTGGGCTTTGCCCAGGGAGACTCTCCTGCAACTACCCTGGGATTTTTTAGGGGACGTGTCCAGCCTGGTTCTGCCACCATGCTCTCCTTCATCAGGCACATCACAACGTCAGCAGCAATTCCTGGATGATCAGACAGTTCTGACTTTGCCCTCTTGACAGGGAACGTCACCAATTTTCCTTCTGAAACGTCCTTTTTTGGCCCGCTATGGAACTGAGATTCTCTTGCCCTGCGCAACTCTTTCTTTCCTGGGTAGATGGGAAGTCTGTGTGTGCCCCAAGGCAATAACAGGGATCATCCCCCCTTCTTTGCAACCCAGTAACCCTCGTGTGCTGAAATACAGAATTTGGGTTGGCAGCGACCTCAAAGCTCATTCAGTCCCAGCCCCCAACAAGTCCAACGCCTCAAGTGGTCCCACAGCATTGCTGGTGGTGCTGCATTTGAGGTGATGCAGCCCTGTGAAAACTGATGCTGCTGGTTTTACACGGCTGGGCTCCAAAGTTATCAAAGCCAAGGATGGGTGTCAGCGCCCAGGGCTGGACGCGTTGGGAACGCAGGGAATTCCGGCACTCGCCAGCCTCGTGTGCTCTGCAGGTGGATTGGTATGTGGAAAGGTCACACCTACCAACTTCTTAGGCCTCTGGTGTGAAAGATAAAGCCATCTGGTCACCATTTGACAGCTTAAACTGTAATTACACCATTTGGCCCAGGAATTGCTGGCAGCCACTGTTTGAAGCTGCCGTGATTCAGCTATCCCAGCTCCGAGATAGGCATCGAGCCATTCCACGGAAGCCGGGTTACTGGAATTCATCTCGCCTCATCTCCTTGGCCCGCTTTTTAACCTTCCCAAATTTATCTCCGCAGATCCCTGGTCCCGATTGTGAACTTGGCAGCGGCTGTTTGGCGTAAATAACCCCAGCGGCCGCTAACCAGGAACACCTGCCGGCCCCGTTACCCGGAACGGGAGGAGAAGATGGGCATCTCCAGCGGAATTCCACCGCGGCAATATGGAAGTGTTTAAAGGAAGACCTGTCCCGCTCAGGGTAGCAGAGATCTGAACCTTTAAATTGCAGCCATTCCCGGCCTGACGATAAGTAAATAAACAATTCACAGCTGCGAGGGCTAAACACAGAACACATCTATCTCTCGCGGGCCTGATTGCCGAACAAGTAATTAAGTGGGAAATGTGAGCCCTCGATGTCACGGGGAGACGATAAAGGTCTCCAGTTGTAAATTAACTGAACTCCTCGATATTAACCCTTCAGGAGCCCTTGGGTGGCACTGGGTGCCTCAGCATGGCTCCAGTGCAATTTGCATGCAATTATTCCTGACATTTGCCCCTGGGAATATGGAGCTGTTATTTTAACAAATTAAAAAAACAAGGGAGGGAGTTGCTTTGTCTCTTGTCCCTGAGCTAGTGCAGGGCACCCTCTAAGTCCCAGTTCCTGGCTCTGCCGTGCTCATCCATCACATTCCCGCTGGCACTGTCCCTCCTGGCGATAGCAGAGGTGTCACAAACCCAAAATACATTCAAGCCTTTGCTCAGGCTCTGAGATAAAGTGAGCTGCTCCCCGGGCTGGGCAGATATCCATCAGTGCCTCCGAGTTGTATTCATTCAGGATTTGCCTTGAGAACAAGGATGTAATGAATGACCATAAATTGAAGTAGCACCACTTGTTAAGTAATTCATTAAAAGGGTTGTGGGGTTTTGTTTTGTTTGGTTGTGGCTGTGTTTTGGGGTTTTTTCTTTTCTTTTTTGTTATGAATGAAAACTTTACTTTGCACGGTATTTGATAATTTATTTGAAGGGCTCAGCTCCTGCAATCCTATGACTGTAATCAGTGCCTTTTCAGATGCACAACTAATTATTTTAGCACACAATGAAAACTTTGTTAATGTCCGAAAAGTGTCCAGTTTTCAACCCAAGGGACTGCAAACTACAAGATAAATAAAAATAATTCAAAGTTGCATTTTAAAAAATTAATCATTTTTAAGCCATCCAATAATTTTTGGCTGCTAGATACCAACTTGGCAACTTCTGGGATTGAATGAGTTTTGCTCCTTAGGTGATTCACAGGCCTAAATGACCTGTTTGATGCTGGAGCTGGATTTGATTTGAATCCTGGACTATGAAGCCATGAAGGGATGGATCTGTGGATCTGGATCACACTCTGGATCACTCCACAGTCAATTTTTATGCGGACCAAATGAATTCTTGGACTCTCTGGGGAAGTGAGAAAAGTAGGGAGGGATTAACAGCAGGAGATGATACCACAGCTTCTTTCCCACTGAAGCACGAGGTTTGTTTGGGACTGGCCTTGTTATTATGAATTTCTTCATATTTAGCTCCCAGACTTTCACTCTTTTCCTGTTCTGAAGCAGCTGCTTACATTTTACAGCTTTACTTGAAGCCATGGCAGGAGCTGTGCTCGGAATGGTGCCGTGGGAGTCTGTATCCCAGGTCAGGAGACCAGACACCAAATCCCTGGTGCATCTTGGCAGCTGGGAATGCTCCAGCAAACCAGGACGGCCCTGCCAAAGCAGCACATCACCAGTGGTGTAAATGGTGGATGGGATCAGAGGATAACCAACCAGGGATCTCCTCATTGACCAGAAGAGCCTTATCTTTCCCCTGTCCCAGAGAATCCATAAAAAACCGCTCCATTTCACACAGCTGCTTTGTTCAGAGCTGAGGCCACACAGAACATGGCTCATCCATTTTAGATCCTATTTGCAGTGAGAGGCCCTGGGAACTGGGCAGGGAGACAGCAAACTTTCAAACCCCAAGCTGTGAAGGAGCAAGAACACTCCTAAAATGTCCCTTCTAAAAGGGAGCCTCCCTTTTGGGTTTCAAATGCTATCTTTGTTACCACCCTTGGTAACCTCGGTAGCAAAGAGCTGAATGTTATTAGAAAAGAGCTGAGCTGAGCATGGGTGGGAAGACAAGAAAACAAAAGGAAATGGAAGTCCTGGAAATTGATTTTCCATTCAAATCTATTATTTTTGCTTCTAATTTTTAATAAGACTTTTTATGAAGTTTATTGCATTGCTATCTATTTTCTTTTAGGGTGTGTTATCTTTTGTGACTTAGTTTAGACTAAAATAAACCTCAGTTGCTAATTAAGGATAGAAATGGAAATCCAAAGATTTGCTTCTCATCAATGCCAAGCAGTAAATCCTTTAATGCTCTGGGATTTTTCTCTATAGCTCTAAATTTCCCACTGGTATTTAGTAATCTGCTGATTGCATTTACTTTAATTCTTTGGTCTTCAGAGTGTTCATGTTGAGGCACTCACTTACAGTAGCTCTGCATGTTAAGGGCAATGAGTTAAAAGCTGTGGGGGTTTTTTTATTAAATTCCAGCTCTGTTTTTCCTATTGAGTTCCCAACTACTGGGTTATATCACATTAATAGGAGTTGTACTCTGGCTGGACAAATGGCAGCGTGTTGCAGTGTCCTGGGGGAGCCATGACATCATTTTTAATTTGCTTATCTGGACTCGGAAAAATAGGAGGGTGTTTGGTGAGAAAGTGAATTTATTTTTACCACTAACTCACCTCTTCTTGCTGTGACGTTATGGGAACTGTGTCCCTGTGCAGGTTACACCCACTGGCTTCTCCCTGGAGGTCTCAGATGTCCCCATTCCACCACCTCTGAAGGAAAGGAGGGATATAGTGACCCATAAGCCCATTTTTCCAATTCCCTAGGAACTGTGGAGGAGAGGGACACCCCTTCCTTTAATGCACATCCCTCAAGGTTTGCCTGCAGGCTGAGAGAAGCCAAGGAAACCTTCCAGGCAGTTTTGTGGTTGGGTTTCACAACCAGCTTGACACTGGGATCAACAAGAATAGGGACTGGGGAAATGATTTAGAGCAACTTGGATACCTTTGGCTGTGTTTGGATTGCATTAGATCAAACAGGGCTTGATTTTTAATCTTTTTTTCATTTCCTCATTCCAGCTGAGACTGGAAAAGGTGTTCTATTCCCATGGGAGCTGGAAAAAGGCTTCCTAACAGAGCTGGTCTAACCTTTGCTGTGAGTGTCCCTTTTCTCATGGAATTAGGACAGGAGACGGGAGTTTTAGAATGGGAGAGAGATTTTAGTCATATCATTCTCAGTAAATAGTTTACATACAGAGAATATTGGATAAGTAGTTACTAAATCAGTAAATGCTTTTTTAATTTGACCCGAATTTTTAGCATTTTCTGAAACCATGGCTGTGTCTTCTCCAGAAAGATCATCTTGACATTAAGGCTTTAATAACTTTGTAGAACTCAGACCACTGAGATATTTTGTTTTCCCAAAGTAAAGTTCGCTTTTTTTGCAATGAGAACCTTCAAAATGGAAATGCAACAGCATTTTTTATCATTAACTTACTTATTGCACTTATTCCAGAGAATCACTCATGAACTATAATTTGTTGTTGCACTTTCCCCCTCCTAACACAAGCACACATTTAACTGATCCCACTGATGTTCTTTAAAGCTTCAAGTCTCAAAATTTGGATGGTTAAACTCTATCAATTTGGGTAAACTAGGTTTGAAGAAGGGAGCTAAAGCCGTATTTTCTGAGTGATTTGGGAAAATGGAAGACTTCATCAGTCTCAGTAGCCTTCAGTCAAACCAGTGCCATAAGCTCCTGGACACCTGGAACAGCTGACTTGGCATTCCAAGTGAGTGAGGACCAAAGGCTCCAGCTCCCTGCAGTGGGAATGACCTAACAGCACGAGGAAGACCTGATTACATCACAGAGATAACCTGTTCCCTTAAAAATAGCAAGGTCAGGGAGGCAATAAAGCTGTCAGCATGGCAATCACCGCTTGTGTTCCACAGGCTCCCCAGGCTGGGGACCAGGAGGGTGGGGACCTCACAACAAGGATGGCCACGTTTGGGTAAACAAAGCCATGGCAATACCCCAGTGCTATTGTCTGCTCAACAGCTCTATTTGTGCCAGTGGTATTTCCAGGTTAGCTCCTCCTAGGCCCATAAAAATCTTCTTTTTATTATTTTTGTTGTTCTTTTAAATTTTTTTTTCCCTGGCTGCAATGATAGATGGAGTGCCCATAAAACCTCACGGCTCCATGTAGGACATCCCCAAGCACCGAGCCAGGTGTGGAGCAACTGGTCATGGAACAGGCTTCCACCCAGGCCTGGGCTTGGCTCAAGTCTCTTGTCCAGTCACTGGGATGCGTCGCTCTTTGTTCACATCCAGCTGTGGGAATATTTCACACCAGAGTCCAGGCCAAGAATGGAAAACCATCCAATCTCTTCAGCTAAGCAGCCTTGGGAGGTGCAGGTGGGATCACATGGTGCGGGTGGGATCAGAGCTCAACATTTTCATTGTGCTGGGATGATCCGTTTTCAGCAAAGGAAGGTGTTGTGAAGGGTTCACATCCTGTTGGTGCCTCAGATACGTTTCAGCTATTGCTGTTTTCCTTTGGATAACGTGTCCCTTGGCTCAGTCTCCAGTTTAGCCGGCCTCGGACAATAGGTCAGAGTGATGCAACAGATTTGGGGGCAACTTTTGGACACAAGTGTCAAACTGCGCAGTTTTGATAAGGATTGAATACGTGCAAAGCAGCATCCAGGAATAAAACATTTCTTATCATACCCAAAAATGAAGCATAGACTTGTGCCACTGATAATATGTAGCAAGGCTTTGTCCGTTAAACACCAAGTCTTCAGCAAATTTTGGTGCAATTTTACATTTGTAAGATACTTTTTCAATTTAAAGCACCAAGAAAATGTCAGGGGTTGAGATCAGAGATGCGAAAGACCTGAAGAGGCATTGGCCTCACGTGAGTGAAATGTGGTTGCAGTTAGAGCAGCTGCCACTGCCTCGCACAGCTTTTCCCTTCCTTTTTGCTCAGTGTTGCAATCAGAACAGCTCCAGGCAGTTACAACCTGAAATTCCTGACAATTACATCCACCTTGTCCCATCCTGTCCAAGAAATCCGTTTGGAAATGAAGCTTCAAATCCAAATTTCCATTGGTGTTGGAAAGGGTTCAAGATGGGATGAGATTATGCGTGATTGCATGGGATAAAATTGGGGTTGACCAGAAAATTAAGTTGTAGCTAAGACAAAACTTTCAGGAGTTTCAAAGTATATTTGCTACTTTGCATAATATTTTGTTATGTTTTCACATTTACTGATTTTGATGGGGCCCAAAACCACAAATACTGTGAGATGAGGCTATTTCCATGGACTATTTTTGTTCTGTACTGGAGGGGGGAAAACCTGTTCTTGTAGGAATTTCATCCCAGAAAGAAATAAGAAAAAAATCATTTGTGAGTGTTTTCCTAAATGGAATAATTCATCTGAAGCTTGCCTATCATCAGGTCCTAATTACCTGCTGATGTTAATTCCATTGATTGTCCATAGGTGAGTCAGAGTTCTAAGGCAAGGAAGGAATTTAATTGGAATGATTTTTCAGTTTTTGGGTCTATTTACAGACTGTGGTATGTCCATTTGAGCAAAAGCCAGAATGTGAGACTGAAACGCCAGTGTTTTCTTCTTGCTATAATTGGAATCTTCTAAGACAAGATTCCAATGTTTGAAGGTGTTCATTGCAAGGTTTTGGTTCTTTCCCATCAAGATTTCAATGCTAATATATAAAATATAAAACTAAATGTTGGCCACTTTCTTCTTTCATTGAACTCAAAGGGAATTTCCTCATTTGATTTCAATCAGGACAATGTTTAGCACTTTTGGCTGCCCAAAAGACACCATGGTCCAATCACCTGCTCTGGATCTGCAGGCTGAGCTTCACAGGTGTTACCAGCCCTCCCTGAGCCATCACTTGACTGGAAACAGGAATTTCTCTCCGGGTTGAACAAGTTCTGGTGACCTGAAACAGAACTGATATTTGGTGCTCCTTGGGAGCAGCCCTGTCAGGAAGGAAGTTGTAGGCTGTTAATTTTTGGGATGATAACAAAATCTTTTAATGAAAGGGACGGGTTTGGCCTCCAAGGGTTTTGCCTCAGGGAGAGGGTGTGAAGTGGAGCAGCCCCTCAGCCCTGGGTTTGCCATGCTGGCTGGAAGGGCGTGAGAAGAATGGTGTTTGTGCCTCTGCCAAGCCCTTCCCTGCTGCTCTTTGAGAAACAAAGTTGCAAAAATCTCTTTCCTGCGGAGTGTCACAAGGACTGTCTTGAATTTGGTTTCAGGAAATGCTTTCAAACCAGTTCTTTAAATCAAGAATTCAGTTTCTGGGAAAATGGAAACATTAGCAAAGGATCTGTTTTGAAGAAATAACAATACAAAACGGAACAAGGCTGGAGACTCCAGGCTCTTTGATTCCGCTGGAACGTGGCCATTATTTATTTTTTTTTTTTTTTTTTTTTTAATCTAGTTTTCACCACATTATTAAAAACTAAAGATATGCTTTACATGGATCTGTTGCATGGGGCAGGAGACCTACATCACCTACAGGGATGGTGATGGGGTGGCAATTTCTCTGTGCTGGAGCAACCAGTCAGCCTTAGTTTAAATCCCTTTCTTCATCCAGTGCAACAATAATATCTTTTGGACAAGGGATTTTGGAAAAGTTGAAATGTTTGCTTTACAAAACAGACATAAAATTTCTCCTTCAAGGTGCTAAATTTGTGCTGAGCTGGTCCAAAACACGACTGCATCTGGCTGTGTCTCGTGTCTGCTACTAAAAAAATGTCCTAAATTCCAGACAACCTCTGGGGCTTTGAAATAAAACTCATTAATCCTGCATTTGAATTTAATATTTGAAATTTTATCCTAATCTTTTTTTTCTTCCACATGAATTAACTTTAGAAAACTTGGAAAGGAACACAAGGGTGGATTTTTTCCTTTTTTTTTTTTTTTTTTTTGAGTGAGAGAGAGAGAGAGAGGGAGAACATTCTTAACAAAGGGTATAAAATTAAACTAAATTTGACCTCTGCCTTTAGCAGATTTTCCACCTGGTCTGTGCAGGAAATCAACTTCTATATAGCAGCTCTTTCATAAGGAATAACATACATGAGTCTGTAAGTGACAGTTTTTCTTGGGTGGACAACAATGTTAGTTACTTTTTATGATTAATTGATAAATGTTTTGATATGGTGCCTGGGCTCGGAGTCAAAAATCACTCCAGTTAGATGATCCAACACTTGGGAAGCTGAGCCAATTACAGCTCAGGCACAGTGAAAACAATTCTAAAATATTTGAGCCTAAAAATGTGCATAGTTGTTAAGGAATCTTACACGTGGGTGTATGGTGGTATCCTGAATTACAACTACTTGGTGGGCCAATTTCTTCAGGAATGCAGGGAAGTGCAGGGATTCGAGACTCTTGCATCTATATTTCAAAAGACTTGGGAAAACAGAAGAACCACATGGGCTCTTGTGGCTGGGCACGTGCTGAGGAAAACCAGAGCATGGGCCAAAATGTACTTTTAGTCCCTTGGGTTACACAAATCCCTTTGCTTTTTTGGGAAGGTTTTAGGTTTCAAGTCTCCTTCCCTTGACTCTTCACCTCCTCTGAGCTTGCTCCTTTCTTTTTTTTAGGCTCCAAAACTTACTTTCTACACCAGGCTTCCAACTTTCGTCCTCAGATTTGCACCCTGACTCTACCCCTGATGGATTTTTAAATTATCCATGAGGAATGGGATTTCATCTCTGTGATCAGGTTGCCCCTACCAGCAGGGTGGGCTGGACTCAGAGGTTTTAGGTACACACAGCACCAAAAACCTACACTAGACACAGCTCTTGGAGGTCCTCCAAAAGAATAACCTCGTTTGCCATTAGAGTTTAGTTTCTCAGATAACTGGGAGAAAGAAAAAACCCTCTGCATTTGTCTTCCTATGGGTAAGTGAATACAGTGGCATTTTTTCAGTAGGATTTTGGGGTCATCAACTCAAAGACCATTTGGAAAACTCCCTGTTGCAGGCTGCTGATGGCTTTGTGTGTGACAGAGTAGCTCCCAACAAAGTCAGTGGAAACAGAATATCGGTTTTCTTCTCTGGTTCCCCAGCCTTCAGTTCCTAAAACGATACAAGGAAATTTTGAGGAATGCATGCCTGGAATTCAGTGCCAACAGAGATCTTGGAAACGGGCAGATCCTGAGCTTCAAAAATCTCAGGGGTTTTTGGCTGCTCACCATTTTCCATGCAAGGATCTAATCCTAGCCCCGAGCATCTCGTTGTCTTCAATGGATTTTTATTCCAAAGCCAAGCATCACTTAAAAAAAAATAATGGATACAGCTACTGCTGGAGGCTATTTGACATCACTAAGGCCATCAGCCCCTGAAAGGCTTGAGATGTTTGAATAGAATTAGATCTAGATATTACTCCATCTTTTTAGAGCTCTTGACTCTTGATGTATCGTTGTGTCTGCAGAAGGAAGAGAGGAGAGCTGAAGAACATATTTTCAGATGGAAGAGCATCTTTCCTATCCTTTTCCAGTGAAGATCCAGTCTGCTTTGTGGTTAAAAGTGCAATTTCCTCAGTAATCCTCCCATTTCAGGTACCATTTGAGTGGCATGATACCCCCTTCCTGACCCTCCCTCCATCCCTGACACCCTGTTTTGATCCTGGCTGCTGGATCTAAACACACTCCTGCTTTCACTTCATTTAACACTGGAGGATTTCATCGCTGTTGATCCAA
This sequence comes from Corvus brachyrhynchos, assembly GCF_000691975.1. Lineage (NCBI taxonomy): Eukaryota > Metazoa > Chordata > Aves > Passeriformes > Corvidae > Corvus > Corvus brachyrhynchos. Next base: position 679,162 of record NW_008239324.1, on the reverse strand, counting down.
AAGGAAAGTTTCTAACAGCACACTCTAAGCTTTACTGCTCGTGACTTCTTAATCATGCAGATTTTATTACATCTTAAGCTAGCAACTGAACTCTTCTAATAAACAGAGTAAAATCTAATTAGGCTACTGGAGGGGAATAGAAGAATTTATACTCCTCCAGACACACAGACATTAGGAATTCTTCCTCAAACATACACTCAGGCTTCCTGGCAGCCGTCTCCCTCAAAGAGTGGCTAATGATCCTACTAATTTGCACTTAGCTGATACTGCGAGGAGTTCCTCACAGATGGAAAATATACTTCTTCCATGAGATCATACAGGGCAGCACAGCCTCGTGGACTGTGCACAGAGAAAAAGAAATCCCAGCTCCTAATCCCACGGCTCCCACTCCTCACTGTGTGGTCTCTCTCTCAGTTTCTCCATGTGCAATCTCGCTGCTCATTCATGGGATTTTGGTAATTACTCACTCCTTTGCCTGTGTTTCCAAAGCAGAAGGCACAATCAGAGCACTGAAACACTGTGATCAGAGACTCAACATCTGTAGAGAACATCTGTAGAGATGATTGACAGCACAGATGAATTTGGCTGATTTTTGGTCTTCATTGGGCTCGTAGTTATGTCAAGTAGTGCTGGTGACAGGGAGATCAGAAATCAACCCCCACGGAAGGGGACACATCTTCCCACAAGAGGCCACAGAGCCAGGCTGCACCCAGCCCCTCAGGGACATCTCCATGCACACAATCATCCCTGGCCTGCGCACCCATGGTCCCCCCAAAGGGGTGATCCTCCCCAGGGAAGCGGTGGAGTCACCATCCCTGGGAGTATTCAAAGAACACACAAAGAGCACGTGGCACGTCGGGATATGGTGTAGTGGCATGGTGGTAACAGGCCAAAGGTTGGACTGGTGGTCTGGGAGGTCTTTTCCAACCTTGATTAGCCTGTGATTCTATGATACCTCCTCAAGTTTTTACCCCTTACAACGAAAAGCAGCTCAGCCAGGCAGTGGGGTCAAGCTCGGCCTCTCTGCTGATTTGGACTGGGATGGATGTGTCGTGCAAGGGGCAGGGAGTCCTCCAGCAACTTTCCTCGCTGTTCCCTGCAAAGGACAGCCCAGATGTCCCACAGCAGCCCCAGCTGTCCACTGACATTAGGAAACATGGGATATATGCCCAGAATTAGCTGGGAAAGTGTGAATATCATGGAAGCAACAGGTAAACCCAAGGCACTCAACCCTCACCAGGAATTGGTGCTCAAGCCTTTTCCTCAAGCCTGGGTGTTTTCCAGCAGTCTTTTTTCAGCTGGAGAGCTGTCATGTCCTTTCCCAAGACTGTTTAGCCCTTCTGGTTTCTTGTCAGGATTGTTCCTATAAAATCATCAGTCATTTTTTTGGTTTGAATGAAGGGCAGAGAGAGAATATAGGAGTAAAAGTTAAAATAAGACCAGAATAAAAGCTGGGAGTTGTTCATAAGCAAATAGAATCATAAAATTATAGGATCATAGAGTGGTTTGAGTTGGAAGGCACCTTAAAGCTCATCCAATCCCAACCCCCTGCCATGGGCAGGGACATCTTCCACGATCCCAGGTTGCTCTAAGCCCCATCCAACCCGGCCTTGGACACTTCCAGGGCTGAGGCATCCAAAACTTCTCTGCATAATAAAATAGGATGTGACCCAGCCCCTGGTGATCTCAGGAGAAAACTTTCCATTGATGACATTAGGGCAGAGTGCCAAGAGCTCTGGCCCCTGGAGGTGTAAATGCTTCAGGGAGGATTCAGGTCCTGCTGAGCACAGGTTTGTTCAGGGAAGGGTGTAGCCCCAGGGGTGGGAGAAGACCTGCCTGCTCATATTTCAGATTTTTAAAAATCAAAACATGAAAAGTTCCAGAAAACAAGGACCCTGCAGCGGGCTGAAGCTGATGTATCTTTTTCTAATACATGGAGCTTTTGTGAAATGAAATTCCTGGCCTGAAACCTGGAGGCATCACTTACTTTTACTTTATTCAGGCAAACCTCCAGCTGATGTGAGAGAGCACTGGGTCATATTAGGATTTGGCCCACAAGGGCGGAGCAGAGCCAAGCTCAGAATGTCACATAAACATATTAACTGGAGACTTGGCTTTCTCCGAGATCCCAGGGATGGAATAGGGCCGTGATCTGGTCTTCTGTGAGGCATATGAGGAGGTTAAACTCGTCCTGCCTAGAGCTTTAAGGGAACAGGATCCAAACATCTGCACAACCATCTGTATCATCTCTTCCTCCTCTTGGAGATGTCTGGAATCTCGTCTGTTTTGTGTGATGAGCTAAAATCTGCTTAACCTGTTCTGTGTGGGTGAAAACAATTCAGAAATCAACTGCTGGGTTGTTCACACTAAAGTGGAAAGCGTGTTCTTGGTGCTGCTGGTGTATGAAGAGGGCATATTGTTCATTTAAACCACACTCCACGGTTTTTGCAGCAGTAAAGTATTTTTGAAAGTTTACAGCTGTAGGAGAAATTCCCTGGAGTTTATCCTTCAGTTTTCTGCCAGTCAGAGAGCTGAAGGCACTCCGGTTTGGGCTCCAAAAGTGACATTTTAGTGTTACACGTCTGAAATGTGGAGCGGTTTCGAGAGAGCATCCTGACAGGTTTGGAACTCTGAAGAAATGATTTTCTGGTGCCAAGCTACACAGTCTGGGAAATGCTGCACGCCACGCTCGCTCCCTGTCCCTCTGCCAGAACCCAAAATATAGACTCAAAAAAGAACAAGAAATGTGGCTCGGGACTCTGGTTTGAGGATGCATTTCAAGCAGGAGCTCTCTCTAATATTTAATGTATTAACTGCCCTCTCAGCCATAAGAATTCAGTAGAAGAGGAGGTCCACGTTTGAGTAGATCACGTAGCAACACCACGGAGAAAGGGAGAAAAGCTGCAGGGAAAAAAATGTCCCAGGTTGAGCAAAAAAACATCTCCAGTGTGGAGGAAATGGTAAAACTTGGGCCAATCCACTGTAAGCCCATTAATTTATAAATTTAAAAGTTGTTTCAGAGTGGTTTGTGAAAGGGAAAGCACGGGCATCTGAGAAGGTGTGGATGCTAAAGCCTTGATGTGGGAGCCATTCTTCAGGGAACAAGAATGCAAGGCCATGCCTGTCTCCACAAAATGGTCAGAAAAAGGAGATTGAAAGACTTTTAGAATTATTGCTTCAAAATAAACCCAAAAGAATGGCTATTAGATGAAAAAAAAAAGTTTGGTTTCTCAGTGTTATTTTATTTAAGTAGAGCAGAGAAGAGCTGAGAGAGGAACAGGCCACATTTTTGGTCTTAATTAATGGTTTTAAAATGTTCTTTAAGGGGATGATAAGAATAGAGCATCTTTTAATTAAGGCTTGGGATGAGTCAATTCATAATAACTTATTTTAGCTGGTTAGAGCAGGAGCTGCACTGCCATAGGCAGGTTAATCCACGGGAATATCCCTGGAATGTGATTGCTTCAACCCCAGTTAGGGTTGGAAACAGCTCCTTGAAGGGGAACAGCTCAGATGAAGTTCTCATATCTCTCCTGAAGTGCCCTGCCAGGACACCAGGGGAGAGGATCTCTGAGCTCAGCCCCTTCAGATGCCCTTGAATGTGGGAAGCTTCATATTTTCAAACGTTCTGTCACGGATTCGATGACTTTGGCCCAGCACCTTCTGTTTATTGTTAATGAAAGTCAACAGAAGTGTGGAAAAGTACAAAATGTCAACCTATGACCTTATGAAATCCATGGCAGGAGAGAGCAAAGAAAGAAAACCACCCTTTGGTACTCGCTTTGTCCCTCCTGTTGGGATCCAGAAGTAAAAGGCTTTTTCTCAGGACTGGGGCTTAGTAAGGCAGGAATTTTGTCTCTCCTTGTTTTCCTTGCAGTTAGTTAAATCCTTAGGCTCCTGTTAACACTGAACTCCAAGTTGATTTTTGTGTTAAAATGCTGAAACCTAATTTTCATTTAACAATTTTCTGTTGGAGGCCAACATCGAATTAGTGTGTTTTCCACCGGCAGCCCCCAGTAATTTGGTAGGCAGGAGGCTCACACATACTTAAGTTATTCAATTCATTTTGTTTTACTCTGTACAAGAAACCCAGTCAGAAAAGGCTGATTTATGATATTCCTCAGGTTTCCTGTTACTTTAAACCACCAACATCCTATGGCCAAGCCCTTCACAGGCAGCCAGCACATCTGGCCCAGAGTGCTTCTGTCACCTATGGCCAAAATGCCATATTTATAATCAAGTCATCATAGAAAAGAAAGAATTGATTATGATGAAAAGGGGAAAAAATGGAAATCTAAAAAGGCAAAGTTATCAGTGGACATTTGTAAAAATGTTTGGGTGGGTTTTTTTTCCAAACATACATCCCAGACAAAGAGGAGCCTGTGGCACACTGAGCAGGATTATTAGATATGCGCAATCATCTCTTCTGGCCTAATTAGAAATTACTGAAAGCTTTGATTTTCCCATTTCACTCGTTTTTAATATCTATTTTGTTTCCCATTTGTACAGACAAGCCACTCCTGGCTGAAGCCAAAGCTCCATGGTCCACGTGAAATCCCACCTGCAAGTCTGCAACTGCCTGTGAAGAAGTGAGTCTGCTCCTCACAAAATGTATTTTAGCTGCTCTCCTTAGGGATTTTGGGCTTATGCAGTCCCTGGGTCTGGGTTGTATCTGTGTATCCATCTGTCAAATGGGATTAATGAGCCAAAGTCTCCCTAAATATTAACTCCCTACATGTTTCATAAAATAGTCAGAGGCAGAAATTTGGCTTAATGTCCTCCTTAAAGGGAAAGCTGGATTGCCTGTCCATGCTGTAAAAATCATACACAAATCCACAGGGCATCAAACGAGGCTCACAGCACAAATCCTTAATTTTTCTCATAAAACTACAGGTTTCAAACATGCTGTATAATAAAGGGACTGCAAGACCTGCAATATTCAGGCTGGCCCAGGCTGTGAAGTCAGGCAGTGGTTTGGGGTTACAGGACATGTAAACTGACACGAGCAGTGATTTGTGTGTACCCCAAAAGAGCACAGGTAAAGCTGTATTTTCTTCTCTGGAAGATGCATTTACAGAGATTCATTTTTAATAAGAGAGTCATAAAAGAAACCTATAAATGATAACGAACAGAGGCTCAGCTGTGTCAAACCCTGCGATGCTGCTAAGGAAATGGGAAGAGCTGCAGAGTTTCAACATCTTTGAAAATCTGAATATTCACTGAATATTTTGAGTCAGCTTCCTCTGCCAAAGGAAAATGAAATTTTCCAAATCTGTGCCAAACTCTGACGTTCATGAACAGTTCCTCAAGTAGGTTTGGATGATGTAACCAATAATCATGAATCCCTCCTCCACTTTCTAAATTACATCTGGTTGAGATGAATTTTTATGTGGATAACACAACCAAAATCTGGAAGACTCTGTTTGTGCTAAACTTTATTAGGCAGTTACATTATGACATATAAAATTCAAGAAAAAGGAATTCTGACCTGTGAGATGGTGATGCCCTGGCACAGGTTGCCCAGAGCAGCTGTGGCTGCCCCTGGATCCCTGGCAGTGTCCAAGGCCAGGGAGGATGGGTCTTGGAGCAAGCTGGGGTAGTGGAAGGTGTCACTGCCCATGGCAGGAGGCGGGACAAGATGATCTTTTAGGTCCCTTCCAACCCAAACCACTCTAGGATTTTAAATGCAGAAAACTATTTAAGCATTTGTTTAACTTCAAGCAAATGGTTTAAAGGTGTCTTTGAGCTCCAGATTTGTGCCTGAGAGTTGTTAAAACTTTGGGGGCAACATCCACCTGCTTTGGTCTTCACTCAAGGAGCTGATGTTTGCACGACTGTCAGAGGACTGAGCAGCTCTCGGTGATACCAACGCCTCCCGTTGCTTCTTTTGGCAGGAGATTTGCGAGTCTCTCCCAGCAGAATTAGATCACAGCCAGTCCCACCTCAGCTGCATATTTGCTGGCTGAACAAAGGGGAGGAAATCGGACTCGTGGTCATGTCTGCTGGCAGAGCCGAGCACTCGCAGTGCTCCGAGGTTGGTTCCAAGGGTGTGCAGCACTCAACCTGTCCCTGCATCCCAGCTTTTACCCCCCTGCCCAAAATGACATCCCAGCAAATATTTCTGGTGCTGCCCTCATTACTCCAAATCAGCAAGACAAATTCATTCACATCTTAAGTAGCAATACCAGAAATAATATCTGTATGATAAAAAAAACCTTTGTTCCAAGTAAGGAGCCAGCTGTTTATTTGTGTACAATTTTATTTGTGTACAATTCTGAGTCAGGCATCTTTAATTTGGCATTAAAAGCCTATTTTAACAAACAAGATTTGTTTTATATCAAAGTTCCCAGTCAGGTGGGGTTTTCTGAGCTATTTAAATAGCTTTGAGAAATGCAGTCTCTGATATTTCACTGCACTAGACATAGATTTTCCCTACTTTAAACAAAGTTTTATTGTTCTTTTATTACATGGAAGTGCTCAAAATTTTGTTTTTGAAAGGTAAAGACAAAGTGAAAACAGAGGATCAAAATGAATTTGGAAGATGGGTGACTTCACGAAACAAGGATTTAGGTGGTGGTTCCACAAGCAGCAGTATTTGGGCTGTGTGCTGATAATTCATTTACAAGTCTATTTTTGAGCTGAATTCCCTTCCTGGTAACTTCCAGTGTCCCAGTTCTCCCCCTGTGGGGTCATTTCACCTCTCTCTTTAGGCAAATACATGTTTAGGAGCAATAACGGATTCAAATATTTCTGTAATGCACAGCTGGAAAAAATCCAAATAAAGTTATTCCTTAGGTTATTTAGGTTTCCATTTAACTCAGCAAAATGACAAAGAGGAGGTGGAATGAACCACTGCAGGACTCATATTATTCACCTTTATCTTAGGTTGTATGACCCCATAAATAGCTGGACAAATAAATGAAAAGAAAAATCTCAAATTAATTGTTTCAGTCTTGGTTACCTTTTGCCCTAAAGCCCAAACACACATTTCTATCTATGAATTTCTGGGTGAGAATAAAATTAAATCCAAATTAATGATGCCATTCATGGAGGAAGGAGGCTTTGTATTCTCTGTATGTGCCCAGCCAGACACTTATAGATCATTGGTAAATATAGAATGAGCATTTGAATACAAATGTGGATGCTGCATACTTATATTTAAAGTCACCTTTATTTTTGTTGGTGGAAGATTCATTTTTAATGGAGAAGAGACCAGACAATGCCACCATGTTGTCCTGGCTCCAGAGCTCAAGGGAAAACTGGGAGAGAACCTCAAACCTACAGCCAGACATGAAAAATAGGAATGTCAGTGACCACTTGGAGATATCAGGGTAAGAGGAACTTGACTTAGGGGTCTAAAGACGCTCTTATCACCCAGAAGGGACTGATAGAGGAGGAATAATGGTGTTCAAATACTTCCTGGCAATGACCTTCCTGCAGCCGTTCCTTTTCCTTCACAAGGGCTTTGCTTGCCCAACAATAAGAGGGATTGTAATTTATTTAATTGTGGCTTTACTTCTTCCTTTTATCAAAGGATTTGAAGAAAATCACAGCTGGTGGCAGTTCTTGGATTGTCCATAAAAAATGGCCCAAGAAAACAATAATTCTGTAAGATTTCTGCAAGAGAATCTGATTTTTATGCCATTGATTTCCTGCCATTACAGCAATTAATCTGGCCCCTATTTTGCAAATCTTATTTTATTAATCTGGCCCTTTGTGTTTGTGAAATACTTTCAGAAATCAAGACTGGACACTGATGTTTATTGGAATATTAATTTTCTTTGTTAGAGGATTCTCTTGCTTGGCCTTCATATGACAGATCTCTGTAAAAATGTGTGTGAAATTCAGGAACACGCAAGAAATTTCATAAAATATTGCATGGAATTAAAGGTTTCTGACTGAAATCTGGGCTTCATCCGGGGCCATCAGTGTCAGCATCAGCTTCACCTTTACAGGAGGTTGTAGTGGGGTGGAATTCGGTTTCTTCTCCCAAGTAACCAATGGACACAGCCTCAAGTTGTGCCAAGGGAGGTTTAGGTTGGATATTAGGGAAAATTTCTTCACTGAAAGGCTTATTAAGCATTGGAAAAGGCTGCCCAGGGCAGTGGTAGAGTCACCATTCCTGGAGGGATTGATGACATGTGGATGTGTCACCTGGGGACATGGGTTAGTGCTGGGATAATGGATGAACTCAATGATCTTAGAGGTCTTACCCAATCTAAACAATTCCATAATTCTAATTCTCAATTTTCCTTGCTTTTCTTATTTTACTATAGTTTTTTCTGGTGTGATTTTATTCCTTTCATTTTTTTACTTTCAATAATCCCAATTAAAAAAAAAAAAAAAAAGAAGGAAGAAAAGCAGAAAAGAAAAATCTTCTTTGGAAATATTTGAAATATTCCCCTCTGGAAAAATAATATCTTTTAGTAGATGGATAGTCATGAAAACATGCTCCTGCTTAGCACAACAAAACCAGCCTGGATCCATGGGAATGGCTTCAGATGGCAGCGTGGACAGGAGTTTTGCAGGGGATTAAAGCACCAGGTTTGAACCTCTAGGGATGAGGGCTGCAGTTTGGGCTCTGGTTGGGAAGGAAAATAATAAACCTGGGAAGATCAGTGTGGTGGTCTCATTAGCACTCGTTACAGAAATCAGCCACACGATTTGGGGCAGTTGGCAGCTTTTTGCTGGATAAATCCAGGGCTGGAATAACAACGTTTACTGCAGGTTAGGCTTGAGGAGCATTGGAAGGGGGAGAGGTTTGCACAAAGCCTGGCTGTACCCAGGCCAGTGTTAACACTCCCTTTACTTCCATTTGCTCTGAATTTGCTCTCATATTTGGATCAAAATCATTTTAGAGTTTTTTCCTTTAAAAAAAAGGAGGGAGTAAAAATAGAGACAGACAGGTTTTGAATGGTAAAACATGTAACAGAGCCCATTCCCAACAAGTTTTATTGCTGTTCAAAGAACTCCCTGAGGTCTATCTTTGAATTAGCTGAATTAGGAAAGACGTAAAACTAATCAGAGTGTTGCCATCCTGATACTCCTTTGTCTGAAATACAGGAGATTTATCTCCTGCTCAAATCATTATAAATAACTTTTTTATAAAGGACTAGTAAATCAAGTCGTTTGCATTTCTTGAAAGAATATTATTTTCCCAATTAAACAACCTCAGCAAATTGCATTTATAGAACATTCCCTGGGTTTCCTAAGCATTTTGCAATGCAGTTTGCTACACACCACATCTGAGCAGAGCAGGGGGAATGGATGTGTGTAGGTATCCCCCCTCTCCTTCCCAGGGGAGTCTCAAATGAGCCAAATATTCAGCTGATGTAAATCAGTGTTGTTCCAGATCCTTTCGGACATGATATCGTGCATTAAATCAACAGCCAGCCCTCCACAGCCCACCCCATCCCCGGGCCTGGCTGGGGCTGGAATTAAAGCCTGGGCTGCTCAGAAGTTCGTACCCAGCAGCCTCAAAGGATTAATTAGGGCTGATATTTATTTCTTTTGATACGAAACCCAGATGTGTGCAGCTAAGCCAAAAAGCAGAGGGAGAGCCATCCTGCTTTTTTTTTCCAGCAGACAGAGGAAAAGCAGCTTTGCCCACCCAGAATTAAAGAACAGGAGCAAATATAATTATTAGCACGGAACAATTTGGGGTTTCATAATCTGCTAAACCACTTTGCCTGCCTGATTGTGAGTTAACTCAGATAACCTCCCGTTTTTTGTTGTTATCAAATATTGTAAAGATATATCCATGAGGGTTCATTTATTTGTCTGAAAGCTGGGAAGAAAAATATGGAGGGAATACTCTCACATTCCACAGGCACAGAAATAAATCAGCTTGGATTTCACTCTAAGCACATGTTGTTCAGTAAGTTACAAGAATACCTGTCCATTCATTAAGGAGTTTTCCTTCAAATTAATTAAGACTGGAAAACAGACAGTGGAAACACTTTAAATCACAAGCAAGTGCAGTACCACCCTTGGTTCCCACAATGGAAAGGGCAACTCCATCAGGAAAATGTAACTCGTGTTTCGAAAAATGTTACCCTGAGCATTTTTGAGTGCCATGGGCACACTTTGGCGATATTATTTCGCTCAGAATGTTGCCAAAATCGAACCAGGATCAGCTGATTTCACATGAACCATGGAGCACTTTCATATCTGTGCAGCATTTCTTTGCCAGCCTTTTCGTTCGGTGGGAAAAATGATCCAGTCCCATAGAAATCATTTTGATTTCTTCATTATAGAAAGAAAAGCAGCAAAAAGGAGTGTTTCCAACCTTTAAACACAACCTAGTTTTGATGTATTTAAGTTATTCATTCCCAGCCTGTAATTGGCCTTGTTTTCCAGTGATAAATATAAGCAGTAAATCTGTAGGGACTAGGGATCACCCAAAAAATATTATTGAAAAGAAACATGGAAAGATCAGACTTTCATATCATTTCTTCCCTTATTCCATTGGAGAGAAAACTCTGAGCACTTTCAAAATCACAATTCAATATTTTTGCCTAATTTCTATTTGCTGGTTTTTTGTACCTGAGTATTAATTCCCAGTAATGAAACTCCCACTGATTTCACTGAGTTTTGGATAAAATTCCTGGGCAACATTTGAGCCAGTGATGTAATGACACAAAACTGGAGAGCCCATTCCTTTTCCCTGATGCAGCCAGCACATTATACTGGAGTAAAGCAACATTTCTCCCATCTGAATAATTCCTAGAGAAATTTAAGGAGCTTAATTTTTCTCCCTTTGTCACCGATTGCATCGGTCTATTTTACAGTATCTTCCAAAATTTAGTTTGCAAGGAAAAAAAAGGGTTGGAAAACAGCAGAATCACTTTTTTCTTGGTTTTTAAGATTTTTTTTATGTTTCTGATATTTGTTTTCAGGGGAGCTGTCAAAAAGCGGGATTTTTCATCTTTTCCCAGAGCATTTCCCTGTTTCTTTGCAGCTCTTTAAGCTCTGGTTTTTGTTTTGTTTGGGGGTTTCTCAGCCCATCTAAGGGGCTTCTCCACAGCTCCAAAAGTCAGCTGGAAAAACAAGGACGCTCTTTTTAACTCCTCCAGTTGATGCAAGACACGTCGGGATTGAGGGGAAAAAGGGGGAAAAAAGGCAAACCCGATGTTTTTGGAGTCAGGAACTGCTACTGGAGGTGTCCTAGTCCTGCTCCCCATCCAGGTTCTGGAGAACATCAGCCAGGCTGAGCTGAGCCCTGGGCTCCAATCCCTCTCTGCTCCCCCCAGGTCTCTGCTCCGCTTAATCCTGTCAGAAAAGTCTCCAGCAAACATTTGTAATTGCAGAGAGAAAGAACACTGCTGTCTTTCTTTTTTCCTGACTTGACATCTATCAAATTTAGTTTAAGTGCTCCCCTGGGTCAAGCGAGTTGCTGAGCTATAAACTAAAAATAATTAAAATAAAATATTAAAAAAACCTCAAGCCGGCTTGCCAGGAGGGTATGGTTGGGAGTTAGCAACTCTCAATCATGGATTTCAGAGGGCTGGAGCAGCTGAAACAAGGCAGGCAGCAGAAAACTGAAATCCTTTGAAATGTTGATGCTACAGGCTTGATTCTTGCACTTCAGGACAAAGCTGGTTTCTGTAACAGGCATTCAGAATCAAAATTATTTTTTTATTTCATACTGCAGTTAATATAAATTTTATAGCCAAAAGGAAAGGCAGAGAAAGGTGGAAGAAATTGTCCTACTTAATATCCCAGATAATTAAAACCTCTCCCTGACAATCCCTCCAAGTCCCCTTCCCATACTATAAAAGATGACTCTGCCAATTTATTGACCCCAGCTGATGGATCAGCCGTCCCCAAAATTGGAAATTCTGGTCACAATGACTTCAAGTTTGGCTGCAACCCGCCCAGACAGACAGCATGTTCCCAGACTGGTCACATTCATAAATGTCATAAAAAACATACTTGTTCTCTGACATGCACAAAATAAAATCCTCCAACAAGACATCTCTAACCAGAAAGGCATGAAGGAAAAATCTCCGAGCACGTGACAGGGAATGAAGGCTGCTCCGAGTGGTATTTTGACATTGGCGGAAGTAAAACCGAAATAAAACTTCTCCAGGCAGAACTGGGATATTGGCTTTATTATTTTTATTATTCTTATAGCTGGGAGAAACCACGGTGGGGAAGAGGGGAAAAAAAAAAAAGCAGTCAAAACATCGTTCGAAATTATTGTGTGAGTTGTTGCAGTGTGAGTTGAAAGAGAGAAAAATGAAGTCAAGGATCACGTTCAGGGGATCTGAGGAGAATCAGTCATGGAAAGGTGCATAATAAAAAACAAATCTTTGCATGCAGGCAAAGAATTAACCTGGGTTGTCTAAACGAGTCCATTTCCTTGTCATGATTTGCATCTCATTATGCGTCTCCTGCGCTTTGGAGTTATTTTTACATCTAATAAAAAAAAAAAACCAACATAAATTTATCTTATCTTTTTCATGTTGGAGTTATTTTTACATCTAATAAAAAAAAAAAAAACAACATAAATTCATCTTATCTTTTTCATGATATCATTGCTAGACACTCCTGGAAAACTAAATTTTTTAGAAAGAAGAGGTGGAATTTTCAATACTTTTATATTTCTTTCAAAAGTTGGTAAGTTCTTGCTTCCGTGAACACTGTTAAATATAACAGGATTCTCTATTTGCTGATGGCAAAGCCAAAAAATAGAAAGGATTGCCCACACTTAACCTTCCAAAAGAGAAAATTGATCATTTCAAGCCCTAAAAAACAGGATTTTTTTTTTTTTTGAAGTGGGACTGCAACTTGCTCAAAATCAAAACCAGACACAGCATCATTATTCTGTTCTTGTCAGAAATGCTGAATAACACCCTCCCCAACTTCAAACCGAGGCCGTCACCTCCAGAAGGATTGCACTCCTTGGATACAAATTCCTTCCCTGTTCCGTGGGGCAAACTCCCTCACAGAGGGGATGCCCTGGAGTGGAGGGAGCTACGCCCATGGACGGTTTGGTCCATGGTTAGCCCAGGATTTGGGAATGAAATGTGCTCCAGAGCACAGATTGGAGGTGGTTGGGAATTTTCCAAGGCTCTTTTCTGGCGGGGTGTCACAGAATGGCAATTTGTTGAAACTGAAACCATTCACAAGGGAAGGTCTGTCTGAACAAAGCTCCCAGCTCAGAGGGAAAAGCAAAGGCTGAAAAGTGAGTAAGAACACAAAAAAAAAAAAATTAAGAAAGGGAAACAAAGAGTGGTTAGAGAAACTGCCCCTTTCCAACAATCCTGGAGGAAAAGTTCAGGGGTCTGGCGTGACGTGACTCTTGCTTTTCTCACTGCAAATGGCAATTTATGCAGAAGGTTTTTAGAAAGAAATTACGAAGCCCAAGTGGAATAGGACAACAGAAAGGACATTTGCTCAGTCTGATCTCCAGGAAAGAACCATTCCTGGGCTCTTGTAAATTATGATTTTTGACCCATTTCTGAAGCCACGTTTAGTTCTTGTTGCCAAGAAGTGCTAAAACACTACATAAAATCGGGTTGATTGAAAATACCTGATCCAGCCACTAGGACAAGATTAAACAACCAGTACCTGCAGGAAATTTTCTGTCAAACCCATTCTTTACTAGAAAATTGCTCCCTTTGTAAGCCACTTTCTCTTAAAATCTGCCTGATTTTTGGGTTCACTTCTCAAAAAGCTGAACGTGACAAACCTAAATTATTTCACGGCTTTCAGGCACAAGGAGAAAGAAGAAACAATTCTCTACCAGAACTTATAAGAACCGCCTCAAGGATGGATTTCCTGAGTGAGTTACCTTAGAATAAGGTAAAATGACTTAAAATAGTGCTGGAGGGGGTTTACAGTGAGCAGATGATGCTCTTTCACCTTTTTTATGGCATAACAGAAAGTTCATGGTTCCGTCACGCCACGCTCGCTCTGAGGCCAGGAATTATGACCTGGCTGTCCTTTGCCACTCATTTCAGTGAAATGTTTTCTGTCCTCTGGGACTCTGCCTTCCAGTTCTGGGAGGAGAAGGAAAATAAAAGCAGGCTGAAGTGAACATGCTCATGGTAAAATCCAATTTGATGCGAGTGCAACCCTCCTGATAGCCAGGATAATCCCTCTTTCTTGTATCAGGTCTGGTTTTGGTCTGGTGGAGGCTGAACTTTGGTCCTGATATAAGTCAGGCAGTGAAGACCCAGGAGTTAAAGGGCTGGTCCTGCAAGGTGGGAACATGGACATCTTTGGTGGACATGCAGAAGTGGGATTGCACAGATCATGGAGGCTGCTGGACACCTAGAAAAAAGAAATCTAATAACCTGACAACTGCAAATTTTGACTTCATAACAAGCTGTAAGTATTCACTGCCAGGTCTGGGATGAGTTTAACCTCTGGATCAGTCAAATGGGCTTGAAGCAGTTTTTGATTCCAGAGGGAGCACCTGAACCTTGGTGGATGCTGTCACTAATGTGGTGTTTGAGCATCTGAATGTTGTCACCCACACTGTGGCTTTCTCCTTCTTTTTGGAGGGAAAATCCAGGAATTACTACCCCTCTGCATCCATGTGCAGAAAGAGAGGCAGATTTTAGGGTGTCCTTCCTGCAGAATTGCTCTATTTCCTTTCACTCCAATATTCCTTTCCCCCTGTTCTTCCCTTACCCTTAGCCAGGAGAAGGAGAAAACAGACAGAAAGAAAAGAAAAGAGAGAAATATGCTGCCTGGATTGGAAAAGTCATCTTTTCCCAGGAGCAGCGTAATAACGTTAATGGAAGGGAGAACGGGAAAGAGGAAATGTTTCGCTAACGTGGAGAATTTCTGGCCTGGGTTCTTTCTGAGGCCTGTTTGTCAGGGGGAAAAGGAAATTGGTGGCTGGATGAAATATGAGCTGATGCAGCTGCAATGCCTTTAAATACAAGCTTTTTTAGGCACACTGGTGCTTCAGTTTGGGGATATAAGCAGATGCTGAATGCCTTTCCCTACTTAATTTTCAATACAATGAAAGTCACAAAAAAAAAAAAAAAAAAGAGGGGGGAATGAAATGTCATTTTTGGAGAGGCAAAAAATACTTCAGGCTCTTTGGCATAAGTCATAAAGGGCTTTTTGTGCACTGGCAGTCAGTGCAGTGTCAAGAGAAATCACTTGCACAAGGTGGAGTAACACTATCTGAAATTAAATTCTGGCCTCCATTTACAAGTAACACTTTAAGGTTAAAAAAAATAAAAATAAAAGCTTTTTCTTCTCAAGAAATTGAGGAGAACTAAGAGACACCCCCTCCTCTTCTCAAAAAGCATCCCCCTGGTGTTCTTGTCATCCAGAACATGGCAGCCCCAAGCAGGAGGTAATTAGCAGAGTTCATCAGCCAGCCCTAACGAGCACACTTTGTACCATGGGGTGAAACCTGGCTGGAGGTTCAGGGCTGCTCTGATCTGAAAGGATTGGAACTGAAAAGGTTTGAACTCTTGTGCTCCAGCTCTCCAGGCTCTTTGAGCCTGATTCCTATTTACACTAAGTTTCCTCAGCATAAAGGGGCCTTCAAGTGGGCATGCAGTGAAGGAATATTTCAAGGCAAGGAGCATGCAGAGCGGGCTCTGGCTCCCCTCCTTGCACCTTCCTTGGAACAAGCCCCTCACTGTTTTCCTGCAAGGGGGAAATGCCAGATGTAGCTCCAGTCCGAGGTGGAGGAGAAAGGCTCCGGCTCTCAGCCCTATTGAAGCGCTTTTGCAGTGCACTGCCACAGCTCCAGGACCTAAATAATTACTTAAGAGGGTTTTTTTTCTGAATTTGCTTTTTATTCCTGGTCCTGAAGGCCCCATTTCTTACTCTTTCTCCATTCAAAAGTCTTCTCGAGCTGATCGTCCAAGGTGGAAGCTGTGCTGAAATGCTCTGAAGATGTCATTGAGATATAAATAGCAAATAAATGTTTAAAAATAGTTTGTCCCCTTGAATGGTTGCTTTAGAATATAAGGATTATTCCTGACTTTGGAGACCTCCTTGGCTCAGTCCTGGTGGGACATTTAATTTATTTTTAAATGCCAGTCCATGTTCCTCACTCTTAAGGAAATTAAGGCACATTAACACACTGCAAAATTGCCCAAAGACAGTCACAGGGTTTTCTGCGACAGTATTTATGAAACTAAGACCCTCATCCAGTCCCCCAAAGTCCCTGAAGAAAATGTCTCTTACCATTTATACCTGCTCCTTTGCCAAGGAAAGATCTCTCAGGCCATAGAATAATCCCCCAAAAGATGTATTGGAAACCTGGTTTGGCCAGTTCAGTGTAGCTGAACTGATTAGTGTAGGTGGTTGTCATTTTTAGAACTAATTATTTTTAACAGAAAAGTTCTTCTTTAACCCCCCCAAAACTTTCAATACTTTCTTTCTTTCCACATTTTCATAATTTCTATTGAAGGGTTTTGCTGTAACTTGCTTACCAAAAATACCCCAATATTTCATTTTAATCCAATAACCATTTCAGGACGAACATGAATCTGTTTCAAAGCGTTATGAATTTGAAAGGATCTATTTTGACCTCAGAATATTGAAACTCCAAGTAATTGCAAACACAGGTTTTCAACAATCAAGTTTATTTTCTCTGCAGCAAACCCCACCCATGTGCCTGCAGGGAATAGCTGCATTTGCCAAATCCAACTTTTGGTGCACAGAAGATGTGGGATATATAAATAGAAAGTGTAAGCTTTTTGGATATACAAAACGGGGTTGTAATTTAAGGCCTCCCAGCCAGTGGCAACAATTGTCCATGTCTTGTGGGGTGTCAGTTTTCCCTCTTCTCTTTATTTGGCTCAGCAAGTCGCCTTCTACAATCCCAGTTTAAAGACTTGGCTTTTGCCTCCTCCGTCTCCCATCTCACGTGGAGCCGCGGTCATCGCGGGAAGCTGCGGGACGCTGTCCACTAATCCCATGCTGCAGTCTCCAGGCCTGTGGTGGGATATGAAACAAAACAAAAAAACAGAAAAAAATTTTCTAAAAAAGGAAATTAAAAAAAAAAAAAATCTTTCCTAAATGATATCCCAAATTACACATTATTTCATTTGACAAACAGAAACCCTTTTGTGGTCGGCAGAATGCATCGTGTACGTCGTAATTTTGACAGCGAGTTCTGAGGCTGAACTGGCTCTTGAAACAATTTCCCTGCGTATGCAGAGCTGCTCCAGTTCAGTGTGAGCATATGGCAAGCACAGAAACTGCCTGATGCCAGGGCATGACCAAAATCTATAATAATGTTGTTTACTTTCACCAGCTCTGCGAGGAAGAATGTAGCGTCATGCACTGAAACGACCTCTGAGCAGTCACACTTTTGCTTTGTCAATAATTTACCCAAACCACTCATTTTCCCTTCAAAACATAAGGATTTACAGCAACAGAGAGAAGCTCTTCTATAGGGAGTCTCCTGGAGAAATCTGAAGGAAATTCTCTCCATGACGTTGGTGAGAGTGGAGGGAGGCAGCAGACAAACGAAGTTTTTGGATCACTCTCGGCTTACTCTCCTTTGTTTGCCATTTCTGATAAAAATCAGACTATTCTGAAGCCTTTACAGACAGAGCTCTGCCAGCTTCCTTCTCCCACAAAATTGGCCCTTCCGGAGCGCTGCCAGGAAGGAACAAATATCAGCATCTCAGCGCTGCGTGGTCTGGCATTGGGAGGCTGAGGTGGTTGGTCACTCCTCCGCAGGAGGTTGAAACACCCCGTGCTCAGGAGCCTTTTCCTCCACGCTTTTGTCAGGTGCTAAAGCTGCCCTAAAGCTGAGGAGCCACGGGACAGTGCAGGCTTTGAAATGCTGGGGGAATAAACAAACTCATCTGGCTGCCTTCGGAAACTCCAGCGCTCGCAGGGAAAACATCCCTCTTCCCAGCCAAAATCAGAGTGCCAACAGGAGAGTCCTCATTTCACTTGGGTTTGAAACATCGGGAAAGAGGAGGGACAGCCTGAAGCTATGGGATCTCCCAAATAAACACCTGTGTTGGGAACAGGAGTCAAGGAATTTGAGCGACTTTTGGTGATTTATTGAATAGCTCAGATAAATTTGCAGATAAGATTGCAAAAACCAATACCACAAATGTTCAGGAGACACCATGGAAATGAGAATGCATAAAGTGGTTTCCCAGTTGCCTAAAAAGCACCTGGACATGGATTCCAAGGATCAAAGAGTCTGTGAGGAACTGAGCTGTGCTAACTCCAGGCACTGAGGAACAGGACTCTGCATCTGAGAGCACATTGCTTAAAATCAACATTACCTCTGCTGCAGACAGTGTTTGCACAGGGCTGAAGCAGGAGAACCCATTGGTGGAGTCATAAATATTTATTTATGAAGGAAGAGAACGTCACTAATTTACTTTTCCTCCCTTTTACGGTTCCTAATTCATGGTGTCCTCTCCCATTTCTGAGTCATCGGAGCTACAAAAAAAAACTGATAAAAATTTGAGAAACCAATAAACTCAGTGCCCAAATAGAAACAAGATATTTTTCCAGCAGTTAAAACTCAATTACAGTTAAGTCACATGTTCACCCCACTCAATAGCTCATAAAATGGGCAATGAACTCACCAGGTGCTCAAGCATTGGATGGATGAGAGAAGGTATCAGGGGGTGGAATACTCCAGGGCCTGAAACCTTTGGGATTTACTACCTGAGGCTCAGCCTGAGCCTTGATTATCTCTGGGAGGAGGCAGAGTTGTTTGGGACTAATAAGCCTAATTGGAGTCTGGAAAATGGAGCATCCACAAATGTTAGGAGTTAATTTTGACCTAGGAAAAAGTAGATGTCACATTAGCACGGAAACATCCCAAACCAATCCAAGAGTTTAGCCTCCATCAGCTCCACACATTAGAAAGAAAGAAAGAAAGAAAGAAAGAAAAGAATTAGCTGAAAACAGACATTTAGCAATTTGCCTGAAGCAGAGTTTATAAATCCTTGCAGCCATTGCACTGCTGATGACTCCTTGCAGGAATGGGGGGAGATACCCATGTTTATGGGTTGAGATATTCAGGAGAGCAAAATCCCAAAATTAAGGAAGCCACTGAAAGCTGCTCATTTCGAAGAGCTTTGGGCCACATTGACAGGTACCATCAGCAAAATCCCAGTGAGCAGGTTTTACTGGAGGCACTGGAGTGTGGGAGGATCCACATCCCACCATTCTGCTCCTCTTGGAGCAAACCCAAACGTGGAGATTTCCACCCCCAGCCCCCCAAAGGATTGCTCAACGTTTAGTTTTGATTTCTGCATGTGATTTGTGCCTGGCTGGGACAGGGCCACTACTAATAACAGAAATGCAGGCATCAGCATGGATCATGGCCCTTCTTTTCCTTTGGGTTTTTTCCTCCCTACTTTTTCTTCTTTTTTTGCTTTTCTGAACACACACTGTTTAAAGCCTTTATTTTCTGGAGGTGCACATTTTTACTGACATCAGGTTCTCTATTCTTTTAGCTCAGACCTCTACAATAGTGTGGTTCCTTTAGTCAGGTCTAGCACTAATTTAATTTTTCTCTTGGAAATCCAAGGGTTTGCAGCAAAGAGATGTTTCCAGCAATTCTAAAAGTTCACATTTGAAAGCTAAACTCCACTTTGCTCACTTGGATTTAAGCTTAGTTTCTATGAGTTGACAATTTACTCATTCAGCTTGTAACCTAAGATCCTTCTTTCACCACTCTGGGTGAGTCCAAGAGGATTTAAATTTTCTCCTCAGCTAAGAAAGCCCCAGTTTTACCAGCAAAAAATATTCTAAGAAACAGGGGATAAAGGGGGATCTGATTCATCTCTTAACAAAATATGTTCAGTGAATAAATAACACCAGTGAAATTAATATACTTAACAGAAAAATGCGTCAAAGAAATGTTGTTTCTCTATCACTACGTGGTTATGCAGATAAACTTCCAGTCACATTTAACCTTTCCAGAAAGGTCAGGGAAATGATTCCCAGCCTCTACTTTCACATGACTTTGCGGCTTTTAGTCCAGCTCTGAGGAGAAGCTGAGGTGCTGAAATACAGAAAGATAGGATATCCTCTGTGTGTCATTTTTCCTACTGGAAAGAGGAAATCAAGGAAATCTTGCAAGAAGTCCCATTCTCATGAGTCTTTCAGCTTCCTTACTCAGACCAAATGATCCTGGCTGGTTCAGATATGGTTTCTTTGGCTATTTACCCATTGTGAAGTAAATTATCAAAAGTTTTCAGGCTTGTCCATCATTAACAAAGGTTGGAAAATCCAC
>NW_008239324.1:655262-658879 GCF_000691975.1 Corvus brachyrhynchos | reverse complement strand
CAGGGTTAAGAAAACAATGTTAAAATCTATTTCAGGAGCTAAGGGATGCACAATTCAGCACCACAAGCTTTCTTGTAAAAAGATAATAAGTTTCTCTACAGCTTTTCTACTTATCCTTGCATTTGCTGTGGAAGTTGTAGAAGTTACAAGGAAAATTCTTTCAGTAAGATATCCTGAAACCTTTAACAAATGAACACCTTTTTCTGGGGTGATTTTTCTCCTTGTTCTATTTAAATGGAACCTGGTGGCTTGCTTAGGGCAGTGCTTTGTCTCAGACGGACAGATTGCTCTCCTCATGAAGCTGTGAACTCCCAGCCTTGCTGGTGAGAAATCTTAGTGCTAGAAAAGGGAATCACTGCTTGAGGGAACAGAATCGCTCAGAGTCCTCTCATATCCTTCCAGACAGTCTCACCTGTCCTTTCAGCTGCATATAACACCAGGCTGAGCTCCTACACCAAACCTCTTCCCATGCCTTGTGTGTCCAAAGAGGAATCAGGGCATGGAACTGAGCTCCCCCAGCACTGCCTGTGGCGGAGGCCCATGGAAATACCAGCACAAGATTTGTAGCATCACTTGGTGATTTTTCACTGCTCTACTGTACCTCTGCACTCAGACACTCTTTGTTTATTGTGTGCCCTTCTAATCCTGGCACTGTCCAAGCCCGCCCCATTAAGTCGGCATTATTGGGATTTATTAGCTGTGCAGGGCTAACACAGTGTTATGACAGTTGGGATGAGATTAGGTTGCAGGTCAACCTGCTCCATAGCCTGGAACATTTTCAGGTCCCTTTGGAGCTAAGCATGAGGTTTAGACTGAGGAAGTGCCAGGGGAGAAAGAAAGGGAGGAATGCGGTGCTTCTCCATCCTAAACTCATGACAGGTCTGATAAATGGCAGGAGGAGCCTCCTTCTTAGAAAGCAGAGGTGGAAAAATAAAAGGTATTTGATGAAGGTGGAGGCACAGGGCTCCTTCTCCCCAAACAAGACACTCCCAGACCGAGGGAAAACACACTCACACTTTCCAGTTCATGCCTAATTTCAGACATAATTTATGAGATCAAAACACCTTGGTGATCAAAAGTAGGCACTTCTTGCGTGTTTCTCATTTTTTTCCACTTCACTGAAAACAACTGGGGAGACGTTCAGTCAGGCTCTTTTCACACGCCAGAAATCCCAGCTACACGCAGCAGAAATTTCTCTGAATTAGAGCAAAAACCTTCTCTGCTTCGCCAGCTCCTGAGCGAATTCTTTTATTTTGCTGAGCAATTACGTCTCTGTTTGTCCAGGGGAATATCTCATAACTCCCTGCTCACGGAAAGGTGCTGACCTCCAAACGAACCAAAAATAGCCCAGCAATAATACCAACAAGCTGCTCAATACCTGCTTTGAAGGCCCCTTCGGATCCAAGGCGTTACCACCCATCCCACCGTGACCATGCGGAGCAGGACAAGGTGTGGAGCATGTCCCAGCAGGAAAATCGAGTGCTTGCTGGGCAGGAGGAAGGAGGGCTGAGGGTGCTCCTCCATCAGGCATCCAGATCTGCTGTTGTTCAGTGCTCACATCCAGTAAATTGTTCCAATCCAGTTGTGGTCGGGCAGAAATGTGCTCCAGATAATTTGCTGCAGCCTCCTGCCTGTGGACTCCACTGTGTGGAGCAGGGCCTTAATTGCTTTTTTTTCTCTTTCTCCTCTTGCTCAAGTGAATTAATTTAGAAACATGATATAAGTTAATGATAAAATCCTTCACTAAACCACTGATGGCTACGTGCTGCCTGACTGGGATAGACAAATAGCCCATTTAGGCTGGAATCCTTTATGCTTCTACAAGGTCTCTAATGTGTCTAAATTGTGCAATAATACAGCACAGAGACAAATTATTTCATGGCAAAACCTACGTATTAAACCCTTCCAAAGTGCAGCAGAGTGCAGCAGGGGAGATGATGAAAATAACTGGGTTCTCTTCCAAGGTCTAAAGCTGCATGTCTGCACACCCAGCACTGGACATTTGGCCCCAGTGAATCCCAGTTCCTTCCTCCTCTTCTCTCTGTCATCTCCATGCTCCTGCACTGCTTCCTGCCTCTGAAGAATAAGCTACAACCTTATTCTTAGCCTATATTTTTATTATCACCTAAATAATACAGCTTTGATCTCAGTAATGATTTCAGATGATCTTGTAAAAATTAATTAAAAATAGCTTGAGTCATATTTTGACTGCCATCTGCCCTAAACCCTTCTGCCTAATCTTCCCAATCTACCTGCCTTGGGTATGCCCCAAGGCACTGAGTGCCAAAGATTAACCATAAACTGTGAGATACTTTTTTCCACAGATTTAAAAGTGTTTCCCTTAAAGGCAACGCTATTTATTTTCCTTTTAATGGGTAAGCAGCATCATTAGTACCAGGTGATTCATTTAAAGCACAATTACACAGGGAATTCAGCTAATTGATTGGATAACCCTCGATTCCTTTGTAAAAACACAATCCTCAAACCTGAAGTGCTTGGACTTAGTGGTAGTCATGTACCGAGAAGTTTACTTTGAAAGCAAACGTTTAGGTTAATGGGATCCATATGATATAAATTCCTAATAACTTTTCCATGGGTGGGCTTATCGAACTGCTTATCATAACACCAGTCGGGCCATTTCAAAGGAGCTTTCTTCTGAAACTTTCTGAAGACTTTTCTTTCACCCCAGATCTACAGAAAACTCCATCAACTCGCCATTGAGAAAATATTTGAGCTCCCTCTCAGGCCATATTCAAAG
The DNA here is from genome assembly GCF_000691975.1 of Corvus brachyrhynchos. Lineage (NCBI taxonomy): Eukaryota > Metazoa > Chordata > Aves > Passeriformes > Corvidae > Corvus > Corvus brachyrhynchos. The sequence continues at coordinate 656,121 of NW_008239324.1, read as the reverse complement.
GGATTCTTTTCCAAAGGGGTATTTGTTAACCCTTTTCTGGCAGGACAAAGTGTTTGACAGAGGTGTGTGATGCTGGGGAGGGGAAGAGCTCTGATAGGAGCGTTTGTGGTGCTGCTGCTTTTGGGTCCAGGAGGTCACATTTATGGATGAAACTGGTTGGGGGCTTGAATTAAACCTGGTTCTCGTCTGGACACTAAAAGAAGAACTCAAAGTTAATTTGGGCTCGCTCAAACCCAGGGAAGTCAAAGCTGACCTCTGTGGGTTTCAAATCACATCCATAGAAGCTCAAACCACTATTTCTAATGACAGGGAAGAATAAAAGAGAACACACATCCTGTAAAGAGGCTTTAGGATGTTTAGGAATCAGAGAACCAAGGCCACCTGCACTGTTTGAAGGCAAAATTTCCTACACAGAACTAAAATATCTTAGAAGCAAGCAGAGAAGCTGTTGCTACACTTACTGTAATTTCCCAATATTTTATAATTTTTTAAAAATTAAATCCATTTACATATTCCAGAAACATGTTACTGGAAACTGAACTCTTCTCTCTCTTCTTCCTGTATTATACTAACGTTGATTTTATATTTTCCCCCACTATAACTTTTTCAAAATATGGAAAGTCATAGGAATACTTTTAAACAGCTAAACATGGCAGTAGGACTTTATATAAATATATGTGTATGTGCATTTAAAGAGAGATCCAATACCCTGATATTCTCTAGGGAAGAACTTCCAGAATCACGGCAGGTATGAAAATGGCCATGGCCTTCACTGAAGAAGGCACAATAATTGTATTGTAGTATTTCCAGTGTTTAATTAAAACAAAACCACCATCACTCAGCAGACGAGGGGGACAGA
>NW_008239324.1:599384-655219 GCF_000691975.1 Corvus brachyrhynchos | reverse complement strand
CTGAGATAACTTCATGGACTGAAAAAAGAGAAAAGATGAGAACCACTCACTGTGGACACACTTGGCATTGACCAATGGGGACATTAAAGTGATCTACAAATATGTGGGAAAGGGTGATCAAGACTAGTTATTTTAAATGACCAGAATAAAGAGGGAGAGAGAGAATTGGAATGGCCCAGTCTGAAGTGGAAAAGACAGATTATGTTTCAAGGAGAAATTCAGAGACAGATCCACTTGCTTGCAAGAGTTTCCAGTGGTGCGCAGAGCTCACACCATCCATGAGAAATAAATCATAGCAAACACAGATCCCGTGGGAGACTTTGGCACAATTTAACCCAAAGATCTGTGATTCTTTGACAATTAAATTAAAAAAAAAAAAAAAGGGAGAAAAGAAATTGAACGATACTTCGAGCCTTGAGTGCAAAATGTGAAATGGAGTTTAAAAATATAATTTTACACTAAAAGGTTCTAGTATTCACTATCACCCTTGTCTGCAATGTCTGGTCCTGTCCTCAAAGCTTGCACAGTGGGGTTTTTAAGCTCTTAATCAGTTGCCCCACACAAACAATGTCTAAAATAATTCCATTTCACTGCTCCAAATGCTCCCCACCTGCAATATTATTACAAGAAGGTGAATTTGTGAGCGCTGCATCCCATTGCAGCAGGAGGGATAATGGTCTGGCACATCAGGAGCCCTCCAAGACAATGAGAGGCCAGTGCAGGAGTCCGGTGTGTTGACATACAGGGTGTCCAAACACTAATTAATGCTGAAGGCAAGTCAACACCGGAAAATTTGGTTCTTGACAGTGGTGGGACAGCTGAACCCTTCGTAACTCCATCAATTAATGTGCTACAGACACTGGGCTCCTCAGAGGGGAGCGCCAGCTTGGAGGTGGGCATGTCACAGGAAAAGATTTGGGTTTGTTGGCAGGGAAGGGTGGGAGATGCCTGCGGGTTTCCTGTCAGCACCTTGCCTGGGCCAGAGCAGGCGCGTTGAGTCATCAGATGCAAAACCACGTGTGAACATACACAGATGGGAAATCAAAATACCAGAGGCTCTACAGCCCTGTCTTTCAGCCCAACACCGGGTTTCTTCTCTCCTTCTGGGCTATGAGGAGAACCCATTGAACCTCACCATCCTGAAGGCCAAAGCCTTTCCAAAAGAAAAATTGTGTTGGGATTGCAAGACTCAGAGACTGAATTATCCTGGAATCTGGCCTCTAGGAGGCCTCAGAAGTAACCAAAACTGTGTACAAGCTGCGGTCTCTCATCGCTGGGCTGCGAGATTATTGTGTTAGAGGCTTAAAGGGCTTAACAAAGCAGGGCTGGAGCAGCAGTGAAAGAGAGAACGGTGTTTATTGAGCTATAAAAAAACGTTACATTTCATGGCTCAGCCAAAGTGCCCTACAGAAGCAAATCCCCGTGCCTTATAACATGGGGTGTAATAAATGCTGATACTATAAAGGGGGCTGTTGGAAGCCAGCAGCAGGGCCCTATCAGGGTGTAATCAAGCCCCCTGTTAAATTAGCATCGCTCTGCTCTCGCTGCTTTATTGTGTGACGGGAGAGACCCCGGGGGGTGAGCCCAGCTCCGGAGGGGTTGGTTCACCTCGTGCACGGCTGCACTCTGCTTACCCTCTCCCAGGGACAGCTCTCCGAGGCCAAGGGTTAGGTTTCCTTCCAAGGATTAAGCGGGAGGCTCATGTCAACAAGGTGGTCGTGGAGATAGAGACAGAGCAGGAAGGACTCGTGAGGCCAATGGAGAAAGATCCAACAGTTTCAAGGCAGCAGATTAATCCTGATAATGCAGCGTTGGGCTGTTCCTTTCCCCCTGGTTGGCTCAAGTTCCCTTAGCAACCACAAAGCCTGTCATTAATAAAATTAAAAAACTCCATCATAATTTCCAACCCCTGTGCCCTTTTCCGAGGCGAAAAGACAAATTGAATATAAAATGAAAACCTTGCTTTTTGGCCTTTTAAAACCTTTTCTCCCTTTCCCACTTTCCTGCCCACAATTCTGAATTGCTGACCTTCCTTGAGTCGCAGCCGTCTCAGGAGCACTCAGAACATATGGACCTGATTGTCTTATGGAGTGAGGAGGGCACAGGGATAGCGTTCCCACTGACCTTTCCCCACCAGGGCTGGGGTACATTAGTGACAGCATCTGCACAGCCCTACCTGGGCTGGGCCACAGCAGCTCCTTCTTGAACCTTTGTCTGATATTCCAATTATTGCCGTGAGCAGAGCTGCCTTCCAGGGTTTCTTTGGAACAAAAAAGAGGCTTTTTTATTCCTAACTGAATTTTTTGGCTAAAATTTGTATTTCTGCTAAGATGATTTAGTTGCTGCATTCTGTGAAGAAGGAGTGGTTGGAAACCAAAGGGGAGGAAAATATGGATATACCTGAAGATGCTTCAACTTTTGGAAACCAGGAGCTGTTAAAAACTGGAAAAGTGTTCTGCTTGGGGTTTTGTCAGTAAACAAGAACACTTCTGTGGGAATTCAGGGGTTGTCAGCTGCTTACAAAAATCACTGGAGAACTCCCACACCCCAACCACCTCTTTTTCATCTTCTTCTGGTCATATAACACCAGGTTTCCATTTGCTGGAAATAAATGAGGAAGCCATGGGGTATCCCTGCTCTTTTTATTCACGCAAATAATGCCATTAAAGTCCACAGGAGTTCTCGTATCCAGTGGGCAGGTGCTGACCCCAATTGTTTTAACAGTTCTTTTTGTTCACACCTCATATTCCAGCTAAAAAGTCTTATGGAGCTTGACAGAAGGCTTAAAATCACAAGCCTGCCCGATGATGGAATCGGTATTATGAATTTATGCTGCTTGGTTGACTTAAAAGAGGAGAAAATAATGCAAGAAATCAAGTGTTGAGGGTAAACAGATGGCTGAAGTTTGGTGAGTCAGGCTTATGCCATCATATACTTCTTGAGAAACCATAATCAACCCATTTTTTCCCTCTGTGCCTCAGTTTCCCCACCTAAATTGTAAATTGGGATTTATCAAACTTCACTTTCTCAGCAAGTAGTCGGTGGTAAACTTCAGGTCAGGTGATCAAAAGTAGAAGAGAACTGCATTTTTCTACAAATCATTTGAAAATCAGCTCTTTTTTGGTAAAATATTGTCTTTATATCCTATTACCCAACTGCTGCTCAGAGAAGCAATGTGATGAATGATGCTGCATCCACAAATGCTGAAAATAAAAGAGATGAGTGATGCAGAGTGGGTGAGCTCTGTGCACTCACACAGTCCTATGCACCTCTTCAGAGTGATGTTTAAAAGAGAATCATGACCAGAAAATACTTCTGAAATATTTTAAATTTAATGAAATTTCTTCAAAGCTCCTAAAAATTTTTTCTTCATTGGAACATACTCCACTGCCAGGAAGTTTTTTACTTTTCCAGGATGAATTCAAAAAGAAAAATAGATAAAACCTTTTCCAAATGCTGTTTATATATTTCATAGAATGGCTTGGGTTGGAATTTATGTAATTTATTCATATGATTTATTTATGTGATGCCAGCAGCATACACAGAGCAAGGTCCATTCCAATGATCTTCCTCAAACCTTAAATCTCATAGTAGCCAACCTAACTGTACTTCAGCTTTGAAAGAAACAAAAGTCTCTAAGTTCAGACTAAACACGAGAAATTGTAGCCAGAAAGGAAACTTTATAATTTTTTTTTTTTTGAGAAAGTTATGTGGGAAGATATAAACCCAGCGGGTTGGACGGGAGTGACTCCTTCAACTCGAGTTTATTGTGTTTACAATATTACTGAAGTTCTGAGGAAAGTAATAACCATCACAAATCTCCCCAATGTCCCATATCTTAGGGCTTGGGTTTTCTTACATTTTCTGCTGGTTTAAAGCCCAAAAACAATGAAGGTTCTCGATAGGATGAGCTCTAAAATTAAAACTACTCTGACATATCGAGATCTATAACCTCACTCTGGGGGAACCAACGTTTCTCCTACAACTTTAACAAATTTCTTCCCCTCCCTCCAACCTCTCCTCCATCCCATAATAGCCTCTATGTTTCCAAAGTAGGGCTCCACATCTGTAATATATTATGTGCATAATTTGCACTTAATTACCAACCACATTGATGAAACCGTTGCGCGACAATTAAACGTAATTAGGTTTTTTTACAATTCCCCATTTAACGGAGTGTCTTATCAGCTCTCATCGAACCCTCACTGGAGATGTTTAGCCCGAAGTGTGAGCACCATTCCTTCCCAATTCCAGGTGAAGGCAAAACTGGGGATTAACAAATGTGTGTCAGTCTGTGAGCCAGCGTGAGGCACTTTGCATTCCCAATTGTTTCCATGTGGATGTCAGCAAATGTTCATCTCCAGGCTATAAATAGATGACCAGGCTGCCCCCTCCATGAAACCAGACAAGTCCTGTAGCGTTTCCCAGGAGTGGGGTTGCAGTGGTTAGTCGGAGTTAAGCTGTAAAATTCAAAGGGTTTGTTGAGTTTTCATCAATAATTTCAAGATATTCTTTTCCTAGAGCACAGAATTGTTGCTGCTATTAAAAAGAAATTGTCAGAATTATACAAATTTTAGCTAATAATGAAAATGCCAAAGCCTAATGAGATGTAAAAATACTGAGAAACTGGTAGTTACATTTAAAGAGTTAATTTTTTTACCCCAAAATTGCTGTAGTTGAGATATTTCTATATTTATGGATTTAAGGGGATGGATTCCTGTTCTCCAGAGAAAGCAACACCAAAATATTTGATACGTTGAAAGTGTTGTTTCTGTGTCAGTTACTGTGGGCAGACCTTTGAGAGAATCTTTGCATGAAACAACAAAATTAAATATTTTATTAAAGTATAGTTTTACTGGGGCTGAGTTTGGGGGAAAATTGTAAATGAAAGGAAAAGATAAAACAGATTCTCTAACTTGTAGTCCACTCTCTGATCAAAGAAAACAAGCCAAAAAATGATTCATAGTCACCATTGAATTTCAGTGCTGTTAATGGGATGTTTGTAACTAAAATCTCCTAAATTCCCTGATTTTTGAATTTTTCCTTGCTCCTCTGAGTATTGATTTCCTCACAGTTATAGACTTAGTTCTTATCCAAATTATCTATTTACCTAATATTCCCTCTACTTTCCTTATTAGTGAGAACTTTTCTAATATTAAATTCACATACTGAAGAAGAATTATCTGTAAGCCTGAATAGTGCAATAGGATAAAGATGAAATATGTATGTCATACATATATATAAAAATGTGGCAGTGGCACAGGCTGCACTCTTAATTTTGAATTAAACCTGTCTAATTGTGTCAGGTTGTCCTCTCTTTTTCAGGTGGGAGTAATCAATTCTTTCCTCTATTAAATTTCTTGAGAAATATTTATATTTTGGGGGAGAATTAAATGAATTCTGCTACAAGTGGAAGGTTTCATATAAGCAGACAGAGAATTTCTGATTTTTTTTCAATAACATTTAACCAATTGTTTAAAAATTCTGCTTCCTTGGCAGAGAAAATCATTGCAGTATTTTGATTATTGTCTGATCCACCAGTGATTGGAGTCTGTTGAATATATTCACAGGACAATGCTTTTGGCAGATTTTTACAGTCTTTTCGTAAATGATTTGACTCAAATGATATTCATCTCTTTCCCAGCTGATAGTATTGCTTTGGGAATTTGCCCATCCCTTCCAGAGGAGAAAAGATTCCTGTGAAATCTTTCAAATAATCATTTCAAGCAAGAAATATTTTCCTTCAATCCGGTGCCTGTGGAATCTGTGAGGAAATCTACGCTGGGAAAGCTCAGTGTTGGTATACAGTGCCTCAAATAAATGAAGGTTATCTTAATTTTCCCCTTTTATTCTTTCCTCTAATGAACTATAAATAATAAAACAGCAGCATGATTTAACTTCAAACACACCCTGGGTGCTCAGAAAGCCAAACTTTCCCCTCAGACACCCACCCAGAGCATCTCTCAGCAGGGACCACATGAGGAGAGCAGCGTGGGGTGGGGGCAAACACCTCTGTTCAAGCAGTAGGAGAGTTCCAGCCCCTGCCATGGGTAACACGGAGCCTCCCTGCAGCATTCCCAGAGACTCTTCTGGGCGAGCGTGAAATGCCGGAGAGCTCCGCACCGAAGCCTTTATGAATGGCCTGTTTGTCTCCCTCTCCCCTGGCAGCCCGTTTTTTTTTTTAATTCTTTTTTTTTCCCCCTTCCTTTTTTTACCCCACACTTATCCAGTGGCCCAAAGCAGTTTAGCAGATATGGCAGCTCCAGGAATTATGAAAATGTGGACGTGACTCTGCTGATTTGTACCCCGATGTTTTGTCAAGGTGGGGTTTTTTTTCACTACAAAATTTCCTCTTTTCGAGAAGGTAGAGGACAAGGAACTGCTTTTCTTTCTTAGAGATGTGACTCTGGGCACCTGACATGCTTAAAATAATTGCTCAAATTTAAACACACATTGTGCCTAATATAACCCAAATCTAACAGTTTTCTCCATCACCAGCAGCTCCAGCACTGCAGTCGAGGTCTGGATCCAGGGATGATTTCTGCAGGTGGAATTCATCTCTGAAATAAATCCATATCTGGGACACAACCAGGATCAGGCTGTTTGAGTTCCCTCCTTCGTGCCACCTTCCAAAAGGACAAAACCCACCTTTTGTGCACTCTGGGAGAGAGGTGCTTAAAAAATTCTAGAAGCTTGTTTAATTAGGTGGCCTCGCACCTTATTTCAGAAGGGCTGCTGGCAAATCACCCAACCTGCTTCCAGGGCTGACGTTAAAATCTGTTTCCACATTTTCTTGTGGGGGGAAAAAAAGAAAAAAAGAGGGGAAAAAAAGGTTATCCTTCACCCTTTCGAGCAAGCCAGGAAAGCTTGAAACTGAAATGGTGGCTTAGTGCCCAGACAGACAGGAACTGAAATAAATACGAGCAAGGTTAAGAATTTTCTTTATTGAGAGCACCTGCTCCAATTTTATATGTAGGGTTGCTAAAAATTCCTTTATTACAGTGTAGGAGTTCAGTGAAGCCTTTGGTGCTGAGAAACCCAAAGGAGTCCTTTGGAGCTCTCCATGGAAAAGCCTTCCCTGCTGTTCTCCAAGGGAATTCAGTGTGTCCAAAGGGAAGGCAATGCTGGAGCTGCAGGCGAAGCTCCCAGGGACAGGTGCAGGTGTTGTAACTCAGCCTGGCTGTGGATGAGTGACAGGGCAGGGACGTGAAAAAATGAACTGGCAAATCCTTTCCACTTAGGAATTTTCAGCCAAAAAAACGCGATTTCTGCTGTTTTTCCAAGGGAGCCGCACATCTCCTGGGTGTATCAGCCCCTTGTACCTGCTCAATCACCTCAAGAAGAATGTGCCAGAGGAGTTGAATTATGCCCTTAACTTGTGATGCACCAAACATTTGTGGTCACTTTGATGGGACAAAGACAAAAGCAAGACAGGGTTTCAGAAATAAGAATGTGTTCTTATTGATCAGGCTGGTGTGGCTGGAAAAGGCCCACGCCAGGCTGGGTCTCGGGTATTAAGCAAGAAATGAAGCTGATTTCTTGGCAAAATGAATAATTTCAGTTTAAATTCACTAATGTTAAGCCATTAGCCTGAGACTTTGAGACAGCACCATTCTTTTGGCTTTTGTCTGAGGGTGAAACAATTAAGGACTAATCCTTTAAACTGTATTATTTTTGGAGTTGAGGTTGATTATTCCCAGACCACTCAATCCTTCTAGCACTGCTGTCAGAGTCCAGATCTCCAGAGGCCTTTTGCTGTGGTTGTGATGATCCAAGGACACACAGCTTGTCTAGGAAAAGGGGCAGCCTCCCTCACAAATCCACTTCCAGCTACAATTTCTTTATTTTTACACGGCCTCATGACAAAAGAGGTGCTCTTTGACGTTGGAAGTTTAATCTCAGTGTTGACAATGAGTCTCTCAGTAGCCCTGGTTAGTTTTTTTGCTTTATTGCACCTTGCTTTCCCCAAACAGATGATGATTCCTCTGTTAATGGTCTGAAAATAATATTCACAATAAACTTTTCAACCAGGTCAAAGTCTTCAGATGACAGAAGTGCTTTAGGAAGTGCTGTTTGAGTGCTAATAAGAAGGATTACGGGTAAGGAAAGAGCAGCGTGCCGGAGGTGGCCAACAGATCCAGGGGAACTGCCATGTTTTGCTCAAAATTCCTCCCCAGCTGCAGCCAGATTAATTTTGTACTGGGCTGGTGTCTCTTGAGGGGGTTTTCACAGTTTGATCCCCCCAGTGATTTGTCACAAGGCAATTTGATTTGTCACGAGTCCATAACCCTGGCATGGATGGCACAGGATACTGGGGTCGGGATGGCAAAGTCGGCTTTGGATGTGCTGAAAAGTGGGAGAGGAATTTTGGAGGTGTAGAGACCTCCTCCTTGGGGCAGGAAATGGTCCCTCAGTGCTGGTTTGGGGTGTTTTTTATATTTTATTTTTCAAATGTGAAGCTTAACATCAAACTGAAGGTGAGGGGGATGGCTGATACCTGAAGGGAGACAACAAGAAAGATGGAGACACAACTTACAATGTGCTGGAGGGACGGGACAAGAAGGAATGGCTTCAAACTGACAAAGGGCAGGGTTAGATGGGATATTAGAAAAAAATTCCTCCCTGTGAGGGTGGGGAGGCCCTGGAACAGGTTATCCAGAGAAGCTGTGGCTTCTCCGTCCCTGGAAGTGACCAAGGCCAGGTTGGACGGGGCTTGGAGCAACCTGGGATAGTGAAAGATGTCCCTGCCCATGGGATGAGATGATCTTTAAGCTCATTTCCAACCCAAACTGTTCCATGATTCCATGATTGTACTGGGAGCAAGGCTTCAGTGATGCCACCACAGGGCAAGGCCGTGGTGAGCCAGAGGGATGGGACCAGCACCAGGAAAAGAGGAGATGAAAATCTTCACCAGTATTTTATCTGATGGGTCTTCATTTAACCCAGGGCATGGCTTTGGCTAACTGTGAACTGAACCCAGGAAAAATGTAACACTGGGAATTGGTCATTTCTCTCATGAATAATGGCATTTTCAGAAAGATTGCCTTGACAATAAATTTTATCTCCCTGGAATAACCCTGTCCCACTGTTACTAGACGCCCTTTATTAAACGTCATTTTTTTCCAGGCCCTGCAATGACACCTTAGGTTCACCAACACAGCAAACCACGGTTTTCTGTCCTCTTTTTTGTGCCAGATCTAAAACCCACAGTCATACCCTACAACACAGACATCCAGTATAAACTGGGAAATGAGACAGGAATGCTGCAGTGAATCCAGAGCTGACCCAGAGCCAGTATCTGTGGTTTGAAGGGATCTGCAGTGTGGAGAGCCAAGGAGAGCCACCAGTGAGCACACGGGACATGGGAAATCATCCCCATATGGCTGAGGATGGGCACAAACCTGCGTGGAAAGACAAGTGAATGAAGCTCCTGCATCAGCTGCTTCATTGAGGTGTTTCCCCAAGGGCTGGCATAGCCTAAGCCCAGGAGCTGGCAGGGATTTTTTCTTCACTGGGAGAGAGGCAACGTTCCTGAACTTACAGAAATTACCCCGTTTTACTAGGGGATAAATCGAATCAGATTGTATCCAAATGGCCTATCTGTAAATTTTACCCACAGATGTATGTCATTTTCTTAATACCTAAGCTGCTTAGAAGCTTTAGTGTATTTATTTTCCTTTCACCCCTGCACTGGGGAGATACACTGTCCCTATTTTACAGCTGGGGAAGTTACTCACGGGGAGATTTAAGTGCAGGTATTCACAGCAGTCACTGAGTAGAACGGAATTCAGCGTGGCTGCAAAACCCACCTGCCACGCTGGGTAAATACTCGGGCAAGGAGCTCTGTGGTGAACGCTGGCAGTACCTGTGCTAATTAATGGAAAACAGGGTTAAGTGCACCTAAGTGCACCTACTTGTACTCCCTGCAGGGTAGAAATGGGTTCAGGGAATCAGGCAGGGGAGGCTGGAGCAATCGCAGGAGTTGATCTGTGTCCCTGAGGCTGGTGGTGGCTGGAGCCTGCTCCTGCCTGCTCCCTGCTCCGTGGGAAGGGCTCACCCACCAAGAACACTGAATTATTCTATGGGAGCTGCATACAAGGTGGAGGGAACTAAAGAGAAACCAAAATCTCTGTTTTTTCCATTCTTGACCCTTTTTTTTCCCTGGAGCTGTGTAAGAAGCATCCACCAGTCCAGACCAAATTATCAAACCTCCTGTCCCCTCCTGTTTCCAAATCGATCACTCCAGCTCAGTGGATTCCCTGCTTTTATTTTTTTCCAGAGACTTGAACAGAACCTTTGAGAGAAGCAAGGACACAATGATAAATCAGAGCAGCAACACGTGCACGAGCGTGGCACTGCAGAAGGGACCATTCCTTGAGTCCCAAGTCTCAATTAATTCCCTGAAGGACAGAAACCTGACAGGAAATCCAAAATCTCTTTGCAATCCACTAAATATTACAGGAATGAATGGCTGGCACGGGGGAAGGAATGTTGGCTGGAAGCGAAGCCTTTTGGTTTGGGCTTTTCCTGGGCTGTGTTTATTTAGCATACAGCTGGAGGCACTTGCTGGTTCGTATCTGGGAATGGGAGTTCCACACATAGCGTTGTGCTGGGAGATGGAAGGGTGGCAGCTCAGCCTGCTGATACCTGGAGTTAATTCTGCACCTGCACAGGGCCTCGGGTGGTGTTTGAAACATTTGAAGGGTTTAGCTGTGGGTTTATGTAGAACAGTTCAAAACAGGGCTGCCCTGTGGCTCTTTGTACTCAGACCGTGACGTCTGAGGTGTGAGTTCTTCTGGCTTTTTCTTTTTCCCTGAGTGAAGCAGAAGAAAAAACCTACAAAAAAAATCTGAACCCTTCACCTGTCAAACCAAAAAACTCCATTGCATTTCAGATCCACTTTCCCTCACAGATAGGATGAGAGAAAGAAAAGACATCCGACGTCACATAACCATTACCAGATGATGTTCATGAGGGTCACGGTGAGGGTCCCATATGAAATAAATAGAATATAAATTATGAGTCTCAGTGAAATGATGCTGCCTCACAACAGCTGCTCACTGCCCCCTTCCTCAAGAGCTCTGGCTTTGCCAAGCTTGGAACTGTAGCCTTGGGGTGACAATTCCCATCCTCGGATGTGTTGGAGAGCATCACTCTGGGCCAGCTCACCTCTGCTGCTCCGCAGCCTGGCAGGACCAGGCCCCCTGTGATGCTTCCCATCCCAGAGCAGCAGAGCTGGAAGAGCAGAGGGCTGCATTTTACGAGGCATTCCCGAGCCCTCGGTGTTGAAAGTGCAGGTGATGAGTTTCCAATCAGATAAGGCGGTGGTAATTCCAGATGACCCTGCCATCAGTCGAAGGAATCGCCAGGCGGGGAATGTAGGGATTAGGTTTCACTCAGAGCCTGGACACATTTATAATGTTTCACTAAATGAATAGGGAGTACTGTGACCCAGCTGGGAAATTTATGGCCTTGGTTGTGGCTCTGACAGGACTTTGGAGTGAGATATCATGGGCGTCGGGGGTGGAGGCTCATCTCAGCCTGAAATTGGGGTGGGGGTGGGGGTGAGAAGCAGAGATAAAGCAGCTGTTGAAAAGCTTAAGCTCTGTGTCTCTGGCTAAAAGCAACTTGAGAACATGCTCACCGAGGTGTCAACCCTCTACCAAGTGCCCAGGAAGTGAAAAATATCCCAGCTGAAGGACAAATCAAGTCCCATGTTGGGGGGTCCAGGCGCTCGGTCATAAAATGTGCAGATCGACAGAAGGAGGAAGAGGAGGAATAGTTCCATGGGAGGAGGAGAGGTCATTCCTGACAATGTGCAGCTCCACAAGGCTGGAGCCGTGCTACACAGGGGCCTTTCACTCCACCGTCTGTGGTCACTCAACTCATTTTCTCCCAGGGTTGGACAGGGTGATTTACGACACATTTTGGATTTTCAACAGCCTCCGTTGCACAGCCTAAACTGAGCTCCTCAAGAAGTGGAAGTTAATCTTTGCCTGAGCTGCATACAACGATGTGCTGTGACCTTCCTGACTGATGCTCTCAAAAGCCTTCCTTAGAAGCTGAGGGTGAAAAGCAGAGTTTAAAGATTTACTGAGACATTTACAAGTGCGATAACATTTTTCAGCCTGTTTGGTTTTATGATAAATCATTCTTTATTGCCCCAGAAAACCTGGAAGATGGTGACCAGAAGTCGAATATTTTTGGCTTTGTCATTGGAAAATCAGACCCAAAGTGTTTCAGCTATGAATGGAAGGAAATTTAAAGCACAGAACAATCTGAGGTAACCAGGCGAAACACTTGCTGTGGCTGTCCAAAAACAACCGAAAAAATGCCTAGAAATAAACAAAAGTTATATTTTGTAGGCCACTGAGAAGGTCTTTATTTTTTTTCCCTTTTGATAGTGAAGATTTTTTTTTAATTTTTCCAAAGAAAGTAGTGAGGTTGAAAAATGGAGGTGGCGGTGCATTAAAAATATGAATGTTTGGAGCAAAGCCAAGTGGTCATGATTTGTTTTATTTGAAAAATGTCAACCAGCTGTACCTATGAAACTGGAAACCAGGTAAAAATTGCCCCAATCTCGGCTTTTTTTTTTTTTTTTTTTTTTGAAACTGAAAAGTCAACCAAGGTTCATCAGAATGGTTTGTGAGCTTCCAACTAAGTATCCTAGGCTTGCTGGAAACTGGACCTGGATAACAGAATTGTTGGAAATAATGTGGATTCAGCTGAAGTTTCACTTTCATTTTTGTGCACAAATTCAAGTTATGTGGCATTTGTACCGAAAATGAGATTTACACAAACTCTTTCCATGCTCATGGATACCAACAAATCGAGCTGCACAGCAATGGATGTGGGGTTGCAGTGAAATAATCGGTTTTGGCATTGGCATGATTGGAAATTGGAGCTTACCCTGAATATTCGCCAACAAATCCCCCCGACTCCTGATGTGATATTTCTAAAAAAGCAGTGTTTTAAAGCAATTAGGTCATTTTAATTCTTCTAAACTTTCCAAATGAGGAAAACCTAATCAATTTATCTCTGTGAACAGTAATTCTTTGTTGAAAGCCAGCACAGCTTGAGCTTCTTTCAAGTTTAGAGCAAGAAGAAAAGGGGTTTTCAACCAGAAAACTCCTTGAGTGTCACCTTCTGCTCCATGTTAACACTATCTCTGAAAGTTAAATCCTGATCCATGAGCAGGGCTCATAAACCTACAGCAACATGAATTAGGGACACAAGAACAGCTGAATAATAAAATAAAAGCCCTTTTCAGCCTGCATTCAGCTGCAGTTGTGAGCAGGTCTTCTTTTAGTGCTCGTAATCTCTCAATTCTAATTTGAGTTGTGAGCTCCCAAAGCCGTTTGGCTTCGGGACTCCTCTTTGGAGAGTTCACCTGCAGCAGGGGAAAGTGGTTGGTGTTCTGGATATGGAGTGAACCGAAATCAAAGGCTCCAAGTCTGTTTTTCCAGGGCAATCTACACCTATGCAGTAGCTTCCCTGGAATCCAAACTGTCTCCTGCAGCACAGAACACTGAACCCCTGCCAGGAATGATAAACACATCCCATTTTTCTTTCCTTATCTGTTTGCATTTTGCTAATATCTCCTCTCAACCCCTTCCACTCACTTCCAGTGGCTCTTATCAACAGCCAACAAAGAAATCCTTCCCGGCCAATGTCTGGAACTTTGGTGTGGGAAATTTTCTCACCCGTGCACATAAGATATGATTTACACGAGTGGTGATGTGGGGATTCATTAGGGAAGTTTAATTGAGATCAATCACATAATAGGTAAAATATAGGGATGGAGGATGACACAACCTGTCAAACCTCTGATTACATGAGTCACCAAAATATATTGCCACAGGAATCATGGAAAACTTTCCTTTGACTTGCTGAGAGGAGTTTAACTTTGAAAGCCTCATGGCAGTGTTTGTTGGAACACTGATGTTGATTGCTAAACAGTAAAAAAAAAAATCAATAGGGTGAAACTAACTCGCCATAGGTGAGTAATTTAAAGTTCCAAATCAATTTATTTTGGGGGTATTTTTATTGCGTTATACATAAAATGCCATAAAGGAAAAAATGAATGTGTTCTATTGTATGTCTAAGCAAATTGGAAAGCTCTTGGGTAATCTATAGAAATAAATTTAAACGAGCAAAGCTTTTTTACTTGATCATCTATATTTCATATTCTGTGTGGAGGGAGGGAATTTGCCATCAGTACTTCTTTATTCAGTGTTTAATTAATGTGATTAATGCAGTGCAGTTTGGAGCATGATAGGTTCCCAAGCTCAAGGCAAGCTATGAAGCAGATACATAGCTAATAGTAACATATAAGAATTAATATAGATTTTCAATGCTAGAGATGCCGCGGTGTTCAGGTGGGAATTGGAACCTTCTAAAATAGTACACTCCAGATAGAACCCCAGCTCAATAATGTTTGCTACAAACGTGGGAGTTGCTGAAGGAGAAGCCAATATTGCATTCCTCAGGTCTAGGGCAGAAAAAGTGGAGGAGTTAAGATGAAGTGCAGATTTGCTCCTAATCAAATCCAGAAGACGTGCTGCAAACCTTATTCAGAGAGATCTGCTAAGTCTGCAGCATGAACATGACAGGCAGGCAAAATTGTGGATTTGATCATTTAAAAACCTGTGGATTCCTGGGGTTTTGGCTACGTTAAAGGCTCTGAGAAAAGACACGCTGAAAATTGCTGAGGGGTGTTACCAAAGCGAGTTGCCAAAGGCTTAGTCTGCTCAGTAATCCAGGGAGCAGCTGGTTGAGCTAACTCCCAGTTAATTACCTCTCCATTTCTGCAATCACTCCGTGGTTTGTTTAGGGCAAGGTGGGCTGGAGGGTTTGGTGCTCAAATCGTTCAATTCATTAGTTTGCTGTAGAAAATAAAAGTTGGGAAATAAAGACCTCATTATTGTACACATTTTTTCATTTAATTCGTTATGGGCATGTTACAAACTGGCTTTGTAATTTGGGTAATCACGCACAAATGCTGGGGTTTGCTGCAGCATTTTCAGATCAAATACTTGTTTGGCTGGAGCTGGAGGCAGTGCTGGGGCAAACCCAGCTCACTGAAGGTGTAGAGGTGATTGACTAAACACCCTCATAAATCTTCCAGAGCCAAATCCTGATGTCTTTGCACTCTCTTCAATACCCAGGATAAGAAAAGCACTTTTATGGGTGGGGCATGGGGATCAAAGCTCTACATACAGTCATTTATCCGAGGAGGAAAATGAAAGAATGGTACATCTTCCTGCCGTTTAATGGGATCATTGTAGACCACCTATTTCCTACAATGAAGGACCTCAAGTCCTTTGTGCCATCTGCTTTCTTTAAATACTCCACTGTAGGCCAGCTAAACATCACAGTCCGTCCTAACTTCCATTGCTCAGTTTAATCCCTGTAGATTATCCTAAATAATTGGGCTTTTTCTTTGTCATTTCTTATACAATCCCAGGTTATGATCTCCTACAATGCCAGCCTTTTTAAAACTCTGCAGCACATCTAAAATCAGCATTTAAAGAAATGTTTAAGTTGTAAAGTCAAGCTCTGAGAAGATTAAGAAGTGCTTGGACCCAGAACACCAAGCAACCTTAAATCATCCCCTGTCTATAAAGCCTTTAGACATCTGATTGCTCCAAGTTCATGCCCCTTCCAACTACTGTGAAAAAAGAGGTGAGACCTGCAAAAATGACTCCATTTTGAGGCACAGCCTGGATTCATTCCCACTGTACTTTCCATCCAAGGCTTTGAATGAAGTAGGGAGCTGTATGGAAAAAACTCAGCGTGATCAACATTTTCTTGTGTGGAACCACAGCAGACCCAGGAACCAGGGAGAGCAGATGGAAGAGATTCTCCCCCCAGCTTTGACAATTTATTGTGTGAAATCAACCCACCCGTCTCTCAGAAAAGATCTTGAAATGTTGACATTAATCTATTTTGACTTAGTGATGAGGAGTTGTGATGGAAGACTGCAGGGTCACTTGAAAATCTGATATTCCACTGAGAATCTTTTCCAGTCTACACTGAGAGTTAGAGACTGAATTTAATATCTGTTCTGAGATTCAGACCCGCTTGTCCAAATCTTCAGATGCTCCTCCATCCCCTGATTTTGCATCCCTCAATTTAGCTCTAAGTTTAAAACCAATCAGAAAACGCATGCCCCCAAAAAACCTCGCTGCTTTTAATGTGAGGTTCTAAGCAACCTTTTCTTCTCACTGTGGTGGTGGGGAGGTCTTCAGGAGCCTTTCCAGTACCGGATTTGACATCTGTTTTCTGAGGCACTGACTGGAATAGTCTGCCCAAGGAATGATCCAGCTGGCTGAGTATTCCTAGGTGCTGGATTATAATGCAATGGGGAGGAAAGCCATACTTGTGGGTATGGCAGAACATGCCATTTAGTGTGAAGTATTCCAGTGTCATTTTGTTTAGGAAACCAAGCAGCTCATTGTAAGCAAGATGACTATTTCACATTTTTTCTGTGTTCTCCATAATTCTCCTCCCCAACTCTCCCAAGAGAACAAAAATACGTAAAACGCAGTAAGATAATTTTCATGTTGCATCAAGCTATAATCCCTGATAATTCCAGGCTAGCGTTGTGGAAGAAATGACTGAACTTGATTCACTTTCTGTTGTGAAATTTTTAAAAAACAGGTTTCCAGCTGACTTTCCTACTGCTGTACTCACTTTGCCTGAAATGATTTTGGCTTTCACAGCCTGGGTAGGCTCAACACAGCCACGAGGGATTTGGAAGACCTCACAGGGAAGACCTCCTACAATCTGCAATGGATGGTGTCCCTTCAGTTAGAAAATTTAGCTCCAAGGAGGTATTGCCTCAGCATCCCAGGAGAGGGATCTGCTCTTGGAAGGGTCTTCTTTCCTTGAGCCCTCTCAAGACTTTGACCTCCCTTTCACCAAATGGCTTCATGGCAGATTTCTGTTCACTCCAATATCCTCTCCACATCTGAGGGTGTTTCCATCCAGAGAAGGGGCAGTCATTTCCAAAGCTGGAGGTTCTTTATGGAGAAAGCCCTACTCATTTCTCTTTATTCAGAATTCTCTTTTTTTTTTTTAAGTGCATTGCTGCAGCCATCTAGAGTTTTAAAAGTCAGAGCTCCAAGTGGAGCACAGCTCTGGTGTTACTACATTGTTCCAGTGAAAAACCTGACCCATGAAGTGGGTTGATCAGCTTCCAGTTGATTAAAGATGTTCTCCAGAAGAACGGTCTAATTCAGAGTTGACAAAGGCAATTATGGAAACTATGTCTGCTTCCAATAAAACTCCCTGCCTCCTTGCCAGGCACAGAGGGAAAAACCTGCCTTCAAACTCCTGGCCATGAACTTGCTTCATGTTTTAGCAGTGCCGCTCCTTGGCACTGCAAAATCACTAAAAATGACCAGAATATCCCCTACATCCAAAGCCAGGATGTTCCTTCATATATTTTCTTGGTTTTCCCCCATCCCAGTGGCAGCACACTGGTCTGAGCTGGGCTGCAGGCTGCTTCTCTTCTTTATGCCAATCCAGCAAGGTCCCAAGCACAAACTGGGAAGCCATTTGGCCGGAGGTAAATTCTTCCCTCCATAGCCACACCTGACTGCCCAGGGTGTCGTCCCAGGCTGGGTGAAAAGCTTTGGGTGAAGGTGGCGCATTGGGGTTGATTATTACTCTCGCTGACAGTGCTGAAGGTGCTGATTTTCCTGCAGTGCAGTGCATCATGCTGGATTCATTTACTGCGTGTTCTGTGCCCGTGTCTGGGATTCATTGGCTGCACTGCAACTTTTGGAACCCCGCTCCAGCAGTGACTCCCTGACATGCGGCTCCAACCCCCAGCTCGTCTCCGACTGTACTTTTATTACCGTGAGGAGATCTCTGTGTAGCTTCAGACTGCTGCAAATTTCCAAGGGCCGCCTCCCAACAAGTATCACTTTCCAATTTCATTCCCCTCAAGAAATTCTGTCAACAGCTTCTCCCAATTCCATTAATCTTGTGTTTTACCATCTTAAAGCCTCCCATTCTCTCAGCTCCCTTAAAGATGTGACCAGTGTTTCTCCTTGAGTGCTGACAATTACTTTCTCATTCTTGTGTGGAGCTGCTCTCCCTGCTAAGAACCACATGCAGGTTTCAATAATACCTATTCATCAGTAATGTATGGAGTGAGCCAGGTCTGGATTTCCACACTGAGGTACTGATGTGTTTTACATACCTTTCCTTACTCAAAAGGGATTTTCTGTCTCTGAACACTAAATATGAGAAGCATTTTTCAAATTCTTTGACAGAATGCTTTTAACATATCAGCAGGGTTAATAAATCTTTCCCATTTGTTCTGTTCACTTTTATTCATAGTGAAGTATTGATCAGCAACAAGCAGGGATTGTGAGGACAGTTCTCAAATCAAAGTGATATATGGTGCTACCAGGACAGATACAAATGGTTTGGTTTGGAGCTGTGCTCCTTTAGCCCCAAGGATTTTCCCCCAGCAGCAAGAAAATCCAGAAAGGGATCATTCAACCACCCCAGACCACCAACCTGTCAGAGCTCTCCATGTTAAATGTTGAGATTTGCTTTTCTTCACCCTTTTTCACCACGCTGCACTTGAATAACACACACATTTTATCTCTCCAAAATGCAAGCAACTGATGGGGTCCAAGAGACTGATTGAAATCAGGGATGGTGTGGCATAGAGGACAATAGTACTGAAATTATATTTCACTTTCTGTCCGTGCCTCAGATCTGGAATATCCAGGGGGTAATGCCTGCACCGATTTGATTTTCTCTGGGGCTACCTCTGTGTATGTGTATTCTTTACAGATACCTTAGGCTGTGCAACAATTAAATCAGTTAAAACCAAGAGAAAATTGGAAAGCTGAAAGCTAATTTATCCTAATTAGAAACATAGAATCGTTAAATTTGGAAAAGACCCCTCAGATCACTGAGTACTTCAATTTTGATAAAACACAAGGCAGGTATATTATCGAAGAAATATTCATGGAAAAAACCCAGACATTTCTTACGGAGAAAGTCTCAATACCTTTTATGAAGATGGGATGGAAAGATTGGAGATCCATGATGGAAATGGACAGGGTTCTGTTCTGAGAGGAAGAATTCAGTTTAATTTTCAGAAATTCTCAGAGACATATTGGGCTGTGAATAATCTTCTTAGATGCTGGTAAGACATCTCTCATCTAGGGCTTTTAAACCAGCCAGCGGCATAGGGGATTATCCTGAATTAGCAAACAAATTGCCTGGATGACCTAATCCATTTTCCATTTCGAGTTTCCATGAGTCTGTAGTTCTGTGAATGTTTTTCTCTGTTGGTCTTCGTACAAAAAGACTTCTCAACAAATCATTGGTTTTTTCATTGGTTGCTTTTTTGGTCTGGTCCTTGGAACTCCTGTCTAAAATTTTGGTGACACGTTGTGCTTTTGTCAGCCCTGGCAAGGAGGCAGGAACTGTGCATGCGATCCACTGAGGAGAACGGAATGTCAAAAAGCACTGGTGGCACGACAAGGGCCGGCAAAGTTGGGAATTGGGAGTCTATTTTTAGTGGCTGAAGATTGTTCCGAGGTTAAAGGAACATACAATTCTGGGGGAAGGTGGAGGGAATATTTGCCGTCCCTGGAGGGAATCCGAGAGGATTGCAGAGTAAGGGGTCAGAGGAGCAAGGGGAGGGGAGGGCTATCTGTGACACAGCTGTTTTGGGAACAAAAAGAAAGAAAAAAAAGGAGTTGGATGGTAATTCCTGGTGCTGTATCCCACTGAAGGATTTTTCAGAGTGGTGGAGTGAAAGAAGCATAGTCATATTTAAGGCATCAGACCACCTACATCTTAACAGATCCACAAATTGACGTTAATGACGCCATTTATGTTTAAAAAGAAATTTAAATTCAGCTGGAAAAATAGAATGGACACTGAAACACTGCCTTACTTGTTCCAGCCAGCTTTCTAAAGCAGGATCTGATACATTTGCTGGAGGAAAGAGCAGAAAGGACAAAGCTCTACAGGGAAGATGTATCTCAGGCAGTTCTTCCCTTCAGCAAGTTCTGACCAACATTGGAAGACCTCAGGTTGTAGCAGTGACAAATTCTTGTGCTCAAAAAGGGGAAGACCAGTTTATTTACTATTTTGGCAGAAAAATGAACATTTGGGCAGTGTAGGACCCTTTTGGAGATGGAAATTGCTAAAGCAGCAAGATCTATTCATTGTAAATTAGCAATGCTTACAGTGGAAAAAAAAAGGGATTTTTAATTTTTAAGTCACTTGCAAACTACATAAACCTTGCATGGTTCTTTTCTTGTGCTTATTTAGTAAACTGAAAGTACAGCATTTTTCTTTCTCGTAGGACGATACTACCGACTCGCTTTTTCAAAAGGACAGGGAGCAACTCAAAATTTGCAGCAGGAAAAGGCACGAGAGCTGCCTAATTCAGCCACGTTTTTCTTTGCCCTTAAGAACTACCAGTTTTCTCCAAGGAATGAGGAGTGAGTGATTAAGCTCCATCTAGAACTAGACTGGTGTGTGTATTCCAGGGTGTGCACAAGTTAAACTGCCTTTTAGACAGGTTAAGGACGTGCTCAGGATTATTTCCTTTCACCTGTCAATCCACAGTTACCCACACAAGCTTTGGATGTGCATCCAAGACTTTCAAAGGTTGTTCTTTGTGTTTGAGGATAGACCAGAAAGCCAATATTGTTATTTTTGGGCTATTTTTAATGTCTACATACAGAGAGGTCTCTAGAGTTGCCATAAATATCCTGTTTGCTTTCTTTGTTTCTCTTTCATTTGGCTCCCTTGCTATCAACCAGACTATTCTTCCTAGAACGCTTTACTATGTCCCTGCTGCTCCCTTTGGAGGAGAAAATCAAGGAAATGCATTTGCAGGGGGAAAGGGATATTTATCCAGCAGTGAGTAACTTTTAAAAATAGTTAAATCAATTTAGAGCAAACTTTCAACAGAGAACGCTCACCTTTGGACAGAGATCAAGAATGGAAACTCTCAGACCAGAAGGAATTTGCGCAGGATGTAATGAGGAATAAAAAAATGTGAGTGGGTCTGGGGGGTGCCAGGACCAAAATTAGGCCAGGTCACCCCGACAGCCAGGCCAAAGGCTGCTTTTTCTCCATCTCACGCAGCTCACAAATGTCTAACATTTCGCTGAGAGTGTGAAGTGCAAATCCAAGCGCCCACAAGGATTAATTTACATGCCCGAGTGGGGAGCTGGGTTTAAACAACACAGCTCAACCCTATCTCAACCCAGCTCTGTCCCACGTGTGCACAAATCCACAGGCAGCCATTCCAGAGCCTACAGAGCATTTTCTTGTTGTGAGAGGCACGTGTGATGTTGGGCTCATTAAGACGAGATGTGAAATCGGATCCTCCTTTCTTCCTGCTCGGCTCTGGCTTTCTGCTGAATGTCACAAAAGCAGACTGCATTTGCTCACCCTCTGCCCGCAGCACTGGAGCTGAAGTTTATCACCATCTTTCTTCTATTTTTTTTAGCTTTTCAGATTCTTGGCTCCCTCATTCAGAAGCTCGTGGAAGAGGGAAATTCTCCTAGTGCAGCAAAGCACTCATGTACTGGAGCAGAATGCTGGTTTATTTTTTGATAAAGCAGATGTTGCATTTCTAACCTTTTCCCGTGCCCATTCTCCAGGCTGGCATGTGCAGACTCCAGGAACTCCTGACTTTGGCCACTCACACCTGGGCTGAGAGCCTGCCCTCACCAGGAGGGCTTTGCCTGAGCCTCCCCAGCGAGCTGGGGAAAAAGCCTTCCAGCAGCTCCTCTCACCTCGTAAAAGCCTGAGTGCGAATTGCTGGCGCATGTGGGAGACCCTGCAGGTTCTGGGGACACTGAATCTCTTCTGTTCTCCCACAAAAACTGCCCTGAGTTCTCAGCAAATCCCTCCCTTCGCCGTTTTAGCAGTAGCACTGTTTGGATGCTCCTCTCCCTCTCGTGTGTCACTGGGAATTTGCAGGCCGTGACAGGAGACAGGAGGATCGGTTCCAGTTTCCTGTGGTTATGCAGCATTTTTGCTGGACATTCTGCCCCCCTGATGATCCAGCACATGGATTTTAGGGCCATCCTCAGCACAAGGGGATGACACAGGGATCTGCAGATGGAAGGCAGGTGGTGGTTACACCAATCCAGACATTGTACGTGCTCTGGACTATTGATGCCAAAAATTGGGCTACTGAAAGCTGGAGAGGGACTTTAGACAAGAGTATGTACAGATAAGACAATTGATAACTGTTTCAAAATGTAAGAGGGTAAATCTAGAATAGATATCAGGAAGAAATTCTTCCCTGTGAGGCCCTGGCACAGGCTGTCCAGAGCAGCTGTGGCTGCCCGTGGATGCCTGGAAATGTCCAAGGCCAGGCTGACTTGGGCTTGGAGCAACCTGGGATAGTGGAAGGTGTCCCTGCCCACAGCAGGAACACGCTGATCTTTAAGGCACCTTCCAACCCAAACCATTGCAGGATTCCATGACTCCATGATCTCAGCTGGAAAGCCAGGAATTGTCATAGTATGGGAACACACGGAAGGGAAAGAAAGGAATGACAGAGTCATGGCCATGTCAGATGTTTGTGCTCCTCGAGGATAGACAGCACCTGCCTCCCTGGAGGAAAATCCAAGGGAACTGTAGATGCCTTTGTAGCCTTGTCTGCCTTATTAGGTTAAAGGACTCCTGGTTTGGCCTTTGCCTGAGGGTATCCAGTTGCCTTTGCCCAGCAGGAGCTGAGGTATGCCGAATTAAGATGATGTATTCTGTGGACAGGTGCAGAATGGAATAATTTCTTCAGACAGGAGGGAGAAAAAAAAGGTGGCTGGAAAGTTTATCCTATTCTGCAGAAAACCACAGCACAGTGCATCAGGGACTTGCATATTTATTATCATATACATCTTGTATGTTCAGCGTCAGCTCTTGACTGTGGCTGGTGGGAGGTCTTGGTGCTCCTTGAGGGTGAGAGCTTCTGTTGTTTGGAATATTTTGACTTTTCTGAAGAGCCTGTGGCTCTTGGGAAGGGCCTTGCTGCTTCAGGGGGCTCAGATGGCATTTCTGGCAGCTAAACCCACTGGATGGCTTGGTCCTGCTCAGTGGGAGATGTCCCCATGTCACTGACACTACAACCCATGCTGCAACAGAGAAGTTTGCTCACTGCAGTCCCTACAATGAAGCCTGGCAGAGGCTCATTATCATCTCTCCATGGCACTTACGAGGGAAATCTCCTACCCCAGATATTTTACCCCACCAGAGACACCCTCCATGACAAACCACGGACATCTCCGAGCCAAAAAGCAAAGCTTTTGAGCTGTCAGCATGGCTGTGGTGGCTCACAGGGAAATCTGGGCAGAGTGTGGTGTGTTTATACATTGTCCCTGAGTGACAATCGCTCTCTGTGTCCCCCCAAAGCCATTAATGCTCTGAGGAGTCAGCAGATGAACTGGAGTGGTTAAACTCATTAACACCAGGTTAACTCCCATTGTGAAGCTCCTGGCTCGACATCAGAGGGCAATAAAACACCAAGAGCAACATGATGACTGTTATGATCAGGAAATTTGGGACATGTGTCATGAGAGGGAACAAACAGGGCAGCAGAGGTGTCTGGCAGCAGCGCTGCTGAGTGTTCATTGCCATTCACTCCCCCTCCATGTTCCTCTAATGCTCTTTATCAGCTTCCTCCGCTGCTGGGTGCAAACAAAGTCTGGCCCTTACCTGAGGGCCAGAGGGATGAGAGACAGTGTTAGACAGGATATTCCCAGCATTTTCAATGCTTCCTTTTTGGTGGGTTATGAATGTCTGACTGACACGGCCAAGCGAAAGTGCTGCGGGTTCCCGTGGGGCCCGTGTGGCTGTAAAGCTCACAAACATAATAATAACAAAGCCATAAATTCTGACCTGTGGTACAGTCCCAGCCAAATAACAGCTCCCCAGCTGTGGAATATGTGCCCTTGTTGTGTGAAGGTGGCAGACCCAGGGGTAAAGTTCACCTCGTATTTGTCAGGTTGTGTAGAGCCAGGCCCGTGTAATGACCGAAACTCAGCCAAAAGCCCCGGCAGCAGGACAGATGCCCAACTGTGTTTTGAGCCTGTTATGATCTACTGAATATTTTGTGAGGGGAGAAAGCTTAAAAAAATACATGATGAGGGACAGATAACAGGCAGGGCAAAAAGTGGTGGCGATCCCATTGCAAGGGGTGGTTTTATCCCCTACAAAACACCCAGGATTTTTGTATCTCAATGCCCTCAGGCCATGAGGACTGGATGCAGCCCAGGAGGAGGGATGAAATAACACATGGCTGTTTCTTCTTTCTGCAGCAATTTCTTCCCAGACAAAACCCTGCAGCCCCAAACGGCTGAAAGACATTAGCGAAGTCCCAAAGCTTACAGGAAGGCAGGGAAGTGCATGGGTGAATATTAGGGAAGACCGACAGAGCCGTGAGCTAATTCAGATCCTTCCCAACAGAGTAGGAAAAGTTGGACACTTGGAAAACTCCCAAGTACCCCACGCCTGCCTTTGGGAGGTGCTGGGATGGGCTGGCAGCAGGGAGATGCTCATAGGAGGAGTTGGGGAGAAAGTTTGGTTGGTCTGCCATCATCAGGAGGGGATTTTCCAGGGAAAAGGGACTTGGGAGGCAACTTCTTCATGCCCCCATCGCCTCTGTCATGCTGGGATTGTGTGCACCTCGAGCCTCAGTGACAAGCGGGAGTGGGCTGCGCGCCATCCAGAGAAGGAAGGACGAGATGATTTGTTTTTGTGTGTGTTTTTCTTTCCATGTCTGCTCCTTGGAAGGAAACATGTCTGCTTTTAGAGAACAATGCTGCCCAGGGCCGTGGGAGTGAGTGACTGGGCTGTGCGAATCCCAACCCGCAGCCCGTTCCCAGGCCAGCCCTTGGCTGTGCTCAGCCCTGCACCGGCCCCTTCCAGAGGGTTAAATCCTAAATGAGGAGGGCTGGGGGCAGCTGGGAAGTGCAGCCCCTTCCTCCCTTTATGGGGGTGCAGCACTTGCTGTCCCTGAGCTGTTGGCAGCAGGGATGCTCTGGAGCTTCTTGACCATCCCCCAAATCCCCAGTCTGCATCCCATAACCTGCACTGTTACCTCAAATTCTTCCTCTGCTTCTTATCCCAAATGCTTTCCCTGGACTTTTCTTGGAGCTATTTCTTCTCCTCCATCCATATCCCAATGGACTGATGAGGACAATAAAATGGGGACAGGAGAGCTGCCAGCCCAGTAGGACAATCCACCAATTCCATCTCCCTCTTCTGGAACCAAGTGCAGTTATGTCAGATCTCCTCATCCTGAGATAACAAAACTCCCTTCAAAGTTCAAGCCAGGTCATGTTTTGTTCTGGTGTTCTCCACACAGCAAACTGTGAGGTGAAATTTGGGCTGCAACCCGCTAACTCCACTTGGAATGGCTTTTTGGGGTATCTCAGGGGTACAAAGCAGCATTTTAGGGATTCCCTGCCAGCTCTCTCCAACCTAACTAAAAGCACTTGGCATCAATTAGGGAACGTCCAGAAAGGCTGTGATTTCCATCTGTGCCTGAGCAGTGCAGGACTGGCAGCAGGAGGTGTTACAGAGGAGTCAAATACTGTGGATTTGGAGTTGTTGGGGTGAAGGGGACTGACAAGAGGCACAAAGATACACTTGGGAGGGTTTAGGACTCCCAAATCTCCAGACAAGTACTGAGTTGAGAACATGCATTCCAGCAGCAGGATTAGCCAGGCATCTTCCTTATTTAACAGCATTTTTTGTCACCTTGTAGCTCCCCTGTCATTGCAGCCCTTTGAGCCCTGCCATGTCCAGGGACCGGGAAGGCTTTGGAGGGAGGTTTTTCTCTTTCCCAGCAAAATAAAACCCTTTTGGTGTCCTTCCTGGTGATCCTTGAGGTCTGCAGATCACCTTTAACAGAAACCCTTGCCGTGGCACTGGAGGGAATGCTTGAACAAGGCTCCTTAACACACCCCCGTGTCCTCCCAGGCACTTCTCCCGCCCAATCCTGGCTGTCCCGGCACTGAATGGGACCTTAGTTTTAAGGATAAACACATCCATCACAAAGCTGTTTGGCCCACATCCCCTCCATGAAACCCCTTTTGAGGACTCTCTGCGCAGAGACCGCATCCCTGCTCTGCTTTCCACTCCCCAACCTGCTTTTTTCCAACGCTCCCCAAGCAAAATCCCGTGTTTTCCAGGAGCGGGAAGAGGTGCAGAAAAACAAGGGCCACTTTAACCCCTGTTTTAAAGCTGTAGTTCCCTCCTGACTTGGTATATTTAGTTTGGGCACAGTTCTGAAACAAAAGGTAGAAAGGAGCCAAGTTGTTGGGGCAGGGGGAGGGAAGAAAGTTGGTTTGATTTCAAGAGCCTTGGAAGATCATTAAAATTTCATAACAGGCAGAAAAAAAAGGTTGTTTGCTTCTAAGGTCTCTGGTGTTTAAAGGGCTAGAGACAAAACTGCCGAGCAGAATATTCCAGTTTATCCTGTGGAATAGGAAGGAATGGCCCCAGACATAATTACAAGTAAGTAGAGCAGCAAGAGAGGGGGAAAGTCTCAGGAAATCTGATGACTAAGAAGGCTTTTTTCGGCGGAGTTTAATCAGTTTGCCCGCTTGTTTGTTTGTGGTGATTCTTCTGATCCGCCTCAGTAAAGTGTTGGATGCTTTGACGACAAAACGGGTGGGATGGGGGGAATTTTGGCTCCTTAAATTTGGGGGCAGCTGAAGGCAAAGCCAGGGAGCAGGGGTGAAATGTGAAGCGTGGTTTGTGAGTTTACAGAGCTGGGTTCAGGGGATGGGGTTTCAGCAGTGGTCTCACTACTCACCGACTTTGGAGGTTTTATCCACTGAACAAGCAACAGGAGAGAGATTTTTACAGAAGCAGGGAAATGATATCTCATTAATATTCCTACCTAGCAGAAAAAGAAGGGAATAATAACATTAATGGTCCTAAAGCAGCAGGGAGATGATGATGAATGTTGGGCTGTACATGAAAACTATACAAGGCTGTATAGATTTCAAAAAAAAAAATCTGTGCTATTTCTGCTCTTGGGCTTCACTCTTTAAAAATACATTACCACTGAAATGGAGTTTTAGCAGGGAATAACAACGTTGGCAAAAAATTTCTTTGAAGCGCAGAACTCCCGATCTGAAAAACAAAATGGGTCGTAAATCACAGAACGCATTAAGAGCCACAAGATAAATGGAAATCTAACATTGTAAAATATTCTTCTCAGTACAAAATAGCATTTAAAACCAGTGTTTTATAGTGATAAAAATGATAGTAAAGAGATTATATTCCCGTCAAGGTTGTAGGCATCAGTTCCATTCTAAAATCACGGCACAGTACTTTAAAAAGTCATTAATAGTGATTTGATATTTGTATATATGACATCAGACTTATTCCTGAAAAGGAGAAACTTTTAGCTCTGTATTTATATTTTATTATGAACTTGCTTTCAGTTGTCTGCAATTTGTACAACATTGTTGTACTCAATGGCTTAGTTCTTGCAGCAAAAGATATATATCTTAATTTTTTATTTTGTTTTACCAAAAAAACCCTCAAATCCTAAAAAAAATAGCCTTATAATTTCAAATGATTGTTAAATAACCTTCAAGCTGAACACAAAGAAAATATATTGAATTATTCGTTGAAATGCATAATATTTTCTGCTTTTTTAATTAGAGCTCATTACCCTTTCTCTTTTTATACCTACTACACAAACATTGCACCCATAAGAGCAGCTTTATAATCAGAGGAAGCATTTTTAAAGGAATATTGTTAAATTCAAAGTGAAATCCTATTATCTCTTGTGGGATCTGTGCTCCTAAATCATTACCTACGGTAAATTATTCCTCTGATTTGAAATGTTCATCCCACAAGGAAGATTGATTATTCTACTAGGATACAATATTCTCCTTATTTTTCTGTCTCCTGGGAAAAGATCAGCTTCCCTGCTTTTCAGGTTTTACACGAGTGTACAAATAAAACACTGAGATGATTTCTGAGGATTGTGCATATGCAAACTCCCATCATTTTTTAAGGAGTTTCCCAGAGAGGAGCCTGATCCAAGCCGGGTTGGAGTTAATGACTCATTTCTAGCTGCTGTAAAGGGATTTGGAGCTGAGCACTGGAGGATGAACTTTCACAAGAACATGAATTTTATCATCTTGCAAAATCAGGAATCATGGAATAATTTAGCCTGTAGTTGGAGAGTGTAATTTGGTCTGATAATGATATTTTCCTCCGTGTACTTTGGATTTATCAGTGGTTTGTGGCTAACACAGCCCGTGTCAGCTGATTTCTCACCCCTGAGTTAATAAAACACTGTGTGTTTGTGTAGAAAAACAACAGATTTTGAACCTGACTCTGATTGTATTGGTTTTTTTTAAAATAGACAGTGATATTATCTATAAAAGAGCCCATTCCACAATTTGATGATTAATGGGATACCCTGAAATCTCACTACCATATTAGAAAACAGAGAAGTCTGAGGGATTACAGGAGTTCTGGAGGCAGTGACGGTTCAGATGCTTTTTGCCTTATTTTCTCTCTTGCTCTTCTACCTTTATTCCTTGCAGTGGGGTTCCGTGTTCCTTCCCACAAAGCTTCCATTGGGAGCAGGGAGGAGGGTCTGGAAAGGGTCAGCTCAGTGTAAGCAGGGTCTGGAAACAAGGCCCATGTTGTCACACCAGGTTTGCTCAACACTTCCAACCCAACCTGCGTCTCCATGTCCTGCCATAATGCAAATGAGGCTGTTCCTGCTGGGAACGTGGCATTCCCGGGAACATTCCCTCCTGGGAGCGAGGGCAGCAAGTCCTCCTGATTGAAGAGCTCTTACTGATGCTGCTATTCTTACTTGACAGGGATTCACAGCCTCCCTGCTCAGCCTTTCCCTTATTTCTACATGTAAAGAAGCAAAAAGGGATGGCTCCCAGCTAGATGAGTTTACAGGAATAATTGGAGTGTAGACCTGTGAAAGGAACCTCCTTCAACTCATTTTTCAGAGAGGGAGCTTTAAAGATGCAACTCTAAATGCCCCCCTCCCCCCAAAATAAAAGGAATTTTTTTCTGGGTGGGTGCAGTTATTTGCAGATAATGCCATTTATGAGCCCACAAATCTTCTGGGATTTTCCACCACAGCTGGGAGCACACAGGGGTCTCATCCCTTTGTACCAAAGAAGCTGGCACTGCAGGATTTCTCTCCCTGATCCATGCCCCAGGACTTTCCAAGTCATGTGAGCCACCCCAAAAAATCATTTAAAGAGATTTTTAAGAATCAAACATGCCTGGGATAAGTGAAAAGCTGGATTCTACTTAATTTCTGTTCTTTCCGTGCAGGAGAAATTCACAGAGCCCAGTGGAAAGAGCGCACACGAGCCTTTTACAGGGACAAAATGTGGTGTATTATTTCCAACACCACTGACTTCCCACCCCTCTCCCACCCCTGGACAGAAATCTTGGCTGGCTCAGGGATGCAGTTTGCAACCTCTCTGCTCCACCACTTGTAAATAAAGGCCTTTTTATCTCTGGGGTTTCGTGTTCAGAAGAAAGTTATCTGTGGCCATAAAAAACACATCTGTTGGTAGCTCAGCTGAGGGCAGAGCAGCCAAGTGTTCAGCATGGCATGGAAATGCTTCCAGCAGGATCAGGGCCACAGTTATGTCCTTTCCTTCCCTTAGTCCAGTGCACTTGATCCTGACCCAGGCAGTGGCTGTTCCTTCTGGAGGGTGGCAACTCAGAAAATGTCAAATATCTGATTTTTTTTTTTTGTGCTTAAAAAAGCTGTCCTCACATGAGCAGAAAGATTTTGTTACAACATCTCCAAAAACCCTTAAACTCTCAGAAACTGCCCTCAGCACTGGTGGAGTTATCACAGCTCCAGCACCCCTGGAGAGGATGAAGCTCCTTATCCTGAGCTCAGCACAGCTCTGTCTGCAGCAGGGGCAGGACAGGGATGGGCACGGAGCAGATAAATGGGGTTGTAATGGGGTGGGGAGCAGCTGTAAAACCCAGTCTGCCAAATCCAGCAGAGGCAGCTGCCCTTCCCTACTCCCAGTGAAGTCTCTTCCTCCTGACAGTTTGCTGAAAGGATTTCCATTGTGTGGTACTTAGCACATCTGGGAGTTTATTGCAGGCTGGTGCTTTCTGTTTTCTATCTCAGTGACACTGACAGAAGATGCGGAAGAACAATTCGTGCCAGATCCCTGATCCGCGCTGCATCCAAATGTGGTAAAACCCTGAAAAGCTCTGACGTAGGAGAGCCCTGCTTGTCCTGGTCTGATCCTGAATGACACTGACACCCACTGACTTCTCCCTGCAACAGATGCTGCTTAGGAAAAATACGAGGATTTGGACAAACGATAGGAAAAAAAGGTTTATTTCCAAAATACAGCCTTTAAACACAGGGCACTGGCGTGTGTGGCAGGGGTGGAACACAACATTGACCAGATTCCTCGTGTCCTGACTTTATTACCACACTGAATATGGAGAAAGGGAAAAAATAAAGCCTTCCCAGGCAGGAATAAAGCTCAAATCTCAGCTTCTCAGACTCCATAAAGGAGCAATGAGGATGGTTCATGGCAGAGAGAGCTTCCCTGGTAATATCCAGATGTCCCTGTCCTCCCCACCCAGCAGTTGCCCTGGAAAATGTCTGATGGCTGGGTTGTGTTATAGCAGAAATTAGGGATTTTCCAGCTGGACAACAGGCTGTGGCCATAGGGCATCTGCATCCCAACGCCTTTCCCTGCCCTTTACCTCAGCTGGCCCTTTGCAATGGGCTGCGGTGAAATCATGTTCCCAATGGCAGGAATACAAAATAACTCATGATGTGCCTCAAACTGTGAGCAAAGAGTATCTGATCCTGCCCAAACACAGACCTGCTCGCTTCAAAGGGGGCAATATTTACTCAGTAATCAGCATCTAACTCCCTTTCCCGGCCCAAATATTCCCTTCTGTGCTCAGCCACATTTTCTGCCCGTCCAGAAAATCTGCATGAGGTGGGCTGGGTGAACATGGGGATGAGAGTAGTGCTCCCAGGGAATGCCTGGATCCCAGGGATCATCCCAAGGGCTACAAGCCCTGACACCTCAGGACCAAGGATTTTCTCCTGGCTCATTTTATTTATAACCACCAAGCTTGGGCAGGGCTACTGACAATCCAGATTTCTGTGCTTTCCACATTTTCAAAAAAAAACTTTCCCCCATGTAAGTGAGCAAAGAAACACCCTCCTTTCCTCAGGGATGGTGAAATAGGAGCAAAGAACCAAATTCCAGCCTCGAAGTGCGATTTAGAGCTCCCAGGAGGCACAAGATCTCCCTCTTGCCATCCCTTTGCTGGCTTCAACATCTCAGAATGACCAGCTGGGCAGAATGAAATTCCTGCCATTCCCAGATACTGTGATAAATATTTAATAAATAATCGAATTAAACCCTAATGTTGCTTGTATTTATTTGGGGGTTTTTTTTAGGTCAGCATCTGCAGCTTCTCAAATTAAACCCTAATGTTGCTTGTATTTATTTGGGTTTTTTTTTTTAGGTCAGCATCTGCAGCTTCTCGTGCTGTTATTTGTGAAACAGCTTTATTAGCCTATTACAAAAGCAGGCATTTGTTATGCAGCAAATTGAAGTTTCACAGTCAATGGATGTTTTGCGGCCTGGGAAAGAGGAAACACCAACTGGAAAAGTCACTTGTGCCTATTCTTGTTTTTGCCCAGTAAGAATTAATATCAGATGTGTAAATGGTGGAATTCCTTGAAGGAAATGCATCTCCTTTGTTAAGGGACTGCTAGCTGGAAACTGCAGAGCCTCGGATGATGTAATAGCCAGACGTCTGCAGACTTTTAGAACAATTGTCATTTATTTCCAGGAATAAGAGGAAATTTCTTTCTACTTCTCTTCCCACATCACTCATCCTGGGAGGGAAAGATGCTTTCCAAGGCATTTCAGCAGTCACTAATGGCACAGTTCTGTATGGGTCACTCTACTTGACAGATGGATTAGGATCCAGTGTCAAACTAAGGAAAAATGGAGAAGAAATCTCCATCTGAGGATGGAGACAGACTGATGAGTCCACCCTGCTGGTAATACTGAATTATTCAAGGACTAAAGATGAAAGGTGACTGCGATGAAATGCCAAAAATCCATCTGGAAGTCCATGGCTGAGTGAGAAAACGTCAGGTGAAATTCAGGATAGATAAATGTCAAGTGATGGACACAGGGGAGGAGGGTGCTGGGAATCCTCTAAAGTAACCCTGACTCTTACACTCTAAACTAACTCTAATCATTGAGGAGAGATAGAGCTCTGAGGGTGATTATCCTGGGAAATAGTTTGGACTTGTAACTCTCAGGAAGTAAAGTAAATGTTAGGAATTATTAAGAAATGAAGAAGGGATAGATAGATAGATAATAGATAGATAGATAGATAGATAGAGTGTTATTTTATAAACCTTTGGTGCATCTCCACCTGGAACACCTGAAATCTCCCAGCTCCCAAAGGAAGCAGTCCAACTGGAACACACTTAGAGGACGGCGCCAAGGATAATTAAAGACTCAGTCTTCAGTGTGAGAACGATTAAATGAACTCTGTTTCTTCAGCCAGAAGAGAGACGAGTGAGAGGATCTGATGGCCTTCTCAGGAATTAGGAATGACAAGGAGAGAATAGCGAGCAGCGGTTTGCTGGTTTTGCCTCTAACACAGAACTCAGAAGCATGAAATGAAGCTGGTGGCTGGCAGTTCCCACCAAGCAGGAGCAATCTCCACTCCATGCTTCGTCATCCTGTGGAACTCCTTGCCACGGGATCCTGGGAGTGTTAAAAGTTTACTGGATGCATTCATGAAAGAAAAACTCATCAGAGGTTTTTAAAATCCATCTGGGTTTTGTATTAAACAGAAAGGCTCCATGTCTGGTTCAGAAAGTGCCTGAGCCAGAAACCACTGTAGGTTGGGCAAGTATTTGGGGGGGAAGTATTGCTGTAGGACTGACCTACATTTGTACTCTTTGCTGGGCTCTCACTACTGTTGCAGATAGGAGGTTATTTGGCATGGGCTTCCAGCCTGACCTGCTAAAGCTGTTCATATCTCCTTGTGAGCCCAGACTTCCAAGTGATAAGTAATTCCAGACAAATGCATTCCTTATGTTCTCTCTTAAATGTAATAATAATGTTAGCTATTAAGTCAGGTGATGACAAGCCAACACAGAGCGGCCTCAGGTCTTGAGCTTCTCCTTTCCCAGTCCTTATTTCCTTTGCTCTGGGTTGAGGTGACCCAGGGCAGCCCACAGGTGCTATAGGGTCAGGTCCACATGGGTGGACGTCAAGTCTCATCTGCCAGTCTTGGCTCCAACAACCTGTGCAGGGCCACCAAGAGACAAACAGAGGTAGTTAATGCACTGCAGGGCACTGACAAAGTTGATTTGGTGACCAGGCTAACTTTACTTTGCATCTGAAAATCACAGTTTGAGGAGCTGTGCCCAGATTTCCTCCAGCTACCAAACAGCTCTGGGGTACTGATACAGCTCTTGGAGCTCAGGGCATTTTAGCAGGGAGGAAAGCTCAGTTGAAAACATTCCTTCTGGCTCTAAACTAGGAGAAACCTCCATAAGAGATATTCACAATCGTGTGAGCAGCTCCTCCATCTCTAATTGCCTGGCCAGGAAGATTAAAACAGCTACGATGGTTTCTGGGCAAATATCTCTGTGTTTTAGTGAAGCGTTTGATAGTCCCATAAAATCTTATTTGAAAGCTTGACTCAGTCTGGCCTGGATATGAGTACTTGTCTGTGGTCTCTGCATTGGCTGGGATACCACAAACCAGGATAAAGTCTGATGAAGTTTGAGGAGATGAAGGAGGTGCTGTTTGCAGAGGAAAGTGCATTAAGCCTGACTTTATCAAATTTTTTCATGGATACATTGCAAGATGCAGCAAACAAAACGTGCATTGGACTTGCAGATGGGGGGAAACATTTGGGAAGAACACAGGAGCTGAATTACTGGTAAAGCTTCAAAAACTCAGAGTAAGTCACCTCCAGCAGAAAAAGTCTCCATGCATGAAGGGATATGTGACCACCACTGAGGAGAACATTTGATCTCTGCTGGTTGTAGGATATGGCAGTGGAAAACTTGTCCTTTATGAGGATCCAGAAGGAGAGACGGATCCGAATCCACCACGGAGATAACATAGTTTGGAAAGCCCAAACTATCCTCATGGTGATCATCTTATTTCATGAGTGCTGCTCCACTCTGGGAGCCTCAGCAAGGAATCAACACCCCAGAGACAGCTCTGGGAGAGATGAGAGAAGGAAAAATAAAAAGAATTCTTTAAAAGTAATAAAAATAATGAAGAGGAATGGCTTACGAGAAAATATTAAAATACCTAAATATGGTTAAATTGGCCAAATTATGACTAAGGGAGGATATGATAACTGTCTGCATGTATATGAGGGCTGTAAACCACCAGGAAAGGAAAGGCACTTTTTTGATTGGCATAAGAAGAAATTTCAGAGAAATCCCATTAAATTAAACAAAGGAAAACGTTGAATGAATAACAGGAATTGTTCCTAATGGTAAACTTGACCAGAATTTGCAAAATGTTTTATATAAATTGATCTGAAAAAAACATCAAGGAGATGTGAGAAAGCTGCTCGGATCCCAGCTATTAAAGATATTGGCTTCTCGTGCTTCCTGCAGCAAAGCAAGGAACAAGAACAATCGAACTCAATGGAAAGGGTTTGGCTCTCTTTGTTTTCTGGTGCAGGAAACCAACGATTTTAGAAAACTCTGCCAATGGTCTCGTTGTTAAAAATGCGGTGAGTGCATCCAGAAAGCTCAGTCACAAAAGAACACGGGTTTCTGAGGGCTTAGGGCTGAGTCTTCCATCTTTCCAGGTTTTCAAAATATTTCTCAGCAAACCCTGCCAGAACAACCCCCAATGTGCTGCAGCCTGGAGAGCACAAGGTGTGATAAAAGAGGGAAGGAGCATCATTTACATTCCCAGCACAAACATCAGCCCATGTAGGACGAGCTGGTCCAGGTCCAGCTTTCTTGAAGTGGTTTTTGACCAGAATTCCCAGCGAGGTGCCCAAATGTGGGCGAGAATTCCCGTGTTGTCTTTGTGGTACACCCAAACCACAGGTGGAGTCCATATGAACTGGGGAATGTCCACACCACCGTAAGGCCCAGCTCTCGTACTGGGAGATGTTTAGAGCTGGCAGAGGCAGCATAACATGGAATTCCTCCCTGGCACTGGGATCCATGTTCCTTTCACAAAACCACTTCCATCAGCAGAGGCTGAGAGCAAGTCCTTCTACACTCCAGTGTGTCCACCTAATTGAGGTGTCCTTGGTGGTTTCTTTTCCAACAGGAATCATGCAGCAGATTGAATTTCAGAATCCTAGAATCCTAGAATTATGGAATAGTTTGATTTGGAAGGGACTTTAAAGGTCATCTAGTCCAAACCCCCTGCAATAAGCAGGGACAGAGCATCATAAAATCATAGAATGGTTTGGGTTGGAAGGGACCATAAAAATTCTCTTGGTCCAAGCCCACTGCAATTGGGCAAGGACACCTTCCACTAGAGCAGGTTGCTCCAAACCTCATCCAACCTGACATCTTCAGCTGGATCTGCCCCTGGATGTTTCCATGGGTGAAGCAAGGAGAGGTCTTTGACAAACCTGTTGTGCCAAGATTTGGTTTTGGCCATGAACAAGTGAAAGAAGCTTTTAACACTGACATGTTGGACTGAAAAAGAGCAGGTGTGCAGAGGAGACCTCAGGTCTCCTCTAGGCACCAGAACATTTTCTTGCTA
This sequence comes from Corvus brachyrhynchos, assembly GCF_000691975.1. NCBI lineage: Eukaryota > Metazoa > Chordata > Aves > Passeriformes > Corvidae > Corvus > Corvus brachyrhynchos. The sequence goes on along the minus strand of NW_008239324.1, from coordinate 619,415 downwards.
ATCTTGCAGAATGAAGGTTTTACTTTGAGTTTCTCAGGCCCTTCTTGAATCTGGAAACATCTCTTCGGTCTTAAATGAGCAGATTCTCCAAAGAACTTGAAGAATGAGCACTTCCATTGAAGCTAGAGCAGGGAAGGAGGAAGCAAACCTCACCTTTTGGAATCTTTGCCCAGTTTGTGTCGCTTCATCGCCACCCTACGAAGGCTGTGCTCTTAAATCAGGTCTCTATCAAATCCCTGCGTTGCTGCAAGTTAATCAAATCCATGGAGGTGGCTGGCATCAGTTCAATAATATGGATTGTATCAAGACTCAGGATTTTCATATTTCAAAGAATGTTATGATTTTTAAAATCACAAACAGGGCCGTATTTATGCACAGCCCCTTGCTGTGTGCTACGTTATCCACTTAGACTCACATTACAAAAATAAGCTGTAAACACTTTTGATGAAAGGGTTTACACCCCGAGAATGGACTTTTGTTTTAATGCCCAATTTCACATTGGTATTTAACCTTTCCCCTCTGTTTTACATATATTCTGTCATTTCGTTCCAGCTTGCTATTTATTTATATTTGTGCAGGGAAGGAAAAAAAAAAAGGGAAATCATATTTCTTTTTTAAAAATGGGTAAGTAAATACAGTTACCAAAAAAGTGTTCACTCAGCTCTTAGTTAAATGTATGCAGCAAATCAGAGTCTGTTTACCCTGAAAGTGTTTTGTTTGGGGTCATAGATGATTTCCATTGGCCATGAATGAGCATCAGCTAAAAGCAAAATGAGAAATCTTTTACCTGTTGAGACATTAATTAAAGTTTAATTAGCTCCTGTTTGCACAGTGCTTTGAAGACGTGAAAGCGTTTTGGAAATCCTGTGTGTGTTAAAGCCTGCATTGGCTGCTTCTGGAATAGCTTTTGGCATTGGAAATATCCAGGATGAAATTGGGGCTCGCGGCATCATGGCAAGGGCTCACTGGCCAATGCCTGCCTGGGGTTGCCATGGAAACACAGAAGCAACACATCTTGGCAGCTCCATAAAAGCAGATTTTCATATATTTTTTAAAGGCTGGAATCCACCCTACTTGGCTTGGGCTTCCCCACAAATGAAGCCTTGCCTCAAGGACACACTGTGCCAGGAGAGCTAGGAGCAAGCTCCATGTCTCTCACTGAAAGGCCCAAAAGATCCCAGCAAGGATGAGGGATCACAAGGTCCAGCTTCTTGTGCAGCAGAGCGCATCCTAAAAGCACCTAAAATAAGGCAAAAGATCAATTTTTGGCATTGTTGGTGCCCTTTGCTCTCTGAGCAACCACACCGAAGTCAATACTGTTCATAAATATTGGCAAAATTATTTCCTCATGCCAGGAAATGCAACTTTTTATGGATTTTATTGTTCCTTGCAGGCGTTGTGGCAGAAGAAAATGTTAAAGGAGGGCTTTGAAGCAAGGAAATGAGCAAGTTGGATGGATCTTTACGGTGGGATCTCCTCCCAGCTCTGTGTGAGGAAGAAAATGTACAGAGTGGGGTGGTGGATGGTGCTGTTAAGAGGGGGTTGCTGGAGGTCTGGAGAGGGAGAGCTGCACGGAAAGGGAGAAGCAGCACCTTGGGATGAAGAGAATACAGAAGAAGAAACCAATAAAATGTGATCTCTAGAGAGATTTTCCATAGATTCCTGATTATCATCTGAAATTTTTCTGAACCACCAAATTCTTCCCCCTCCTTTTTTTTTTTCCTTCTTTTATTTTTGATGTTTAGCCATCACTAATTGTAAATGAGCCCTTTGGCTTCCTTTGCTCCCAGACCCTTTAAACTGCCCAGGCACGATTAAACACTAAAAAATGTCACAGAATTCGCAGAGAGGGAGAATAATAGCGAAATCTGTTCCTCATTTTTTTTATATTTCATATGGGATGCGAACCGTTTACTCCCTAGTAATTGCAGATGTTAGACTGAGACTGTAATAATGTAGCTGGCAATAGCTGTTGCTTTACCACAAAAAGCTTCCCAGTAGCATTAAAAAGACAACAGAAACAATAGTTTCAACACATTCATCTGTACCAGGATTCTGGAAGCACTCAAGCTACTGATTTATCATGTAAACTTTTGCTGGTGTACGTAGGAACTCCAAATATTTTCTCATGCTGTTGCTGGAGAGATGACAATCTCACATTGTCTTCCATCATGTAATCTCTCAAATTTGCAGACAAATTTTGCCTTCCCATGGATTAAAAACTCTTTAATTTCTGTCTAATAGAGACCAGAAAACAGATGCTTTAATATTTCCTGGTTTGGTTTTTTTTTTTCTAATATTTGTGCTTTCTGGTTTGCTTGCCCATGCCAGTCATGTGTGCTGGGTGGCAATTTTGAATTCATTATCTAAAATTTACTGCAAAAAAGCTTTTAGAGCCTCCTGGCCTGTGAGCTGCCTTGCACAACATGAATATAGGTGATATATAAAGCAAATAACACCCTAAAATCGACCCTTCCAAGCTGGCTGGGTGCTCTTATCACACATTTAACATGCCAGGCAGGATCAGGCACATATCACTGTACCTTCAAAGTGCCCCATTCTTGTCACAGATGTTTTGCATAAATAAATGGTGTCATCCGGGCTGATTAAATCAATACATCTGTATCAACTCGCAGTTCCTGGCGGCATGTTCCAGAGGATGCCTTCTGCTCCCGCTGCAGCCTTTGAAATTTCAGAGAGAAGCAAATAATAACAATAAAACCGCCTTGTTTTTTCCCAGGTTAACTTTTCATCTTTATCTAAGCATAACAGTGGCTGCGCTGATTGTGCCGGAGGAAAACAACCCGTGGATAACGGGGCCGGAGCGGTTCCAGCACGAGGTTATCCATCTGGTGGTACTGCAAACCACAGGAGCAGAGCTCAGCTCCAGTGTCATCAGATCCCGAAGCTGGAATGTTCTCCTACTACAATTTAGGTTTTTCAGCCATTCCTTTTCTAATCCAACACTCATACAGCGAAGCCTTCTTCTCTTTCCATCCATTGTTGCATTTTTGCGTGTTTGGGTTCACCGTGTGACATTAGGAAATTACAGCTCGAAAGAGGGCCTGGGGCTGTGGTTTCTGGTCGTGTTCACATTGCAAGGAGGTCACTTCTCCATTGATGATTGCTGAAAGTAATGAGATTTGGAGCATGCCAGTAACAATATCACATTGTGTATCTGCTTGGTGCGTCTGGATATCTTCAGAGCTTCTAAATATCGTGTGAGTGCTTAGTAATAATATTAACAGTGTGACACTGGGACTGGAACTGGGATTTTAGGGACTTTACAGCTACCAGGGGGAAAAAAGTCCCAGAGATAATGTTCACAGTTTTGCATTTAAATTAATAGCAAGTAAACAGATGAGTAACGTATGGCAGGAATGTTCTGCACAGAGGACAGGCTCCCATCTGCTTTTAAAGATCACATTCTCCTCTGGCTGCTCATTTCTGCCTCACTTCCTGGGCTTACATCATTTTATGGAGCACTTCCTAAGCTGGTGGCAGTGTGTCACCATGGATCTGTGGCATCCTTGGGTGCAGAACAGAAACTGGTCCATGCAAACTCAGGATGAGCCACCAGACAGATGAATTTGGACCCTGATGCCAATGATGCTGATTAGACTTATTTTATATGTGATTGTACCTGGTCTGGTTTTGAGAATAACCCTACATTCTGGGATTTTATCTGCAATTATGTTGATGAAGATTAGAGATAAGCAAGAACAGATCCAGGATGTAGCATGGAAAGGCATAAGCACTCTGGAAAAAAAGCAATATTAGCGTTTGCTCTGTCTCTTACACATCTTTAGTGTCAGGTATTGCCAGGGCCTCATTCTACAAAATGAAAAAAAAAATCTTGGAATCAGAATAGACAGGATTAAAATACTAACAGGATTTCTTAGCATTATCCTCCCACAGCTCTTTTTACGTGGTTTTACAGGGTCATCATCACAGGCAGCATCTGAGCACCTTTCATATAAAAACTAAAAGCAACATAATGTTATAAATGAGCAAAAAATTGGGAAAGAGAGAGGGAGAAAGTGTATGTTCTCTCTTTTCAAAGATCCAATGCTTTATGGGTAGCTGGAATATTTCTGCCTCCATTATCTGTGTCTTGACTTGGCTTATATTCAACCCCTGAGTTTTATAGAAATGTATCTCTGTATCACTCTGACCTTCCAAAGACATCAGTCTGGCTAGGAAATCCAGAGAATTTCTGGCATTGGGGTACTGACTCACTCATTGTTCCTGTTCATTGTCAGTTCAGGAATTTCCTCTGGTTTGGTTGGAAGGAAAAAAATCCATCCAGCATCAGTTGTTGGTATTTTGCTGTTGTTTGCCAGGAGTCTAAACCCCAAAATATTTTCTCTTCTCAACAGCATCATGTTTCTGATTAATCAGGGTCAACTCTTCCTTTTCTCTCCTGACCTCCAGTAGTGACCCCAATGTTCCTTTTAATTTCCTTGATCTATTTGCAACATTCCCAGCCAGGTCTCTGGAGTGTTGAAGATTGAAAGTAATTTCCCAACACCTTCAGCTGTACTCTGGTTCCAGTTAAACTGGTCCAGATCGAGGCTCGCTCTGCAGTGATCATTGGGCAAAATGGACATGGGAGCCAAGGCACAGATGATAACATCAGGGATTATGTCTTTCCAGGGGAAAAAGAAAGCTCCCACAAAACCTCTATAATATTTGCCTTGCCTTCATAATCCAGAACTCTCCTTGTCATCCTCATCAGCAGAACATTCTCTGCATGGGGATGTTTTCCCAAATCCCTTGGTCAGGGGAGAGAAAAAGAGGGGAAAGGCTGTGTTGTGTGGACAGTCAGGGGATGCTTCTGGGCCTCAGTGACTCCATCCAGCCTCTTCCCCATCAATCCCAGACTGACAACAGGGATGTTGTCAATCTTATAGACATGCTCTGGGGAAAGAGATGGATCTGGACTTCTTATTCTCACCAAAACAGGACAGAAAGGGAAAAACTGACATCTTCACTTATTAAAGAATATGCCAGGCTGGATATCACCTGGTCTCCAGTTAACCATGTGTTTTCCTAAGGAGCCCTTCTGAGGGATGTCTGCTGTCCAAGACTTGCTTTTGGGAGATGTAAACTCTGCCAGAGAGGAGCTCAAGCTGTGAAGTTTGAAGAGCTTGCCTGTGTCTGAACCTTGGGGCTGTGCTCAGGACCTCAGGAGTCAGATTCTGCTCAGGAATAGGCTTTGACAATTTGATTCTGCTCAGGGAAGCCTCGATGATGGATTTGGGCTGGAGAAGGAACCATAATACAGTTACACCGTAATGTATAGAATGGGGTGTGTTTGAGAGGGAATGCTGGTTAGGGGTACATGCATTAAGGCACGATTTATGTTGGCTCCACAGAGGATCTATGCTCCTTTCATCCCATCTGAAGAGAAGTCTGGGAATTTCATCATGGTAGGAAAACAGCAAGGTGGAAAGACATCCTTGCTTTAGGTGATCCAAGCCCAGTCCAGCTCAGCAGCATCTGGGAGCAGGTTACCACAAGCACAGTCCTGGTGCCAGCACTTAAACAGTTTCCATCTCCCCATAAAGACCAGTTCACATTATCCAGCGGAGATGAACAGAATTTCCATTTGCCATGGTGGGCTCATTAGTTCCAGGTAAAATTTGTTCTCCTCACCAGCTAAATCCCTTAAGGGTACTTTGGGCCCATTCCTAGACTCATTAAAGCCAATGGCAGCGGGGTTGAGTATTATTCTGGTAATACCTCCTGGTATTATTCTTCATTTAAACATTAATAGTTTAACTCTCTGTTGTTAATAATAATAACCCCTTGGAAAATTCAGCCCGAAATCCGCTTCCTTGCGGAATTTCTCCTCTCCCATCAGGCATTCAGGCTGGTTTGTTATTGTTGGGTTGCTCCAGAGTGCTTTGGGTTGCACACACTGGTTTGTTATTGTTGGGTTGTCCTTCAGCACTGAGCTGTGCACACCAGCTAATTTGTTTCTGGAGTGTTGCTCTGAGCTCCACACTCCACTTTATTACCGATGGGCTGCTCGCTGCGTGTTGGGCTGCTGTCCTTGTTTTATGATTATTATTGCTGAGCTCTTTTGTGAAGCTCCTACCCACACAAATAGAAGGGCAGGAACTGTGGCGAATTTAATGCAATGTTTGGGGATTAATCTATTTTGCTTCACTTTTAAAAAAGGGCTAATTAAGGCTTTCAGGATTAGAAACCCGCTTCTTACTTTAATATGGTTTGAAATACCATTTCCTTCCCTACTTTCTTTTCTTCCCACATCCTTCTTTTGAAACATAACTTTTTATAGGTATCCTATCTTCCATCTTAATGCTCCTGTTAACTTCCCACTGGCCTTTCAGGAAAAACTTCTTTATGGAAGATTTCCTTTCAGGTTCAGTGCAAGAGTAAATACTCGTGACACTTGATCTTACTACTTATTTTCTTCTATAATGTCTTCATTTCATTTTGGTGCATATGTTCATAATCATCAGGAAAATGGAAAGAAAAATGATTGGAAAATATTATTTGGACAAGAATCTGGCATATTTATATGACATAAACCAGAATTCTTCATTACCATCATTACTGAGCAGCGAAATATTGAATAAAATTTTTTATTTCCCCTGTTCCACGAGCAGAGCCTCTGGTGATCTAGTACTGCTAATTTCGGGAAACTGAGGCCAGAAGTAGCTGTAAAAGGGACATTGACATAAAGCAGCCAAGACCTCTGAAATTATCACTGTTCACCTCTTATTCACCTTGCCAAACATAATTCTTAACATTTAAAAATGAGTTTGAGTGGAGTAGGTATATCATTCTTCAGCAAAGGTGAAATAAAAGAGCTGTACAGTGAATAGGACTGCTCTTCACAGCAGTAATTATTTCACTCTTATATTAATATATTTAAAAGAGGAAGGAGAGGAATTCTGGAGTAATTAATGAAATATTCCTTGCATGACCCATCACAAAATCCCTCTCCTATGTGCATAACTGTGTCTGTTTTCAATTCAATTAAATGACTGTGAAACCCCAAATGTGAGCAGAGGACACAAGGCTGAAGGAACCTTATTGCTAAATCCAGCTGCCTGCTCCCAAAGCTCCCCACAGCAGTCTGGTGGAGCTCCATCCTGAGCCCAGTTAGGGCTTGATTCTACATTCCCAGCTCCTCTGGGCACAGATGGACAGCAGCCATGGACTGGATGATGACCACAGACATGAACATGGAAATGTCCTTGCATTTTTTTCTGTGTTGTCCACCAAACCCCAGGGAATGGCAGTTGGCAGTTTCAAAAGGGAAGCAATTATTGGTTTGTTTGAAGAGAAGCCAGTGAAGGCTGAGCAGTTCAGCCCTCAAAGTCATGGGCAGTCAGGGAGAAGAGTGACCAGAACCAAGCAGTGCCTCTCTGGCTCAAAGCAGCTTTTCTGCTCCCACCAAAAATCACCCAGAGCCTGAAAAAGCACTTTCACCATCCTGTCAAAGCAAGGTTGTGCTACTGCTGTGAAAGCACTCGCTGGTTAGAACAGTTGCATCACATGCCGGCGTCATTCTGGGAGGGGAAATGCATTTTTAACACCAATTTCCAAAAGGCACCACCCCATGCTCCCTGTGCAGTGCTCCTCAAAGATGGCAGTATCTTTTGATTTGCCTAACTCAAACTCATCTTGCCTAAAGTCTCTATTTTCCTTTTGAAGGAATTCATTGTTTGAGGGACATTTGGGCCTGGCTGGGGACTGTTTCCTTCAGCAGAATGTCCCAGGGACAAACGGATTGAGGGGGCTTCGGGTCAAACCCTGCCCTCAGCTGAACGCTCCCCACGCTCATTGACTTCCCAAGCTGCCCGTGCATATCTGAGGGCAGAGCTTGGCCTACGGATGTGTTGTTTTGGTTATTTTGCCATTCCAGCACAGAAAAGGATTTTTTCCCCTCTGAAGGAAAGGAGTTCAGTGCCCCATGCCAGCCTGGTGGTAAACGGAGCCCGGAGAGTTTATCGGCAATGACTCAACTACTGGGCTGTGTTGGGATTCTCATGTTTTACAGCCGGGGTAAAGGATCTCTGATATGAACACCCCAGGATTTATTGGTCCCACAAGGACTCAGGGGTTTGCTGGCAGTGCAGTTCAGAGAGTCAGGAGAAGTCAAAGGTTATCTTTTGTATGGTAGTATGGGATTTACCAGCTGACCCTCCCCCCGTCCTCTGGTTCATCTGCTAAAATCATTAACGAGCTTTCCTTTACCCTCCAGAACTGTTAGTGTCTTTTTAGCACCAAGATCGAGTTACTGACCTCGGCAGTGCCAATATACCTCGAGGATTTCAAGAGCCTGGGGGTATTTTCAGTGCTAAAAGGAACAGCACAAAGAAAGATGAATAGGTGGGTGCTCTGCCCAAAATGAAGCTTAATGTTTTTCTTGCTTGTTAAAAGGAGGCCTCTCTTGTTTATACATCACCGTCTCAAGAGGTTGGTTTTTTTTTTGTTGGAGAAAAGGTTTCACTCTTGCAACGCAATGGGAAAATAATGGGGGTGAAAGTGGGATGTAAAAATGAATGAATGGCACTACAAATGCTGAACTGTGGTGCTCCCCACACCAGAAGTGGGAAGATGCTGTTATTCCTACTGAGGAACGATGGGGAAATGATTTTGGTGCTCAACCACACTGCTGGAGGACCCTTCATGTGTTTCCTGAGCTTTCTGGGGATGATCCTCTGATCCCCAGACTCTGTCTGAGTCTTTTGCTCACCCTGCTATGCTTGGAGCCGAACTGCATGATTCTGGGGAAAATCAACAGATGAGAGCTGTTGCTCCACCCTCCTGATGGGCTTCTCACCCCTCCAGCTCCTCCATCAGGTCTCCTGGCACAGGCTGCAGCAAATTTGTTTCCAGTTAAACTCATCTTGGAATGAGGCCACCCCAAAATGAACAATGAAATAATGACAATCTCGCACCATGGGCTTTCCTCCTGTATCCAAGAGCAGCAAGCAGAGGTCATTTAAGGCCTCCCAGTGGTGTCCCTTCCTCCGTTCTGCCATCCCCTACCCCATACTTCAGTGATCTAATCACTTGTGAAACCCAAGGCAGGGGGCTCTGAAGTTATCCCGTTACAAAATCAAGATTTATCGGAACATGAGAAGCCTGGCAGAGTTTTATGATATGCACGGCGCCATTCCTTGTCCTAAACATATTTGTTACATTTATACTCTGGGACTTTTTATCATTCCTGACACCCCTCCATCTGTTCCTCACCATGCAGTAGCTGGGGGTCTTGTTTCACGGGACAGCAAGGATGAAATCACTTCATCTCAATAATGGGTTACAGTAATTAGGTTGCTGTTTGAACACTTGGATTTTGATCTGCTTTTGGGATAAAGTCCCTGGGCTTCTTTTTCTTCCCATCCTTCATAGAATTTCACACCCATATAGCTGCTAGCCCACCAAGTATTGACTTTAAAATTTTATATATTTTCTTTCTAACAGAAACTATCTGAATATCACACTTCCTTCTTGTAAAAGTAAGGCAGGCAACAAATGTTCTCAGGCATTAATTGCACCCAGATTATCTGATATCAGGATACAGAAAGCAGATTTTTTAATATGTAGCATAAAGTGCGAAAAGGAGACGAGGCGGGAAAAAAAAGTCTCTTTGTTTTCCCTTCAGTGTGAAGCCATTTGGAACCTGTTAACTGAGCACAACAGCTCCAAGACGCTCTTGATTAAGAGCAATTACAGTGATGCAGCAACTAACGCAGCGACATGACCGACACCGCCTCGCCAACGCTTTTAATGATCTCCTTAGAAAGTTAAACTCTGCTCTCATTCCACGGAATCCATCAGGAAATTGGAAAATATTGAAGATGCTTTGAGCCGCGCCGATGCCAGAGCCAGATCCTCAGCCCACGCTGTGTCACTGCGAGCCTGTGCTGGCAAAACCAGCCAGGAAGAGGTTCCTTCGTGTCATTCCTGAGATGACAATATCCAGATACACGGAGGGAGGCTGGTGGATAGAGCTCTGGACACGAGGCATCTGCTTTATTAAATCTGGCTTGTTAAGCTCAGCTCCAGCTCAGTGGACCCTAAATTTTTTGTGGATGCATCACAGAGCACATCTGTGCACAGCAATTGTCCTGCAAATGTCTTCCATCACTTATTTGCATCTGGCTGGAGCTGCTGCTCTTTGCAGACCAAGTTTTCTTCTCATTGAAGCTCTCAGAAGAATGGGAGAGACTGAGAGTATTACCCAGCTCCATCCAAAGCGGCTGGGGCAGGTCTTTGACCAGCAAAATTGGTTTTATTAATTAGAGTCAGGTATGTGAATGTCAGAAATGAGGATTATAAACAATGTCTATGTGAAATGTGAGTGTAAATACAGTGACGTGTCTGCCAGGTCCTCAGCTGAGCGGGCTTTGCTCATGATGGGTAAGTCAGCTCCCAAAAAATGTTCTCCTGCCTTCAGAGGGAATATTTGTACCACAAAGGCTGGCTCCACCTGCGCGTGGATTCCAAATGTGCTGCGAACACCCGTGCTGAGAGAAAACATGGGAAATTAATAAAAGAAAGTTATATCTTAGTACAATGGAATTGAAAACTTTAACTCTTTACTCCATTTAATAACACGCTGGCTTTAAAGCACTGCACTGGCTTTAAAGTTTGGTTTAAAAATGACCATTTTCTGCCTTATTTAGACTTGGTGCCCCAGCAAGAGAGCTGGGAGGCACAACCATTTAGAGAAGTTCAAATAACTCAACTGGCCATGACCTGAACTAAAACTAATAGTTTGTGTTTGTGATGGCTACGAGAGCGGCATCTGGCTTACATTTAAATAGAAGGCTATTCAATAAAGCCTCTGCTTCTCCAAACTGCACAGAAGCAAAGATTAATTATTCCAACTAATGACGTTTCGGCCATTCATGCACCCAAGGGAGAAAGGCAACCCCTGCCCCAAGAACCAATAACAACAAAAATCCTGCAGAAAGCCCCACAAGGGAGAAACCCCAAGAATATATTGTTGTTCCTGATTTTCTGCCCAGGCGGCCTAAACATGGAATTAAATATAATTTTTACCAGCAAATTCACTTTTTTTCTTGTTATCCTCCCAGAGGAAAACCCAGAGTTTCAAATGGGCTTTTAATAGCAACGCTCTGAGAATCCAGCCTCTGTGTCTTGCAGCGTCTTAGGGAGATCATGTTTCACATTTCACTCATTCCTCAGTGTGTTGGCACAGCCTAACACTGGCTTCAGACATTTGGTATTTGAAACAGAAAATCTTGGTGTTTCATTCCTTGCCTCACTTCTCTCTGTGTTTCTCCAGCATCATATAATATTGACAGCCCCTGCCTGGAAAGAAAGGCCAGGTTCTCTCGTTTATTCAGCTGCAGGCTTTAAAAATGGAGAATAGGGGTTTTGTTCAGAGGAGAGAGCAGCTGCCAGTGAACTTTTTCCTTCTTTACATAAAAGTGGGATAGCACAATAAACAATGGTAAGAGAAGTGGGAACCGAGGTATGTATGCATATATGTAATATTTTTTAGCTGACTGGATTTTCAGTGCCCAAGTTTCAGGGTACAAATCTGCTCGTGTTTGTGTGAGTGATTTATGTTCTCTAATAATCCCAGAACTTGGGCAGTGAAAGATCTGGCCATAGGTATGGCTCATGTTGTGGTGAGTCACATACTGGAGCACGCCAATGACCACACTGGTGTCTCCAGGGCTTTCAGGAGCAAGAACATGCCCAGATTTGGGGGAAAAAAAGGAGACAAGAAAGGGAAGATACAGAAACCAGTCATCTTAATCATAAATGGAAAAAATTCAATGATAATGCCCTATATGGAGATTTTGTCCATGGCTACTTGTGGGCTATTATTCCTAAAATGAGGAACCACTGAGATTTTCTGGCTTTTCTCCCATGCAGGTCAATTTTGTAAGGAGAGTAGGTGTAGGTTTGTCTCCTCTTCCACTCCAACCGAGGCACTTTTCCTGGGCAGCCGCAGTGGACTTTTATGATTAGAAGTATTTTTAGGTAGATGTCTGCATGGCTCTACCCTCGATAACATCATTTCTTGGACCAGTGCTTTGGCATCAAGAGAATCATTCCTGCACCAACACGGTGACGGGCAAGAGAGGGAATCACAATCTTTCCCTTTTCCCTCTGGGCATAAAACTGAAATCATTTCTTTCCTTCACACAGGGGCTGGTCCCATCTTCTCCAATTCCTCTGTTTAATCTCCCCCATCCCAGCTGTTCCCCTCACCTCCAAACCCTTGATGAGCCAGAGTTGGGTGAGCAGTCACCCACAGAGGCCACCTGTTGGGGACAGACCTTGGTGACCTCTGCTGTCCCACAGACACGGCTTTGATGGGGGTATGAGCGTGTTGAGCGGGGGGATTCCTGCCCCTGTGTGACATCCCCCATCCAAAGGAGAGTCCAGAGGATGGAGAAAAGGAGTGATGATGGAGCGTTGTTCTGAGAATCACCAGCACTGAAACAGCAAGAATAGGAATTGAATGGCTCTGCCATGAACAACACCGGAGAGCTGGATTTGTGTCCCATCCTCTCAGGGAGGAGGGAGCCTGCTGACATCATCTCCCAGACGTCCTCACACATGATTAATGTTGTTTCCCTCTGCTTCTGCTCTTCCTTTGGGGAATTTTCCTCGTCCTTTTGGCCCCAGAAGGGACGTGAAAGGGAAAGGAAAGCAGTGTTTGGATGGTTGCTGTGCCTGTTGTGAGGAACGGAGAGCGAAGCCGGGCTCTGATGGGAGCTGTTTGCTCGTCGGGGGGTAATAGCCCTGGAGCTGTCATCGGGTGTGGGATTGTGTAAATATATATCCAGGCACTTCTTATGGAAGTGGATCTGTGACCCAACAGGCTTTATTTAGCTCCTCCTGGCGACTGTGGGAATGCATCATTTTTGGCATAACCAAAAGGAGTCCGAGTCAGTCTTAAGGAGTAAGGACCTGCGAGGGATGTAGAGGGAATAAATCCCTCATCCAGAGGCTGGAGCTGTAGCCCAGAGAGGGGGAAATTCCTGAACTGCAGAAATTAGGGGCTCAAAGTGGGTGAAATTTTCCCTTCAATGCTCAATGTACCAAAACGAGGGGATGGTGCATCCTACAAAACTCCCTCTCCACTGTGGGTTATTACTGACAGCCCTGAATTTGCTTCACATGGAGGTTTCAAAAAGGGAAATATCCTGGGGAGGTCTAAAATGCTCCTTTGTAAACACAGCAGGGTCCAGATGAGACCCTGAGATGCTCCTCTGGGGAGCTCTGGGTGCCCAAAAGCATCCAGGAGGGATCCAGCTCATCCATGGTGCCTGTGGGGAGGAATGGTTTGGAAAACACACTTCAGCCTGCAGGTGAATAATTGCATTTTCAAATGCCCAACTGAGTGTTTCATTTATAACATATTATGGAAGGCAGAGGGAATTTTTTTGAGATTTCTTCCAATTTAAAAATGCCTTTTAACCAAAAATTTCCAATGATCACTTTCCACTGCATTTGTGGGTGTGACTTTCTTTTTTTTCATTAAGTCTTATACCCAAAATATGACACTTTGGGGCTGCAAAAAAAAGGTCCAGGTTTGAAGATTTAGGTTAAAAGTGAATTCCTAAAAACCAGAATGTTTTGACAAAACCAGATTTATTTTCAATGAACTAAAAGTTCTTTGAGCAGGATCCTTCAGAAGGACAGTTGAAAGAATAATTCGGTATTAGAATGCCATAATATAATATATTGATTTTATGGGTTTGTACTTAAATTTTGTGTTTGTATTTATTCAAAGCTCGTTTAATATTATTTAAAAATCCCATCACAACGAGATTTAAATGTCAGATTGGTTTTTTTCCCTTCTTTTACTGAAAACATGTGTTAACTTATAATATGCCTACTATAATGTCAAAAAATAAAGTATTAAGAGGTCCAAATTAATTAACTAGAGAAAAAAAAATGAAATCCAAAGGCTTTTATTGAGCTTTGTCCAAAGATCTGACTCTGGTGCACTTCCTTTCTTCAATCTGATATTTGGAAGCTGGAATGCAATGGAAGCTGCGATAAGCACATCCAAAGGCAAGGACAAGCAGTCGGGTTCCAAGGGCTGCTTTCTGGAGGTCTCTGTCTCAGATATGGATCACATTTCCCCCTGTTTACATGTAAGAAGGTTGTGAAGATCTGCAATTTCGAGATACATCTGGTTCTCGCATCAAATTAAACAGCAACCCAAGCCTGAGCGCTGGGGCAGATTTTAAAATGTAGGAATGAATGTGTGTTTATACAGTATTTGCATTAATGCTTCCTAGGGTTTATTTTGAAAGTGAAGAAAGAACATTGCATGGTAGGCAACTTAACCCAAACAATATCGGTTTAAAGTTAGGGCCATGCTCCTTGGAATATTTTCCTAGTGTTTTGAAGTGTCCACTTGAAGAGGGAGCAGGGAGGAGGGGGGGGAAGAAAAGGATTGTTCTGTCTTCTGCTCTGTGTTTGGCCTGGCTCAGTAGGGCTATTGCTGTAGCTCATCTGGTATGGATTAGTCCTTCTCTCTCACACTCTGTCAACTTGGGTGTTCTGCACGCAGGCTGTTCCTGCAGGGGGCTTGGGTTTGCTTTTTTTAACGGCAGGAAGTGCCCCGCTCAGACCACATGTGAAATTGTGTGGGAACAGTGGGGGGGATGAAAGAGCCCCATCAAACATACCAAAAGTGTGGGTGGAGAGACAGGCAGTGTAAGAGGAGAGATGCCAGCTGAGTAATTTCACCTCCTGGGCTGCCCAGGCTGGGGACACGGTGGAAGTTTGCTGCCTTAAGAGTGGCTGCTGCTCGTGACATCGATTTCTAATATTTTATCATCTCGGGGGCTGTTGGGAGTGTGAGGGATTACAGCTGCCGCTTAATTTGTTCTAAATTTCCTGCGAGCCTCACCAGACATGTACAGGAAATAGGCAGTAAATGTTTAATAGGTAATACCTAACTGGACAATTAACAGGTGCTGTCACACTGAAAATTCAAGCTTGGCTCTGTGGGTGCACCTTGGGGATGTGGACATCCACCACCAGCACAGTGGTACCCAGCCTGAAGTCTCTCACTTCCCAAAATTCATCCATGTTCCCACATCCAGACATGGACTCATGAAGATTTTTTTTCTTTTTAAACCACTCACTGATGATTTTGCTGTTTCCATGACTAAATGTCACCACAGAAACCAGTCCAGCCTGCAGCTCTCGTATTTATTTCACACAAAAACTCCACCCTTGTTTTTCACAGCCTGGGAGAGGCAGATCCAATGCTCATCAAGGGATAGAAAATTGTAACCTGGTTTTCCACGTCAGAATAAATTCCTGTCTGTGCTGTCACCTCAGCTCTACCAGGGACCAGCAGATACCTTCCCAAAAAATTGCAATGGGCAGGATATATTAAATGATCTTTTCCTTCTGGACTTTCTCAACTCCTGGCAATCAGCAGGTATGAGGTTTCCTGCTCTGGAGTCTGTATCTGGACTTTAATAGTCATTGATGGATGTTGTTTCTTCATTTTCAATTAATTTTTACTTCTGGTCTCCATAAAATCCCGTGGCAATGAGTTCTACAAGTTAATAGTGTGTTCTGTGAAAAGTACTCAGACTTGGTTTAAATCTCAATATTAAATGTGACTTTAATTCTATGCTGTCTTTTTTTTCTCCTCAGTAGAAGGTTATTCTAAAATAAATTTTCCATGGGATTGCCAACACTGTGGAAATCAGGTAGTGTCAATCAGACACAGTTCCTGGGACTGGCTTCTCTGCTTTAAAGTGCCAATTAAATTTTAAAAATGTTTTTATTGTTATACAATTTCTATTTTTACATTATTACTTCTATTAAATTATAACTTCTATTACACCTCAATTATTTTGCTGCAATCACAGCAATCTTTTGCAATTTTCCATTTATCAGCAGATAAATGATTAGGGAATAACCCTTTTCCAACCTTCAGCCTTCTTTACTAGTTATAAGCCTGCAATTAAGCTCTGATTGTTCAGAATAAATGTATTTCCAATTAAGGCAGAATTAGGCTAATTGAAATGTTATTATTACCTACAGAGCAATATTGGTTTAATATGTTTGGCCAACACAAAGCAAACCTCTCCTTTGGAATTTGCTTTTTATTAAGTTCAAGTCCAATCGAGTTCAAAAGTTCCTCCTGTAAAGCTTTGCTGTCCCCTAATAGTGCATGACTAATGTCTTACACTTGGCTTTCCTATAAATTGCTCTCTTTACTGAGCAATTTCGGTGTCAATACTCAGACATCCTTATCAGCACTTGATGTTCATGTAAACCAACTCTTGTTAATGACTACAAGGATGGGGAGGGGGGAAAAAAAGTAACATTGCCCAGACCTCGAGGCTCCTGCTCCATCTGAACTTTGAAGTCCAGCTGTTAATAGCAGCGCTGAGTACTTACATAAAAATGTGCAGTAAACTGCACTGACATTGTCTGATTTCCAGGGGTTGCTTTAAACCATCACAAAGGGCTCGAGCTCCCAGCCTTTTCTCATCTCCCTGTCCCAGCGCCGTCGCTCAGGGTGATTAACGCTGCTCCGCGATGCCCAGGCCGCTGTCCCAGCCTGAAAAAAGTAAACATTTTTACAGTTGGGAGCAAGAAAATTTTCAAACAAGTTCCCTTTTGCCTGAAAAAGGGATCCCCAGCTGCTGTTTATTATCTCTCTGTTTACATCACACATGTGCATGTGGAGGACAAAGTATTTCAATAAATTACTCCTCGACCATCGGCTTGGCCAGCCCGGGCTGCCAGGAACAAAAGCATTTAATGGTTTGTTGAATGTCTCTGAATGCTCCTACGGTCATTTTTAACTCTCACCAAGTAGTTGATCTGATTTCATCTGCTTTAAACTTTGTTTAGGGCTCAGAATGTTTTTTCTTATTGCGTGCAGTAAAATAAATTATAGCTGTCCTCTACTGCTGAAGTAGTTGTTGGGGTGGATATCACACTGGGCCATCTGACATGGGGATGTGGATTCTCACCCTGGAATTCCCTACAGCTTCCATGAGATTTGATAAAGTTCCTAACTCCTCACTTTTGCACTCAGTGATTTACCCAATATCTCCATTCCTGGCTTTGTTTATTGGAGAATACCTTCCTTCCAATGGAAAAAATATTTTTTAAAGTAACAATAACAACAGACACTAACACTGCCTGAGTGGCTGTGCACACACACACTCACACCCACTTGGCCACCTCTCCTGCCTTGAAGATGGCTGGAAATTCCCCACATTTTTTAATGCTTTAAGTCCCTTTTCAGATGTGATTTTGGCTGTTCTTCTGCACACAAGCTGCAGCTGGGCACTGGGATTTCTCCTGTGGCCAGAGGAGTGTGACCACTCCTCCCAAACCTTCCCACACCATCCCTCCTGTCCCTGCTCCCTATTCCCTTGCAACTCATCTCTGAAGATCCATTTCTAGCACAAATCTGTACAACAATTGATCTCTATCAAGAAATAAAACCTCAAAAGCTGCTATTCTCAACCTCTTTCTTCCCAGCTCCTGCACTTTCCAGTGGAGTTATTCCCAATTAAACCTGGTACCTGCCTGCAGGTGAGATACCACACACATTTTCCTCAGTGCACAGAAACATCAGAGAGAAGATCTGAGTTTAACAGAGACATTTCTGAGCCTTTTTTTTTTTGGCCTGGATGACTCCAGAGTTCCCTTTGCAGTGCAGCTTCCTTAGAGCTGTGTAAATAAAGATTTACACTGGGACTTCTCAAATCAAATCAGTTTCACCACCACAGGAGCTGCTCCACAGCCTGGGCTGTGCAAAGTCAAGGTGCTCTGGGATCAGTTAGCATAAATCTACATCCAAGCCCTACATCTTATCATACACCAAAATCCATCCAGAGAGTTCACGTGGTATTAACATCAACAGTCCGCTTCCCTTCCACTTGCTGTCGTCCCAGTAAAAATCTGGGAAGTTCTCTTGATGGTGTCTCAGAAACAGAGACTGCCAAGTCAGGGATATATTTGTAAATACACTTCAAAACACCACCAGAAAATTCCCTTTAGGAACTTAAAAATTTGGAACATCCTTGCAGAAAGTGGATCAGATGAGCTTAAATCTGTGTCATTTGCAAACATTCTGGTTTACTGCTGCTGGGAGTGTTTCAGGAACACAGCATCTCGAGAAGACTTCGTGGAATAAAGATAAAAAAGCCACAATTTGGAGCCTGCTGCCTCAACAGCATCATGTCAAAGCAATGCTGACACAAAAAGATGTCCAGCCTGTCTTGTTCTGATACAGGCAGAGAATGAGCAAAGAGGGCAGAAAAACCAAACAACCTGCAGGTTTATTTAGGTTTTCAAAAGAGAGCAGCAGTTCACCTTTGTGCCACTCTAAAATCCTTGGTTACCTTTCTTTGGATGTGTTTGGACTCACGTAAATGTCACACCACAAGGAAGCACCAGCCATGGAAGCACTAAGGAGCAGGAATTTCCCACAGACAGCTCGTTCTGGTGCAGTTTTCCAGCCCAGGTTTCCTAACTCAAGAAATGTGGGTATTTATAAGCCTCAGGAACTAGATGAACCCTGGGAGGATCCTTTGACAGAAACCCAAGATTTTTCAGGCTCTCCGGTGCCCACGTTGCACTGAAGCTGCACCAAGCCTGAAGTTACACAGTAGTTGTAGTCAGTCAAATAAAGACACTGACTTGCTTGATTCATTTTTGGCTAAGAGCAATCCCTTGTACATTCCTACCTTTCACCCCTTCTTCATTAAGTGGAAAATCCAAAGTTTCCTTTAATCAGGTTTGAGCTTGGACTGATGTGATGTTTACTGACTGAGACAGTGGTTTTCAAAGACGTCAGGAACATCTGGCCTCGTGGCTTGGCAGGGAGCCCAGCAAATTGCCAATCCCAAGGCCCAAGTTCACAGGCAGCTTTGGGGCTTTCATCCCGTAACAAGCAAGCCCTGAGGGCAGGGGAGATGGTGCTGCTCCTCCCTGCTTGATCCTGCTGCTTTTCTACCTGTGTGCTCCACATCTCTGTGCTCTCCCAGAGGAGAGGAGGATCCTCATCCTGTCCATCCTGGCCCAGCCACACTGACCTTGCCTCTCTCATGTTCTTGCTGCATCCCACCCGTTTGTGCCACTCCCAGGGAGCTGATGGGACAAAGGAGGGCAGGGACAGCACCCAGCACGTCCCTGTGTTCTGCCCAGCACGTCCCACCCTGCCAGGCTGTCCGTGTCTCCAGCTGCCACTCCTGTCCTCACAGACGGCCGTGCCCTGCGGCTCCCGGGGAGGATGTGCCTTGCACAGGGTTGAAGCCAGGTCTCCAAACTCCCAGTGGAGCAGCCTGACCAGGAGACCAAGCTGACATTTTGTCAGCAAAGCCCGCCTGGAGAGCGCAGCTGCTGCAGATGTTCTGCAGACGGAACACATTTGCAGCCAGTGCAGTTTATAGCCCCATGAATGGTTTAAAAGTTGAGTCTGTGATGCTTTACTGGTGTGAATCACTTCTACTCCAACAAGTAGATCCATCCACTCCAGAAAATGGGGAGATAAGACTTCAGATGCAAACTAAGGCTGGGTCTCACTGTGAGGAACCTTGACTATCATGACCTGGGTCCATCTGGTTCAGATTCCATCCTCTTTACTGGGTTGTTGGCTGAAGCACAAAATTTTAACCAGTTAAACAATGAGCAGATCTCTTTATGCTCTGTATTTGTGGCTACAACACACCTCGCCTGGGGAAAAAACAGTGCCTGTTTGCACACAAGTGAAAATCTCTGGAGGTAGAGGCTTGCGTGGCTTTCACTACGTGGAAAATGGATGTGGAGAGGGCCATGGTCAAATGAAATGTTTGTTTGTTAGAAAACAAAACATCTCCCAGCCCTTTAGGGATTAGCACCCGGTGTCTTGAAATGGTTTGTGAGGTGAGGGAGACAAGCAGCCAAGGGAAAAAAAATGTTTCCAAAAACCAGTGACCAATCACCAAGAGAACAGCGCGTCTCCGTCCTGACCTCCCGTGAGCTCTGAACTCTGCTGGCACTGTCCAGCCTCTT